>NC_061514.1:254496360-254666175 GCF_022539505.1 Lolium rigidum
ATGAAGATCAAAGGCGCAAAGACAAAAAAAGGGCCATATCATATCACATATGAGCTGCATGTGATGTTAATCCTTTTATGCATCTTATTTTGCTTAGATCGCGACGGTAGCATTATAAGATGATCCCTCACTAAAATCTCAAGATAATAAAGTGTTCATCCTTAGTAGCACCGTTATCAAGTCTTATCGTTTGAAGCATCTCGTGATGATCGGGTGTGATAGATTCGATAAGTACATACAACGGGTGCAAGACAGTTTTGCACATGCGGATACTAAGGTGGCCTTGACGAGCCTAGCATGTACAGACATGGTCTCGGAACACATGATACCGAAAGGTAGAGCATGAATCATATGATTGATATGATGAACACTTTGAGTGTTCGCCATTGAAATCACACCTTTTCTCGTGATGATCGGTTTTAGGTGCGGTGGATTTGGTTCGTGTGATCACTAAGACAATGCGAGGGATATTGTTTTGAGTGGGAGTTCACCTAGATTTTTAATTATGTTGAATTAAAATTTGAACTCAATTTGTCATAAACTTAGTCTAAACTATTGCAAATATATGTTGTAGAGATGGCGTCCTCAATCAATTTTAACCGGTTCCTAGAGAAAGAAAAGCTTAAGAGCAACGGTAGCAACTTCACACGTTGGTTCCGTCATGTGAGGATCTTCCTCTGCGGCGGAAATCTGCAATATGTGCTTGATGCACCGCTAGGTGACCCTCCTGTGAAACTGAAACCGATGAAGTAAAAGCTGTTTACGAGACTCGGAAAACTCGGTACTCTCAAGTTCGGTGTGCCATCCTGTGCGGTACGGAATCCGATCTTCAAAAACGTTTTGAGCACCACGATCCTCATGAGTTGATGAATGAGTTGAAAGCTATTTTTGAGACTCATGCGGCCGTGGAATGCTATGAAGCATCGAAACATTTCTTCGAGTTGTATGATGGAAGAAGGCAGCTCCATTAGTGAGCACATGCTCGCCATGACCGGGCATGCGAAGAAACTCGGTGACTTGGGAATAGTGATTCCTAACGGACGAGGGATTAATCGTGTCCTTCAATCACTGCCACCAAGTTACAAGAACTTTGTGATGAACTACAATATGCGAGAACATGAACAAGGAGTTACACGAACTCTTTGGCATGCTAAAAAGCTGCTGAGATTGAGATCAAGAAAGAGCACCAAGTGTTGATGGTCAACAAGACCACCGAGTTTCAAGAAACGGGGCAAGTCTAAGGGAAAATTCAAGAAGGGTGGCAAGAAAGCTGCCACGCCTCCTATGAAACCTAAGAACGGCCCTAAGCACGATCTTGAGTGCTATTACTTGCAAGGAGAAGGGACAACTGGAAGCGTAATTGCTCCAAGTATTTGGCGGATACGAAGAGCGGCCTTGTCAAGAAGAAGAAAGAAGGTATATACGATATACATGTTATAGATGTTTATCTCACTAGTTCTCGTTCTAGTACACGGGTATTTGATGCTTTGGTTCGGTTGCTCATATTTGTAACTCGAAACGGGAACTAAAGAATAAACGACAAGCTGCTGAAAGATGAAGTGACGATGCGCGTTGGAAACGGATCCAAGGTCAATGTGATCGCGATCGGCACACTTCCTCTACATCTACCTTCGGGATTAGTTTTAAGCCTAAATAATTGTTATTATGTACTGCGTTGAGCATGAACATTATATACTGGATCTTGTTTAATGCAAGACGGTTATTCATTCAAGTACGAGAATAATGGTTGTTCTATTTTTATGAATAATATCTTTTATGGTCGAGCACCACAAAAGAATGGCTTATTTCTATTAGATCTCGATAGTAGTGATACGCATATACATAACATTGATGCTAAGCGAATTAAATTGAATGATAATTCTACTTATATGTGGCATTGTCGTCTTGGTCATATTGGAGTGAAACGCATGAAGAAACTCCATGCTTGATGGATTACTTGAATCACTTGACTTTGAGTCACTTGATAGATGCGAAGCATGTCTAATGGGAAAAATGACTAAGACTCCATTTTACGGTATGATGGAGCGAGCTACGACTTATTGGAAATCATACATACCGATGTGTGCGGACCAATGAGTGTAGCATCGCGCGGTGGTTATCGTTATGTTCTAACCTTCACGAGATGATGCGAGTAGATATGGGTATATCTATTTCATGAAACATAAATCCGAAACTTTTGAGAAGTTTAAGGAATTCCAAAGTGAAGTAGAAAATCAACGTAACAAGAAGATTAAATTTCTACGATATGATCGCGGAGGTGAATATCTGAGTTATGAGTTTGGCATGCATTTAAAGAAATGCGGAATACTTTCACAATTGACACCGCCGGGAACACCACAACGAAACGGTGTGTCCGAACGTCGTAATCGAACTCTCTTAGATATGGTTCGTTCTATGATGTCTCTTGCTGATTTGCCGTTATCATTTTGGAGTTATGCATTAGAGACAGCCGCATTCACTTTAAATAGAGCACCATCAAAATCCGTAGAAACGACACCGTATGAATTATGGTTTAATAAGAAACCTAAGGCTGTCGTTCCTTAAAGTTTGGGGTTGCGAAGCCTATGTAAAAAAGTTACAACCGGACAAGCTAGAACCCAAAGCGGAGAAATGCGTCTTCATAGGATACCCTAAGGAAACTATAGGGTACACTTTCTATCACGAGATCCGAAGGCAAAATCTTTGTTGCTAAGAACGGAACCTTTCTTGAGAAAGAATTTCTCACTAAAGAAGTATTTGGAAGAAAAGTAGAACTCGATGAGATTAATGAATCTATACTCGTTGATCGAGTAGCGCGATGCGGAAGTTGTACTGTACCGCCTACACCGGCAACGAGAGGAAGCTAATGATAATGATCATGAAACTTCGAACGAGGAAACTGCGAACCTCGCGGATCGACAAGGGAACGTGCCACTCTGATTGGTATGATCCTTGTCTAAATGTCATGATTGTGGATAACAATGATGAGGACCCTGCGACGTATGAAGAAGCGATGATGAGCCCGGATTCCAACAAATGGCAAGAAGCCATGAAATCCGAAATGGGATCCATGTATGATAACAAAGTATGGACTTTGGTAGACTTACACGATAGCGAAAGGCTGTCGAGAATAAATGGATCTTCAAAAGAAAAACGAGATGCTTGATGGTAATATTACTTGTCTATAAAGCTCGACTTGTCGCAAAGGGTTTCAGACAAATTCAAGGAGTTGACTACGATGAGACTTTCTCACCCGTAGCGAAGCTAAAATCTGTGAGGATTTTGTTAGCAATAACTGCATTTTTCGATTATGAGATTTGGCAGATGGATGTCAAAACGGCGTTCCTTAATGGAGACATTGAGGAAGAGTTGTATATGGTACAACCCAAAGGTTTTGTCGATCCTAAAAATGCTGACAAAGTATGCAAACTTCAGCGTTCAATCTATGGACTGAAGCAAGCATCAAGAAGTTGGAGCCGACGCTTTGATAAGGTGATCAAAGACTTCGGGTTTATACAGTGTCATGGAGAGGCTGTATTTACAAGAAAGTGAGTGGGAGCTCTGTAGCATTCACTGATATTATATGTAGATGACATATTATTGATTGGGAATGATATAGAACTATTAAGCGAGTGTAAAAGGTTATTTGAATAACGAGTTTTTCAATGAAAGACCTTGGTGAAGCATCATATATATTAGGCATCAAGATTTATAGAGATAGATCAAGACGCCTAATAGGGCTATCACGAGTACATACCTGGACAAGATTCTAAAGAAGTTTAGAATGGACGAAAGTAAGAAAGGGTTTTTACCTATGTTACCGAGGCAAGGTCTTGAGTAAGACTCAAGGACCGGCTACGAGCGAAGAAAGAGAAAGGATGAATCGGATCCCCTATGCTTCGGCGGTAGGCTCTATTATGTATGCCATGCTATGTACAAGACCGGATATAGCGCATGCATGTTAGTTTGACTAGCGAGATATCAAAGTGATCCGGGAATGGAACAACTGGACAGCGGTCAAGAATATCTGAAGTACTTGAAAAGAACTAAGGATATGTTTCTTTGTTATGGAGGTGACCAAGAGCTCGTTGTAACAAGTTACACCGATGCAAGTTGGAACAACGATCCCGATGACTCTAAGTCACGGTCCGGGTACGTGTTTATATTGAATGGTGCTTGCGATAAGCTGGGCAAGCTCAAAGCGGTGCACGGTGGCGAAGTCTTCAACGGAATCGGAGTACATAGCGGCTTCGGAGGCTTCATCGGAAGCGGTATGGATGAAGAGGTTCATTGTAGAGCTCGGTGTGGTTCCTAGTGCATTGGACCCACTAGTCATATCTTGTGACAACATGGGTGCCATCGCCAATGCACAAGAACCAAGGTCACACAAGAGGCTGAAGCATATCAAGGCTGCGTTACCACTCGATTCGCGAGTACATCGAAGATGGAGAAGTAAAGATTTGCAAAGTACACATCGATCCGAATGTAGCGGATCCGTTGACTAAAGCTCTCCCTAGGGCAAAGCATGACCAACACCAGAATGCCATGGGTGTTAGGTATATTACAATGTAATCTAGATTATTGACTCTAGTGCAAGTGGGAGGCTGAAGGAGATATGCCCTAGAGGCAATAATAAAAGTGGTTATTATTTATATCTCTATGTTTATGATAAATGTTTATATGTCATGCTATAATTGTATTAACCGAAACATTAGTACATGTGTGATATGTAGACAACAAGAAGTCCCTAGTATGCCTCTTAAACTAGCTTGTTGATTAATGGATGATTAGTTTCATAATCATGAACATTGGATGTTATTAATAACAAGGTTATATCATTATATGAATGATGTAATGGACACACCCAATTAAGCGTAGCATAAGATCTCGTCATTAAGTTATTTGCTATAAGCTTTCGATACATAGTTACCTAGTCCTTATGACCATGAGATCATGTAAATCACTTATACCGGAAAGGTACTTTGATTACACCAAACACCACTTGCGTAAATGGGTGGCTATAAAGGTGGGATTAAGTATCCGGAAAGTATGAGTTGAGGCATATGGATCAACGGTGGGATTTGTCCATCCCGATGACGGATAGATATACTCTGGGCCCTCTCGGTGGAATGTCGTCTAATGTCTTGCAAGCATATGAATGAGTTCATAAGAGACCACATACCACGGTACGAGTAAAGAGTACTTGTCGGGAAACGAGGTTGAACAAGGTATGGAGTGATACCGAAGATCAAACCTCGGACAAGTAAAATATCGCGTGACAAAAGGAATTGGTATCGTATGTGAATGGTTCATTCGATCACTAAAGTCATCGTTGAATATGTGGGAGCCATTATGGATCTCCGGATCCCGCTATTGGTTATTGGTCGGAGTGAGTACTCAACCATGTCCGCATAGTTCACGAACCGTAGGGTGACACACTTAAAGTTGGATGTTGAAATGGTAGTTCTTGAATATGGAATGGAGTTGGAATATTTGTTCGAAGTCCCGGATGTGATCCCGGACATCACGAGGAGTTCGGAATGGTCGGAGAATAAGATTCATATATAGGATGTCATTTTATGTGAATAAAATGTCGCGGAAGGTTCTATGGAAGGTTCTAGAAGGTTCTAGAAAAGTCCGGAAGAAACCACCAAGGAAGGTGGAGTCCACATGGGACTCCACCTCCATGGCCGGCCAACCCTAGTGGGGGAGGAGTCCCAAGTGGACTCCCCCTTAGGGGGCCGGCCACCCCACACATGGGAGGTGGAACTCCCACCTTGGTGGGAGTCCTAGCTTGGCTAGGTTTCCCCCCTCCTATGGAAGGTTTTTGGTTCGGGTCTTATTCGAAGACTTGGACACCACCTCTTGGGGTTCCACCTATATAATGAGGGGCCAAGGGGAGGGGGCCGGCCACCCCAAGACCACAAGCTGGCCGCCCCCCTTGAGTGGCCGGCCACCCCCTCCCAAACCCTAGCCGCCCCCTCTCCTCCATAGCTCCCGCGTAGCTTTAGCGAAGCTCCGCCGGAGTTCTCCACCGCCACCGGACACCACGCCGTCGTGCTTCGTCGGATTCAAGAGGAGCTACTACTTCCGCTGCCCGCTGGAACGGGAGGTGGACGTCGTCTTCATCAACAACCGAACGTGTGACCGAGTACGGAGGTGCTGCCCGTTCGTGGCGCCGGAACCGATCGTGATCAAGATCTTCTACGCGCTTTTGCAAGCGGCAAGTGAACGTCTACCGCAGCAACAAGAGCCTCATCTTGTAGGCTTTGGAATCTCTTCAAGGGTGAGACTCGATACCCCCTCGTTGCTACCGTCTTCTAGATTGCATCTTGGCTTGGATTGCGTGTTCGCGGTAGGAAAATTTTTGTTTTCTATGCAACGTTATCCTACAAAGAGATCATTCTTTGTGGCCCTGGTGTCCCTACCCAGGTTCTGGTTCCAGCCCCTCAGATACTGTCTAAGTCCCGTCGACATGAAGGACCACCAGTCAATAATGTCGCGGCCACCCACCTTGGACAGCAGCCTGGCCCAGATTAGCTGGACCAGCGGGACAAAGTCGGGGCGCTCGAACCAGCTAGTCTCGAAGAAGAAGCGATTGGAACGAACGGGGAAGCCCTCCCCCGTGTCAAAAACAAGCGGGGTGTGATCCGAACCCAGGCTAGTCTCGGCAGACAAAGAGCAAAGTGGGAAAATGGCTTCAAAAGATGCAGAAACAAACACTCGATCGAGGGCAGAGCGGACAGGATTGAGCTGATGGTTGGACCAGGTAAAGCGCGCCCCGGTGCGCGGGATTTCCCTAACGGCCCAAGCAGCAATACTATGGTTGAAGAGATCTATGAGCGTCCAGTTAAGATTGTCGTTGTTCTTGTCTTCCGCAGTTCTGATCAGATTAAAGTCACCACCCATGAGAATCGGAAGGTCACAGTTGGCAATTTTGACCGTAATCTCGTCCAGGAACCCCCTGGAGCGAGCGTGATCCGCAGGGCCGTAAATACCAATGACCTCCAACTTTTTCTTAGTAGCGCGGTGAAGGATAGAGAGGCTAAGGAAAAATTGACCCCTGTCCATTCTCCCCACCTCAAACATACTCGTCCACGACTCCCAAGAGCATGCCTCCCGATTGGCCATTCGCCGGGAGCCGGGACCGAAGAATTTCTCGCCAACTTCAAGGCTGGCAAGCTCAACATCAGTGAAGTCTTGTTTAATTGTTTCTTGAAGCAGCACCAGATCAATGTGGTGAAGTCTGAGGTAGTCTTTGAGCAGAGTTCGCCTCCCCCTACGGCCGAACCCCCTGATATTCCAGAAGAGAGCCCTCATTGGCGAACCATGCTAAGCGCCCGTGCTTGGCGGGTTATCGGCCGGTGACCAACTGGGGTGGGTCTGCGAGCGATTCGTCTCTTCTTGGGCGCAAGCTTCTTTGTTTTGCCTGTACCCGAGCTTGGTTCCCCCTCGGAACCTCCCCCGGGGCAAGTGTCTTCCTCCCTTTGGATAGAGCTTGCCCGCAAGGCCTCTTCTTTGGCTTTCTCCGCCTCCTCTTCAATTTTTCTTCTGGCTGAGAGCAATTCAGCTTGGGCACGTTCACGAGCTTGGAGCAGAGCCACCGCTTGGGCAGGCGACCCCTCCGAAGATTTGAACAGGATGCAACTATCTCTAGCCACCTTAACAAGATGCTCAATCGAAGAATCTTGGAAAGCAACAAAGGGAGAGGAGAGGTTGGTATTACCTGGGGCGGGCGTAGCGGACGACGGGGTAGCGGAGACTTCAGTGGAGCCCTTGGACATGGAGTTCTTCTCGGTAGTGGCCCGCATGGCACGCTCCAGAACCGGGCCTTCAGTTGCCCCTTTAGCTCTCGCACTTTTGCGCAGGGCTTCCGCCGGAGGGGCCTTGGATCGCGGCGCTCGAGCAACCGCTGCCCCCAAGGCTGGGATTGGAGCATCAAGCAGCAGCAGTTGGCCCGAGGCGGGCGAGTCACTCATAGAGAGCGCAGGAGCGTGGTGGAGGGCCAGAGTTTGGGTAGGAGGTGCAGGGGTCTCCAAGGTGGCTTCAGTCTCCGCGGCTTCCAGCATCATCTTCCTAGAGGGGCGGTCGTGGTTGCTTTTGCTCCTGCGTTCATTGTTCCGCCGGTACTCCTGGTCAGATGAAGCAGAGGGAGGGGTGACCCAGCCCACCTCAACCCTCTCAGCCTCGGACAGCTTCAAAGCTTTCCCAGGAGTCGGGGAAACCCTCTCCCCGGACGACGGATCCTCAGGCAAGTCAAGCTGGAGGAGTAAGTCACTGTCAGAAGCTTCAGGCGATTGTGGTTTGGAGCTTGTATGTACCGTGGCCTTGATGATTTGCGCCACCAGGGGAAAGATGTTGCCTGTGGGGGTCAGGTTGGAGCCATACTGGCTGCGGGCAGAGTCGGGGATGGTGAGGTTGGGTGCCGCGACAGCCGCAGAAGGGGAGGTCGAGGAGGTTGGCGCTGCCGCAAGCGGGACCGATTTCCGCGGTCCGCCCCCTCCCGCGCCCGGCGCAGAGGCAGAGGAGCGCTTGTCCTTAGAGTGCTTACCCCGCCGTCCATCCCAGCGGTCTTCATCAGTCTCTTCACAGTCATCTTCCCTTTCCCCTGTATCATCGCCTGGAGGGAAACTCGGGAGATTCCTTGGGGGAGAGTCTTCAGCAGCAGCAGTCTCGCGAACTATCTTGATACGGTAACCTTGCAGGTTGACAAAGAGAGTGATAAACTCTGGGAGTACGTCTCCCTTGCGGCAGCCAAACGACATTCTGACCGGCGCCTCCGGATGTGCAAGAGAATCAACGTCGACAGAAATTGGGCGGCCCACCTCACGCGTTGACAGCAGTAGACGCTCAGCAAGGCGCAGAGGTGGCGGCACCCCAAGGAGTTTGACCCAAACCTCTTCCAAAGTTTCAGACGCGAGCGGGTCACCCAGCGGGACGGTGACCAGGGCCTTGATTTTGCTGGTTGGTAACGTGAGTCCGCCCCCACGGATCGCGATACGAAGACTTTCTTTGGATGGGAAGACGACGGCGAAGTCCGAGGCGGAGAGCTGCCGCACTTGCTAGTTCCAGTTTTCATCGACCAGGTCCTTGAATTCTTCTTCCACTTCTTCTTCTGAGAGGCGCCCCCCCGCCAGGATGACGGTAGCCGAGTTGGAGGCAGGACGTTGAAGCTCCTCTTCCGGTACATCAATACAGAGAAACCCTTGGCGCCCTCCGCCGAAGCCCGCCCAATAGGGAGCCAGCACCTTGGCGAGGGCGGCACACATGGCCGAGAGGTGGCCGACTTTCTTGCAGTTGACGCAGAACGGATCATCGGTGCAGTCAGCTTGGATATGTCCCTGCTTCCCGCAGTTATAGCAGGTGATGTGAGCTGCATCAGGGTTTGCGGCAGCAGCTTCCCCTGAGCCGGTGCCATCCCCAAGAGGCGGAGCCGAGGGCGGAGCTTGATTGGCCCGGGGCTGGCGGAGGTTCCTTCGGCCAGCATTCTTCCCAGGGTCACGGCCGCGGGAGGAGGAGGAGGGGGGGGGGGGCCCGGGTGTCCTGTCGTGGACCTTCCCCCTCGGAACGCCACGACGAGGCACCCGCCCGGTCGAGGTCGCGGTCGCGCTGGCGTTGCTGGCGACGATGCTCCTCTTGCTCGCGGTCCAGCTTCTGGCGGAGATCATGCTCGCGGTTTCGGGAGTAGCCGCTGTTGTAGTCGTCATACGGGCGCTTGCCGTAGGAGGAGGGGTCCCGGTCCATGGCCACAAGGAGAGGGACAGGGGCGCCGGAGGAGGGGTCAGGGTGGGTGGAGAGGCGTTTGGCGGCGGAGCGGTTGCGTCGTACGTCTTGAGCGGTGGCGGGGAAGGCGAGAGTGAGATCTAGGGTTTGAGGAGGGAGCCAGAACCACTTAAGTACCGGCGGTGGAGGGGTAGGATCGTCCACCGCGGGTACCCTAGGCGAACTGGACCGCTCATCCCCACTGGCGTCCACGTGGCGAAGATCCGACGGCTCGGGTGGAGGGGTATCACGGTCCAGCAGGAGTGGAGGGGGTTGGGCCGGCCCACTCGTCCGCAACCCCGCAGAAGAGCACACCTGGGCCCCCAGGCCAAGGGCCGGCCCACTAGGCCCCTCACGGCCCAGGACAGGGCACCCCACGGGGCGAGCAAACCCTAGCGGCGATGGCGGCGGCGTCTCCCTCAACTCCGGCCGCCCAGGGCACGGAGGGAGCACCACGATGAGGTCTCCGACGCGGATCGAGGAAGCACCCAGACCAGAACTACCAGGAGCCCCTCCGGCAGGTGAACTCCGGCCCAGACCAGGGAGCGGCGGGAAGTGAAGAGATCCCAACGACGGCGGCGGCGGCGGCGGAGCGGCAGAGCAGGGCGCGAGGTTTCCCTCCCCTGGGAAAGCAGGCGCCAGCAACGGCGGCGGTGCCCCCCCCCCTAGATTCAGCGCAGAAGGTGGGGGCAGCGACGGCGCAGCGTCGACGTCCGCCGCGGAGAGCTCAGACTCCGAGTCCTCGCCCTCAGAGCAGACAGCGGCGAGAGCGGCGAACCTGTTTCCTTTCCTCGCCGGCGTCCGGCGACCCCCCTGGGTGCGGCCAGCGCAGCGGCGGCGGCGCTCCAGGAGCGCGAGTTCCCAATCGCCTCCCGAGTCGCCAGAGCAGACGTTGCGGCGCGTGAGACACATCCCGCGGCCTTCTCGTATGGATAATATTAGCCATGTCGTGTCATAGACGAACTAAGCAATCATAAGCATGGCTAATATCGCTCCTCCCATGATATTGTAATACTGGCCGCTCGAGGCACCAACACATGTCATCGGCTTCCCTACATAGTTATCATTATATAATTGTTATTGGTTGCATTGTGGGGCACCCTCATATTATATAGGACCCCAAGGCTACAAGTGTCTGATCACGATTCGTTCCTATCCATGCTATCACACCATATCTAAATATGATATGATTCATACACAACATTTGACACAAACTCGGCATCCCAAACAACAACTTGGTATAGATGAAACATGACATCCCTCTGGTGGGCGAAGATAAGCTCTTATGCATGGACACAATAAATTGGAATTGAAGTATTTTTTTTTACTCCATCCCTTCTGCGATTCTTATTGTGGTTTTAGTTTAAGTTTGAACTGAAACAGTGAAAATGTTATACTCTCTTTGACCCATAATAAGTGTCGAAAACTTAGTACAAAAGTTGTACTAACTTAGTACTGAATCTCCGAAACTTTTTATGGATCACATGGAGTGAATGAGGTAGTTGCTACATGACATGTCTAGCTAGGTCTGGGGTGTTCAAAACTGAGCTGGTTTAAACCCGTAGAAACTGACTAAGAGCATCTCCAGCAACTTCCTCAAAACCGTCTCTTAAAGGGATTTGGGGCGCGCCGGACGAAAGAATGTTTTCAGTCGCGTGCCCCAAAGCCTCTTTTTGTCCGGCGCGACCCAATACGGTGTCCGGCGCCCCAAGTTCGTCCCCACTACATAGGGACGCTTCGGGCACGCCGGACATAACGAAATGCGAGGCGAGGAGACATGGGCCCAACGCGTCAAAGGCTCGGAAGCCTAAAACCCCGTCGTCTACCTTTGGTCAAGCGACGTTAATGGCGTCCCAGATTTCCCAGGCGACGCAGGGAAACGTTTCGTCGTGCATGGCCACGTGGCCATCCGCACCGGCGTTAATTGCGTCCAACGCTCCACTGCCGCTTCGCCCATCCCAATCTCTCGCCGCTCCAACCTCTCGCCGCTCCCAAATCTCCTCTCCCTAGCCAATGTCGTCGTCCTCCTGCAAGATCGCCGCGGCGAACGGCTTCGGCCGCGGCAGCCTCACCGTGGCGGAGGCGTGGGCGCTGTACCGCGCGGGATATCCTGTCCCGCCGGACATGCGCCTGCCAAGCAGCGGCGGGTGGAGGATGGCCGTCAACGGCATAGGCCTCCCGCCGCCACGGTCGCCGGGCACGGAGAGCTAGCGAGACGCGATCAAGGCCCGGTGGTCTCGCCTCACCGCCGAGGAGCGGGCGGATCCAACCTGTGCGGCCACCGACAACGATGCCTGGTGGGTCGCCTACTTCCAGGTGCAACCCGACGTCGAGATGAATAGCACCGCCGGCCTCATCGACCGGCGGAACAACTGGAACAAGGACGGGCGCATACTCTTCTAGGGCGTTCTGGGGCGCACCCTGGAGAACGTCGTCGACGGCATACACAACGGCGCTCCAAGGTTGGAGACGCCGTCCGCGCCGCCACCATCTCCCGCAACGCGCTGGCAGCCGAGGAGGACGTAGTCGTCCTCCTCCAACTCTTCCTCGTCAGGGCCGGAGCGATCGACGCCGTCCTCGTCGCACCGCGCCGTGCCCTACACCATCCCCAAGCGCGAGGTGAAGGAGGAGCCGGAGTTCGCGACGCCGGCCGTCAATCCGAGGCGCAGCGGCAGCCGGTAGCAACAAAGGCGCGGCAGCGGCGCCCTCCTTATCCCGAAGTCGGAGGTGAAGGAGGAGCAGGATGACGAGGCAGCCGGGAAGGCGGCGCTGCTGGCGGAGTACGAGCCGCAGCAGCGTCTCATCGTTAGTAGCGACGACCCCGAGGACTGCCCTTTCTTGCGAGCGGCCTGCTTAGCGTCGCTGAACGACAAGGACGCCTGGAGGGGCGATCTCAAGGCGGCGATCGCCATGTCCATCCGCGACACTGGGAAGCCGCTCGTGGACCTCACCGACGACGGCGCGGCTGGGCCAAGCGGCGTGGTGAAGGATGAGCCCCGTCGACGAGCTCGACAAGCGCGTCAAGCAGGAGTTCGTCACAGACGACATGTACAACTTCCACGGCCGCCGCAAGTACTACTAAATTAGGATTTAGTTTAAATTTCATCGAATTTCGTTCAAATCTACGTAATATATAGCAAGTTTGAATGAATTCGCTTTAATTTTTAAATATCTAAAATTTTATTTGGGGGACGCGACTGGGAAGCGACGTCCTCTAAATGGGGCACGAACGAAACACATCCTCAAACGCTCGATCTGACGCCGTTTAGGGATGCTTTGGAGGACGCGACTGCTCTAAGCAGAGAGCACTAGTGCTGCGTAGTGTTTTCTCCACTCTGCCTAATCTTTGGTGGAAACCGTTGTTGATGAATACCCAGGTTTACTCGACGCGAGTTGATAAGACTTTCTAGAAAGTAGCATTAAGCAAGGTGTGGCACTGTATTTTATGTTTTATCCGCACAATCATGAATCGCCTTATATACTGTCGTTGGTTTTGTGCCGACCGAGCACTGGATGCAAGTAGACATACATGGGTTGGGCGGCAGTCGTTTTCCCTCGTGCAGCCATGCAGATTGGTCGCACTGCCCAAGTGCCCATCGAAGCGCAACTTGGTCCGTACCAATCAACTGTTAACATAATTGTGGTGTTGCCTTGATGCGCACTCCAGATTGTTTTCCTTCTGTGTCATGCAACCATGCATGGCACTGTAAACCGCAATGCAAATTGTTGTGTCTTGATGCATGGGTACTATAAGGGTATGTTTGTTCCTCGCATGATTTTTTTTTTCTCCTGTTTTTAGTTTTGGCCCATCAAGATGTTGCATGAGTAGAAACCAAGACTGAGCCTTTTTCCCGCATTCGTGGTTGCTAACAAAATATGTTGGTGCAGTTTCGGCCCATAGTTTGCTTGGCTCGAATTTGCCTTCTTGGCAAAATGCTTGTTCACAAATGCTTTCTCAACTCTAATTATTGCATTAGTTTCATAGACAACGGTAATATGCTTCCACAAAAACTTCAGTAGTTAATTGCCCGAAATTTCATTGCGCGGTGATGCTTGTGATGAGCCCGAGCCGATGATGTCGCATTCGATGCATCATTTGTGTGAATTCACGGCACCGCGGCACCTCCGAACAAACACACACGTGATGCGGACATCCGGGAGGGACGGCGGCAGGTCTTCGCCGGCTTAGCAGTTGGAGAACCCCCACTCTTGAGCGACGAGCTTGGCCGGCACCAGACGGAGAGGAGGTAGCTCGTCTGAGGCTGGGTGTCGAGCAGGAAAGAAAGGGAATGGAGCTGGGACTTGATCGCTTTTAGAAAAGAGAGGGGGGTTTTGTGTAAATTGGCAAGAACGAGTTGTCCATCGTTGCCACGTTGACCCGACAGGTAGGCCTTAAAGGTCAGAAAACGTCTTAACACGGCTAATTGGTAAAACCATTGCTATGTGTCACACACCCACGCAAAAGTGGTATTTATGTTTCCAAAAGCCCAAATGTGGTGGTTATGTGACACCCGCGTCTCAAAATCAGTGCTATGTGTCACACACCTGTCCAAATGTGGTACTTATGTAAGAACTCAATATCGCCTTCCTCTTGTACGAGTGATGGCGTGTATTTCACACGTTCGTTGGGCAACCCCAAGAGGAAGGTATGATGCGCACAGCAGCAAGTTTTCCCTCAGAAAGAAACCAAGGTTTATCGAACCAGGAGGAGCCAAGAAGCACGTTGAAGGTTGATGGCGGCGGGATGTAGTGCGGCGCAACACCAGGGATTCCGGCGCCAACGTGGAACCTGCACAACACAACCAAAGTACTTTGCCCCAACGAAACGAGTGAGGTTGTCAATCTCACCGGCTTGCTGTAACAAAGGATTAACCGTATTGTGTGGAAGATGATTGTTTGCGAGAGAAAATAGTAAAAACAAGTATTGCAGCAGATTTGTATTTCAGTATTAAAGAATGGACCGGGGTCCACGGTTCACTAGAGGTGTCTCTCCCATAAGATAAAAGCATGTTGGGTGAACAAATTACAGTCGGGCAATTGACAAATAGAGAGGGCATAACAATGCACATACATGACATGATAAGTATAGTGAGATTTAATTGGGCATTACGACAAAGTACATAGACCGCCATCCAACTGCATCTATGCCTAAAAGTCCACCTTCGAGGTTATCATCCGAACCCCCTCCGGTATTAAGTTGCTAAACAACGAGACAATTGCATTAAGTATGGTGCGTAATGTAATCAACAACTACATCCTCGGACATAGCGCCAATGTTTTATCCCTAGTGGCAACAGCACAACACAACCTTAGAACTTTCATCACTTGTCCCAGGTGTCAATGCGGGCATGAACCCACTATCGAGCATAAGTACTCCCTCTTGGAGTTAAAAGTAAAAACTTGGCCAGAGCCTCTACTAGAAACGGAGAGCATGCAAGATCATAAACAACACATGTATAATAACTTGATAATTAACATGACATGGTATTCTCTATCCATCGGATCCCGACAAACACAACATATAGAATTACGGATAGATGATCTTGATCATGTTAGGCAGCTCACAAGATCCAACAATGAAGCACAATGAGGAGAAGACAACCATCTAGCTACTCGCTATGGACCCATAGTCCAGGGGTGAACTACTCACTCATCACTCCGGAGGCGACCATGGCGGTGTAGAGTCCTCCGGGAGATGATTCCCCTCTCCGGCAGGGTGCCGGAGGCGATCTCCTGGATCCCCCGAGATGGGATCGGCGGCGGCGGCGTCTCGATGAGGTTTTCCGTATCGTGGCTCTCGGTACTGGGGGTTTCGTCACGGAGGCTTTAAGTAGGCGGAAGGGCAAGTCAAGAGGCGGCACGGGGGCCCACACCATAGGCCGGCGCGACCGGGGGTGGGGCCGCGCCGCCCTAGGGTTTGGCCACCCCGTGGCCCCTCTTCGTCTCGTCTTCGGACTTCCGGAAGCTTCGTGGAAAAATAGGCCCCTGGGCTTTGATTTCGTCCAATTCCGAGAATATTTCCTTACTAGGATTTACTGAAACCAAAAACAGCGAGAAAACGACAAGCTGGCACTTCGGCATCTTGTTAATAGGTTAGTTCCGGAAAATGCACGAATATGACATAAAGTGTGCATAAAACATGTAGGTATCATCAATAATATGGCATAGAACATAAGAAATTATCGATACGTCGGAGACGTATCAAGCATCCCCAAGCTTAGTTACTGCTCGTCCCGAGCGAGTAAAACGATAACAAAGATAATTTCGAAGTGATATGCCATCATAACCTTGATCATGCTATTTGTAAACATATGTAGTGGATGCAGCGATCATAACAATGGTGATGACATGAGTAAACAGGTGAATCATATAGCAAAGACTTTTCATGAATAGTACTTCAAGACAAGTATTAATAAGTCTTGCATAAGAGTTAACTCATAAAGCAATAAATCAAAGTAAAGGTATTGAAGCAACACAAAGGAAGATTAAGTTTCAGCGGTTGCTTTCAACTTGTAACATGTATATCTCATGGATAATTGTCAACATAGAGTAATATAACAAGTACAATATGCAAGTATGTAAGAATCAATGCACGGTTCACACAAGTGTTTGCTTCTTGAGGTGGAGAGAGATAGGTGAACTGACTCAACATAAAAGTAAAGAGAATGGTCCTTCAAAGAGGAAAGCATCGATTGCTATATTTGTGCTAGAGCTTTTATTTTGAAAACATGAAACAATTTTGTCAACGGTAGTAATAAAGCATATGAGTTATGAAAGTTATATCTTACAAGTTGCAAGTCTCATGCATAGTATACTAATAGTGCCCGCACCTTGTCCTAATTAACTTGGACTACCGGATCTTTGCAATGCACATGTTTTGACCAAGTGTCACAATGGGGTACCTCCATGCCGCTTGTACAAAGGTCTAAGGAGAAAGCTCGCATTTTGGATTTCTCGCTTTTGATTATTCTCAACTTAGACATCCATACCGGGACAACATGGACAACGAGATAATGGACTCCTCTTTAATGCATAAGCATGTGGCAACAATTTTTATTCTCATATGAGATTGAGGATATGTGTCCAAACTGAAACTTCCACCATGAATCATGGCTTTAGTTAGCGGCCCAAAGTTCTTCTCTAACAATATGCATGCTCCAACCATGAAGGTGGTAGATCTCTCTTGCTTCGGACAAGACGGACATGCATAGCAACTCACATGATATCCAACAAAGAATAGTTGATGGCGTCCCCGAAACATGGTTACCGCTCAACAAGCAACTTAATAAGAGATAAAGTGCATAAGTACATATTCAATACTACAATAGTTTTTAAGCTATTTGTCCCATGAGCTATATATTGCAAAGGTGAATGATGGAATTTTAAAGGTAGCACTCAAGCAATTTACTTTGGAATGGCTGGTAAATACCATGTAGTAGGTAGGTATGGTGGACACAAATGGCATAGTGGTTGGCTCAAGTATTTTGGATGCATGAGAAGTATTCCCTCTCGATACAAGGTTTAGGCTAGCAAGGTTATTTGAAACAAACACAAGGATGAACGGTACAGCAAAACTCACATAAAAGACATATGGTAAACATTATAAGACTCCATACCGTCTTCCTTGTTGTTCAAAACTCAATACTAGATGTTATCTAGACTCTAGAGAAACCAAATATGCAAACCAAATTAGCAAGCTCTAAGTATTTCTTCATTAATGGGTGCAAAGTATATGATGCAAGAGCTTAAACATGAGCACAACAATTGCCAAGTATCAAATTATCCAAGACATTTTAGAGTTACTACATGTAGCATTTTCCAATTCCAACCATATAACAATTTAACGAAGGAGAAACTTCGCCATGAATACTATGAGTAGAGCCTAAGGACATATTTGTCCATATGCAACAGCGGAGCGTGTCTCTCTCCCATAAAGTGAATGCTAGGATCCATTTTATTCAAACAAAACAAAAAACAAAAACAAACCGACGCTCCAAGCAAAGTACATAAGATGTGGCCGAATAAAAATATAGTTTCGGGGGAGGAACCTGATAATGTTGTCGATGAAGAAGGGGATGCCTTGGGCATCCCCAAGCTTAGACGCTTGAGTCTTCTTAATATATGCAGGGGTGAACCACCGGGGCATCCCCAAGCTTAGAGCTTTCACTCTCCTTAATCATATTGCATCATACTCCTCTCTTGATCCTTGAAAACTTCCTCCACACCAAACTCGAAACAACTCATTAGAGGGTTAGTGCATAATAAAAATTCACATGTTCAGAGGTGACACAATCATTCTTAACACTTCTGGACATTGCATAAAGCTACTTGGACATTAATGGATCAAAGAAATTCATCCAACATAGCAAAAGAGGCAATGCGAAATAAAAGACAGAATATGTCAAAACAGAACAGTCCGTAAAGATGGATTTTATTAGGCCACCAGACTTGCTCAAACGAAAATGCTCAAATTGAATGAAAGTTGCGTACATATCTGAGGATCATGCTCGTAAATTGGCATAATTTTCTGAGCTACCTACGGGGAGATAGACCCAGATTCGTGACAGCAAAGAATTCTGAAACTGCGCAGTAATCCAAATCTAGTACTTACTTTTCTATCAAAGACTTTACTTGGCACAACAAAACATAAAACTAAGATAAGGAGAGGTTGCTACAGTAGTAAACAACTTCCAAGACACAAATATAAAACAAAAATACTGGAGTAAAAACATGGGTTGTCTCCCATAAGCGCTTTTCTTTAACGCCTTTCAGCTAGGCGCAGAAAGTGTAACTCAACTAACATCGAGAGATGAAGCATCAACATCATAATTTGTTCTAATAATAGAATTATAAGGTACCTTCATTCTCTTTCTAGGGAAGTGTTCCATACCTTTCTTGAGAGGAAATTGATATTTAATATTACCTTCCTTCATATCAATAGTAGCACCAACGGTTCGAAGAAAAGGTCTTCCCAATATAATGGGGCAAGATGCATTGCATTCAATATCCAAGACAACAAAATCAACGGGGACAAGGTTATTGTTAACCATAATATGAACATTATCAACTTTCCCCAAAGGTTTCTTTTTAGCATTATCGGCGAGATTAACATCCAAATAACAATTCTTCAATGGTGGCAAGTCAAGCATATCATAGACTTTTTTAGGCATAACGAAATACTTGCACCAAGATCACATAAAGCATTACAATCAAAATCTTTGATTCTCATTTTAATGATGGGCTCCCAACCATCCTCTAGCTTTCTAGGAATAGAAGTTTCAAGTTTTAGTTTCTCTTCTCTAGCTTTTATGAGAGCATTTGTAATATGTTTTGTGAAAGCCAAATTTATAGCGCTAGCATTTGGACTCTTAGCAAGTTTTTGTAAGAACTTTATAACTTCAGAGATGTGGCAATCATCAAAATCTAAATCATTACAATCTAAAGCAATGGGATTATCATCCCCAAGGTTGGAAAAAATTTCAGCAGTTTTATCACAAGCAGTTTCAGCAGTTTTAGCAGTTTCAGGTAATTTTGCGCGCTTTGCACTAGGAGTAGAAGCTTTGCTAACACCAATTATTTTACCATTGATAGTAGGAGGTGCAGCAACATATGAATCATTAGCATTGCTAGTGGTGGTAATAGTCCAAACTTTAGCTACATTTTCCTTTTTAGCTAGTTTTTCATTTTCTTCTCTATCCCACCTAGCACGCAGTTCAGCCATTAATCTTATATTCTCATTAATTCTAACTTGGATGGCATTTGCTGTAGTAACAATTTTATTTTCAATATCCCTATTAGGCATAACTTTCGATTTCAAAAGATCAACATCAGAGGCAAGACTATCAACTCTAGAAACAAGAATATCAATTTTATTGAGCTTTTCCTCAATAGATTTGTTAAAGGAAGTTTGTGTACTAATAAATTCTTTAAGCATGGCTTCAAGTCCAGGGGGTGTATTCCTATTATTGTTATAAGAATTCCCATAATAATTAGCATAACCGTTACCATTATTATAAGGATATGGCCTATAGTTATTACTAGAATTGTTCCGATAAGCATTGTTGTTGAAATTATTATTTTTAATGAAGTTTACATCAACATGTTCTTCTTGTGCAACCAATGAAGCTAATGGAACATTATTAGGATCAACATTAGTCCTATCATTCGCAAGCATAGACATAATAGCATCAACCTTATCACTCAAGGAAGAGGATTCTTCAACAGAATTTACCTTCTTACCTTGTGGAGCTCTTTCCGTGTGCCATTCAGAGTAATTAACCATCATATTATCAAGAAGCTTTGTTGCTTCACCAAGAGTGATGGACATAAAGGTACCTCCAACAGCTGAATCCAATAAATTCCGCGAAGAAAAATTTAGTCCTGCATAGAAGGTTTGGATGATCATCCAAGTAGTCGAGTCCATGGGTTGGGCAATTTTTAACCGAGAGATTTCATTCTTTCCCAAGCTTGAGCAACATGTTCATTATCTAATTGTTTAAAATTCATTATGCTACTCCTCAAAGATATAATTTTAGCAGGGGGATAATATCTACCAATAAAAGCATCCTTGCATTTAGTCCATGAATCAATACTATTCTTAGGCGAGAGATAGCAACCAATCTTTAGCTCTTCCTCTTAATGAGAAAGGGAACAATTTTAATTTTATAATGTCACCATCTACATCTTTATACTTTTGCATTTCACATAGTTCAACAAAATTATTGAGATGGGCAGCAGCATCATCGGAACTAACACCAGAAAATTGCTCTCTCATGACAAGATTAAGTAAAGCAGGTTTAATTTCAAAGAATTCTGCGGTAGTAGCAGGTGGAGCAATAGGTGTGCATAAGAAATCATTATTATTTGTGCTAGTGAAGTCACACAACTTAGTATTTTCGGGGTTGGCCATTTTAGCAATAGTAAATAAAGCGAACTAGATAAAGTAAATGCAAGTAAACTAATTTTTTTGTGTTTTTGATATAGCAAACAAGACAGTAAATAAAGTAAAACTAGCAACTAATTTTTTTGTGTTTTGATATAAGTGCAGCAAACAAAGTAGTAAATAAAATAAAGCAAGACAAAAACAAAGTAAAGAGATTGAGAAGTGGAGACTCCCCTTGCGGCGTGTCTTGATCTCCCCGGCAACGGCGCCAGAAAAAGAGCTTGATGGCGTGTATTTCACACGTTCGTTGGGCAACCCCAAGAGGAAGGTATGATGCGCACAGCAGCAAGTTTTCCCTCGAGAAAGAAACCAAGGTTTATCGAACCGGGAGGAGCCAAGAAGCACGTTGAAGGTTGATGGCGGCGGGATGTAGTGCGGCGCAACACCAGGGATTCCGGCGCCAACGTGGAACCTGCACAACACAACCAAAGTACTTTGCCCCAACGAAACAGTGAGGTTGTCAATCTCACAGGCTTGCTGTAACAAAGGATTAACCGTATTGTGTGGAAGATGATTGTTTGCAGAGAAAATAGTAAAAACAAGTATTGCAGCAGATTTGTATTTCAGTATTAAAGAATGGACCGGGGTCCACAGTTCACTAGAGGTGTCTCTCCCATAAGATAAAAGCATGTTGTGTGAACAAATTACAGTCGGGCAATTGAAAAATAGAGAGGGCATAACAATGCACATACATGACATGATAAGTATAGTGAGATTTAATTGGGCATTACGACAAAGTACATAGACCGCCATCCAAGCTGCATCTATGCCTAAAAAGTCCACCTTCGGGTTATCATCCGAACCCCCTCCGGTATTAAGTTGCTAAACAACGAGACAATTGCATTAAGTATGGTGCGTAATGTAATCAACAACTACATCCTCGGACATAGCGCCAATGTTTTATCCCTAGTGGCAACAGCACAACACAACCTTAGAACTTTCTGTCACTGTCCCAGGTGTCAATGCAGGCATGAACCCACTATCGAGCATAAGTACTCCCTCTTGGAGTTAAAAGTAAAAACTTGGCCGGAGCCTCTACTAGAAACGGAGAGCATGCAAGATCATAAACAACACATGTATAATAACTTGATAATTAACATGACATGGTATTCTCTATCCATCGGATCCCGACAAACACAACATATAGAATTACGGATAGATGATCTTGATCATGTTAGGCAGCTCACAAGATCCAACAATGAAGCACAATGAGGAGAAGACAACCATCTAGCTATTGCTATGGACCCATAGTCCAGGGGTGAACTACTCACTCATCACTCCGGAGGCGACCATGGCGGTGTAGAGTCCTCCGGGAGATGATTCCCCTCTCCGGCAGGGTGCCGGAGGCGATCTCTGGATGCCCCGAGATGGGATCGGCGGCGGCGGCGTCTCGGTGAGGTTTTCCGTATCGTGGCTCTCGGTGCTGGGGGTTTCGTCACGGAGGCTTTAAGTAGGCGGAAGGGCAAGTCAAGAGGCGGCACGGGGGCCCACACCATAGGCCGGCGCGGCCGGGGGTGGGGCCGCGCCGCCCTAGGGTTTGGCCACCCCGTGGCCCCTCTTCGTCTCGTCTTCGGACTTCCGGAAGCTTCGTGGAAAAATAGGCCCCTGGGCTTTGATTTCGTCCAATTCCGAGAATATTTCCTTACTAGGATTTCTGAAACCAAAAACAGCGAGAAAACAGCAAGCGGCACTTCGGCATCTTGTTAATAGGTTAGTTCCAGAAAATGCACGAATATGACATAAAGTGTGCATAAAACATGTAGGTATCATCAATAATATGGCATAGAACATAAGAAATTATCGATACGTCGGAGACGTATCAACGAGACAAACGACAACAATGACCAATTCCGCCCCATCTCCATCATCCATAGCGTGAGTCCCCTCTCCCTCCATGCCGATTCGACGTTAGGAGGGAGGAGGGCCTCGTTCCTCCATTCTGTAATTAGGGTTAGGGTCTGTATGTTGTGGTGTGTTGTTGGGGTGGTCGGAGCAGCACACAAGAGAATAAATCTGACGCTACTCTACTCCCACACCGGCGGGCGACAGCGACCTTCATGGTTTCGTCTCAAAGTTGATGGCAATGTGTGCTTGCCGATCCTTCAGACCGGCGGCTTGGTCTGCTTGCATTTCTTCAGATCTGGTGAGATCCATTTCTTGACATGTTGCTGGCGTTTGTCGTTATCCACGTCAGCGCTGGGGCCGGGACGACATGGATGCTCTGGAGCAAGTAAGTTGATCTAGGGGTGCTGGATTTGTCGGTATTCCTCGATTTGATAGATATGATGTGGCGGATCTTGGTCCAAGGTACCATGGGGATGTCATCCGGTCGACGTGCCACAACGATATGTGCCTCGCTGGTTGCAACATGCATGTGCATATACCCACAAAATCTCGTTGGCAATGGTGCTCTTTTAGATCTAGGTGGAGACTCGACATCTCTTCCAATGAACGTCTAGGAAGCGTTGGAGTTTGGCAGCGACGACTAACTTCGACGAGTGCAGAAAATCCTACCAGCGAGCGGCTCAACCGTGCCCGACCTAGCTCCTCCGCCGGCACGCCCCTTCCCCGTCCATCGTAGGGAGCACCACGCCGCCTCAATCGGCTCGCTGCCCGCTTCCCCTGCTCGAGCGTCATCGCTGCCGGCTTACTGCGACCCGCACGCTCTCGTCCCGTTGCCCAACAATCACTTGTGAGCCACATCGTACTCGAGCGCTTCGCTGGCGGCATCCTGGGATGCAGGCCTCTAGCGAGGCGCGCCCTAACTCTCAGTCTGCTCTGTTGTTGCTGCTACTCTCTTAAAATGAGAATAATTCAGTTGCAACCTCATTTCAACTGTAAAATCTTAGGTGCAACCTCACTTACAATTGAGAAAAAAATAAGTTGCAACTAAAAAATCTCAGTTGCAATTGAGAAAAAACTCAGTTGCACTTGCAACTGAAAAATCTTCGTTGGAATTCCACTTGGAATAGAAAAGTGTTAGTTACAACTCTACTTGCAATGGTCGTAATTGAGATTTTCCATTTTAGAATTATAAAAAAAAAAAAAAAAAAGTTGAGTTGTAACCGCCGCTCTAGTCGCTGGAACCGGCACTCTCTCTTTCTCCATGTAGAAAGTGTAAGAGCATCCACAATGCTAGATGCTAATCTAGGCGCTTATGTGACAAAAAAAAAGCGATTTACACAAAATAATCCTTTTCTGAAACTATAGCACAGACTGATTCTTCAGCAAACTATTTCACTCATCTAACCCTTTTTTGTGGCGTCTATGCGAGCGGCGCCACACTTCACTGTGTGGCGCCCATGTGATGGACGCCACACATCTTGCCTGCGTGGCGTGCATGCGCGTGGCCTACAAAAAGCATGTGTGGCGCCTATGGCAAAGGCGTCACTCTACTCTTTATAAATAAACTTTATCTAGAGTTGATAGAACATAGTGGTAGCTCAGCTGGGTGAAGCCTTTGGTGCAAATCTGTAGTCTTGAGTTCAAACCTCCCAAATACGTGATTTTATCTTTACTTTTTAAAATTGTGCTAGACACTGTAGTATGTTCTAAAATATAGAACCCAGCTCCGTATTGTTTTTAAAACTTTTTATCATTTTTTAAATCATTGTAGGAGTCCAAAATAAAACATACTGCCTCCTATCCACTGATATCATTAAATCTCAAAATATCAAGTGCAATTTCTGCCTATCCAGTGATATCATTAAATCTTAATTACAGTCAAAATACGAATTGAGTCTCACGGTTCAAAATATTTTTGCTACTTGCAACACCACTTACAACTAAAATAAATCTTTTTGCAATCAAACTTGCAACTCTAAAATAAATTTCGCTTGCAATCTGACTTGCAACTTATATGTTTAAGCTTGCAACAAAATCTCACTTACAACTCAATATTAGAAATTGTGATGCAATTGGACGATATAGGACTTAGAAGCACAATTGAATGATATGGGACTTAGACGCTGAATATGTAAAGCCGCTTAAGAAAATGAAAAAACAAATTGCCACAAGTTTACGAAATTTAACTACCCGCAAAAGAGTGGTTAGGAAATTTAAAGAGCATGTTACGAAAGGCCATTGGAATTTCTTTTGCAACACAAATAGTACATGTACATGCTTTTTTCATAAGCAGATCAATAGTAATAGAAAAGGCACTTGATGAAAACAGACCATATGAAGAAAATTACATGACAATATGTCGGTCGTAAAATCGAAAGAAAATCAAAATGGGAAGCTGGATCATCGGCTAGCTTGTCCATATGCCAATCGACGCGAACAGTCTGGAACTATGAAGGTTATCAACTTGACGACGTTCTGGAATCACGGAAATTGGACGCCGGTGCAGAGTCCCCACACCGTCTTATTCACACCGCCGGCGCCGGTCTGCCGTGGTGGCCACCTCCACATGCATGCTTCATCTTCATCTGCGCACACACATCCCAAGCTGACACTTCATCCCTGGTAGTAATTTGTTTTGGTATTTTCACCTCGGTTGTCTACTTGCCATGCCCTCCTCCATCAAATGAAACCCCAAAACAAATTCTTTAACCATTTCTGCACGCAAAGGTTTGCTTTGATGACTTGATATATATATGCATCTTATGATAAACTAATAGCAATGGTTTAGCTTGTGTTTGTTTCTCTAATAAGCAGATCAGCCACGCTATGTACATGCGTATCAATTAAAATAAGGGATTTCTATTTTCGTGCCCCCGCTTCGTTAGTTGTACTCAGTTTTTCCCAGCCCCTTAGTTTTTCCTCAGTTTTCCCCAAGCCTATGTCTGAAACCCGCAGAAGGAGTTCAGACGGAAGGAATCCGTCTATTTGGACGTTCTGTGCTGACGTGTTGCGCCACGTCGTCTGTGTGGCCGCGTGGGGCCGCGTCGCGTGGGGCTGGTAGAAAGGGACCGCGTGGGACAGGACGAGAAGCGTTTGGTTGCACGTGAGCAGGAGCTGGGTTTTGTCTCTCTCGGTCCAAATTGGCATTTTTAAGAGCACATTTTCCCCTCTTTCTCTCTCTGTATTTTTCACTAAATTAGTATCAAATCTAGGGAAGCTTCTATTTCTGTTTTTCTTCAATATGGCAGCAAATCTAGTAGCAAATCTCTGGGGTTATTTATGCCTTTTGGCCCTCGTTTTTTGCCCAATATGGCAGCAAATCTAGAAGCTAGTATATGATAAATTCACAACAGCATAATCAGAAAACTAAGTATAATACATAAACCGCATACAGCAGCCAAAAGCAGCCAATAACGTTGTTAATGCTAACGACAAACTAAACTGAAAAATATACAAGACGCACGCAATGTATGGACAACAAGAAGATTAGGATAGGGACCCCAGGATGAATGAATTTGTTCTTCATTCCTCCCCATATATTTCTTCCTCCCTCCATTCGTGCATTTCCCCAAGGAAATATTCATTGAACTCCTTCCGTCGGCAGTGTGAGGCCAATACATCCTCCAAACGGTATGGCCTGTGTTCATTTCTCAAACCGTAGAGTCCTATTCTATCCACACGTAGTGGCCACTCATCCCAGGCATTTGTATCATGAGAGTACTCTCTGATATAACCCAAATCCGTGTAGTAGATGCTGCCAGGTTGAAGTGTCGGGTACACTCGGTGTCGACGGAGATACACCGGATATAATTCACGAAGAAGGCATTACCGCCAATGTTACCGACCGGATGGAGAGAGCGGCTCCGAGTGTCCACACGGTACACCAATGGTTTGCCCGCCAAAGCCTCGCCGACCAACAACACAAGCAACAGATCACCATCCGACTTCACAAGGTAGAACTTCCGACGTCCAAGTTCTGGAAATGAAATTAGTATCTCCATCTTGACAAGTGCTCGCGCGCTGCTGCAACCGTACATTGGTGCACACTATTCTTCCGATCTCAAAATTGTCCGCAGCTACTCGCATACAGTTCACCATTGAACGGGGTAATGCAACGCAAACAATGGTTCTTGATCGAAAATCTTCCTTCTCCCCAATCCCCATCTTCATTTATATCCTTAGTTGGAGTGCTCTCATCGACCCAACCAATTTCCGGCGGGTAATGTGCGGCAACGAAGACCATAGTCGGGGATTTGATAACAGCGATTGATTTCAGAAAAACAGATGGCATCTGCGCCTCAAACATAGTGTTCGATTTCTTTGTGAGTGGGTTCAGCAGCCGTATCTTGTGCGGCGGGTTCTTCTGGGCAAGCACGATGACGCCACGGCAAAAGCCGACGAAGTAGTATCTAAAATATATTGATGAAGATAACATTCAGCACTAAGATGTTTAAGATTGAAAATAAAAAGGTAGATATGGAGGAATTTGAACCTTGTATGAACTTCCAATAGATCTATGGTGACGTAGCGTGATGTGCCGAGTTGGAGGAAGGTGAACTCAGCGACGCGTGGAAGGGCGTGGTCTAGCATGATCCATTCATCCAGGTGCACGTCGGGCTCAGGCAAACCTGAGCGCCAATTTCTACGGACTTGCCTCATAGCGAGTAGGTGTCGGCGTACTCCTCGTTCGCCGGTAAGCATTCGCCGATCTTGTGAAGTGGTCCATCAGCCGAGAGAGGCCCAGTTCATGGAGGCGCCGCGCTTGGATGCGCCGCCCTCGGCGGCGACGGGCTCGGCAGCGACGGGCTCGGAGGCGACGGGCGCGGAGGCGACGGGCTCGGAGGCGACGAGCGCGGAGGCGACGGGCGCGGAGGCGACGGGCTCGGAGGCGACGACCGCCGGCGCATTCTTCTTCTCCATCGCCGGCAGGGTAGCGTGCGTACGGCGGTTGGGGTTTTTTCGATTTGGAGAAGTTGATGGGACGTGAGAGGGGTGGTTTCGTGCGTGAGCGAGAATGAGACGACTGTGTGCAGAGGGAGGGATGGAGGGGCTTACGCGTCCTAAATGCGACCCGCGTCCACTATTTGCACGTCTGCACCGCGACACGCGTCAACAATGGCACGTCTTCCACTTCGCATCGCAACACGCGTCCTCGGGTCTAACCCCGGAAATTTAGATATACTCAGGTATACCCTCGAGTCATATACTAGCATTTTTTGTGTGCTCAGTTTTCCCCTTGAGTGCTAATACTGGCTAGTGCAATATACTCAGTTTTACCCTCAAGTGGCTGGTCAACAGAGAGTCAACAAATGGGATTAACTAGCTAAATGAGTTACTTAATGTGCAAAAAACTCCGAAAAAGAGTGGCACTTACTCATTGAGTCTTTACCACAAATTGCCACTTCTCAAATCATAGATAAATCATAGATAAATCAAGTTTCACCACAAATTGCCACTTCTCAAATCACCTAGTAGCTATGAAGGTGCATGGTTTTCCATAATAAGCCCTACCCAAAATAGCTTTCCCCAAAACATACTTTGTCTGAATGAGGCCATAATTTTCACACTCATGTAGATTTGTATTGCAAATAGTTTGAGGTAGGCCAAGATGGGTTTCATTGTACAAAACACGCATTTTCCATTTTTTAAATCTCATATTTGAATCCCTTAGTCTCGTTTACTATTCACTTGCCCTTGGTTTCTTGATACTACTCGGCTTTGCCCTCTCCCTTCACAAACTCTCACGGACGCCCAACATTGCCCCGATTGGTCTAGCCCATGTCACGCGGATCGTGCCCGCCGACCGTTGATCGTATGATCTAACGGGCAGGATAACCCCTATCTCTCTCTCCGGTCGGGGCCACCACCCTCTCTCTCTCTCGTCGTCGGTTAGCTTCACGCAAAGTTTGGTTTTCTGCATTATTTTTCACGAGCTAAATTATAAACTCTTTTTAGGCATTACGTTTCACGCAAAAAATGATAAACCACCGATTTGTTGTAGCCATTACTTTTCACGCAAAAAATGATACACCATCACCAATTTGTTGTAGCCATTACTTTTCACGCAAAAAATGATACACCATCACCCATTTCTTGTAGCCATTACTTTTCACGCAAAAAACGATAAACCATCACCGACTTTGTTGTAGCCATTACTTTTCACGAAAAATGATACACCATCACCCATTTCTTGTAGCCATTACTTTTCACGCAAAAAAACGATAAACCATCACCGATTTCGTTGTAGACATTACTTTTCACGCAAAAAATGATACACCATCACACATTTCTTCTAGCCATTACTTTTCACGCAAAAAACGATAAACCATCACCGATTTTGTTGTAGCCATTACTTGTCACGCAAAAAATGATACACCATCACCTATTTCTTGTAGCCATTACTTTTCACGCAAAAAATGATAAACCATCAACGATTTGTTGTAGCCATTACGGTAAATGATAAACTATCACAAATTACCATTTCTTTTAGGCATTATTTTTCACGGTAAAATGATAAACTATATCACGAAGTTCCATTTCCATCAAGATAGTCCGCATTACTTTTTAATTTTGTTGAGATATATACCCCCACAACGGTCGTCTCCTCCTTAATTTATTGTGTAAACCCCCACAACGGTCATCTCCTCCTTAATTTATTGTGTAAACCCCCACCAACGTTCACCTCCTCCTTGTTTTATTGTGTAAACCCCTACAACGGTCATCTCTCCCTTATAAACACCCACACGGCCATCCCTTGTGTCAATAGGTTCTGCCTCTCTCTTCTTCGTTCACATACACTTGATCCATTGCCATGGCTTCCACGTCTCGGACGCGGACCGGAAGGGGAAGGGGAAGGGGAAGGGGAAGGGGAAGGGGAAGTGGATCATCACCATTGCCACCACCACCGTCAACACCGCCATTGATCATAGATGAGTTCTTCATCGTCGTCTATGAAGACCCTTTGGTCAAGAAGGTACGTACGCGTTCCCACATATATGATGCATGTGATTAATTATGGGCATGTTCTAAAAAGCATTTAATTTCAAACGATCGGCGCTCGATCTCTTTGCAGGCTCTCCCAAAAAAGTTTGCGGACTATCTTGACGGCCAGGAGCCAGCTAAGGTGTATCTGCGAGCAGCTGACCGTGGTCCTCGTCTCCGGACCGTGGAGGTCCTATTTGACGGTCAAGGCCGGATGTACCTCGACAAGGGCTGGGAGAAATTCGCCATCGCGCACGGTGTGGATTTCGGCTGCTTCGTACACTTCAAATATGAAGGCGATGATGTGCTCACAAGTGAAGGTTTTCGACGGAACAATGTGCAGGAAGTACTACTACTCGGACGACGAAGATACCGACGATGAAAGCGACGACGACGTGAAGCCATGCATCCATCCCCTTTAGATAAGGGGATTATGACCAAGAATATATATGTAGCTTCATATGCATCGATTTAGAGATCTAACTATTTTCTATATATTATGCACATGTAAAAGATAATGTCGCATTTCCACTATTATTCGAGCACCACATCCTCCAAACGATGCCGATGCCGATGCCGATATCGGCATGGTCGGAACGGCTATGCTCGCCGCCACCGCTAGGTCAACGTCGGGATGCACAATGTTTAGCATAAGAGTCACTTTAGATTAAGCTGCGAAAATAGTCACCTGCCACAGCGGTCATTGGTTGCGGAGGCCCCACAGAGCGGCAATATAATTTTCTATAAATAAATAGACGACCCACTGGTCATTGGCTGCGGCAGCCCCATAGAGCGGCCCCATTTGTCATTGGCAGCACCGTGTATACAACCAGGAAATAAAACGATCCACGCGTCAACGGTAGATGGATGGCTACCCGTCAGCACGAGACGGTCAGAGAGGAACTGCCCTCTATGCAGCCCCACCTCTGTGCAGCCCCACCTCTGTGCAGCCCCACCCGTCGATTAACGGTAACGGTAAGGCCTCCGACTCGACGGCAACCCGCGTCTTCGAGGGGTTTCAAACTAGAGGGAGGGGAAAGCTGAGGAAAAACTAACGAGCTGGGGAAAACTGAGTACAACTAACGAAGCAGGGGCACGAAAATAGAAATCCCTTAAAACAAATAGGAGGCACTATGTTTCATTTTGGACTCCTATAATGATTTAAAAAATGATAAAAAAATTAAAACAATACGGAGCTGGGTTCTATATTTTAGAACATACTACAATGTCTAGCACAATTTTAAAAAGTAAAAATAAAATCATGTATTTTGAAGGTTTGAACTCGGGACCTACAGGTTTGCACCAATGGCTTCACCCAGTGAGCTAACACTATGTTCTATCAACTCTAGACAAAGTTTATTTATAAAGAGTAGTGTGGCGCCTTTGCCATGGGCGCCACACATGCTTCCACGTTGGCAGCTGTAGGCCAGGCACGCTCATGCATGCCACGCAGGTAAGATGTGTGGCGCCCATCGCATGGGCGCCACACAGTGAAGTGTGGCGCCGCTCGCATAGGCGCCACAAAAAAGGATTAGTGATGTGAAATAGTTTGGCCGGGAGGTTATTTTATGCATTTCTTTAATAAAAGGGTTATTTTTGTGCAAATCGTCCAAAAAAAAGTTAATATATCATCTATCGTCGGTTTGCCATAACGTTTTTTTTTGCGAGTACAAAGAAGTGGAACAGCACAGCAAATTACAGAAAGGTCCCTACAGAAAACAAAAAATAAAGTCCTGCCCTTCTGCAACTCGACCACATCGTCGTCCCGAGCGCCGTCGGTGGCGCGCCGTCGCTCCTACCCTCCTTCACGCCTTGGATCGAAGGTAGTCCCCGAGCGAGCGGGAAGTCGCCGATCGCCGGCCCCGAAGGGCCTACACCGAAGGACACCGTCGTCGCCGAACCGAGCCGCCCCAGCTTCTTCGTCGAGATCTTCAACAGCTGCCAGATCCGCCACCGGACCACCGAATCCGGCAAGGGGAAGTCGTGACCAGCAGTTCCACAGAACCGCCAGCCCAACGAATGCGGCAGATCGACGTCGGAGCCCCGCGGAGCGCCGCCGTCGAGGAGAAGAACCACCGCCAGCAAAACCACTCCGACCGTGCCGCTTCCGCCCCGACGCCGCCGGCTGGATACCCTAACCTCCTCTACACTATGTACACGACGCGAATCGGCGTTCCCCCGTCCTCCCGCCGCCGGGCGGCCGGCGGAGGGCGAGGCAACAACCGATTCGGCGCCGGCGAGGTGAGAAAGCTACGGTCGCTCAGAAATTCGCCTCCCTGGTAGTGTAGGTGGGGAAGGAACGGTCCTTTTCTACTAGTGTTTTTTTTGGTTTGCCATAACGTTGGGCACTTATCTTCTCGGGCCCAGCAGTATCCGCTATCAATGCTGCCAGCAAAAAAAAAAATAAACTGGAGCGTGAGGTGAAACTTCTGTCATTGGACGCCCATGATCGACGGCAGCAACCGCCAATCGACTCGGATTTTCATCTTGGCATCGGAATATAAGGGCTGCTCTGTGGGTGCTCTAACATCTTCATCATCCATCTTACAACAACCAAAAAAAAAGCATACAAAAGAGAGACTATCAGCACACCTACGGAGGCTATTCCAAGTAGCAAATCGTCTGACGGATGTTACCCTTGCTGAGGGCGTGGTCATGGAGGATGCTTTCCGATGGAGATGGGAGCATGATCACTGCTACTCTGCGCGATCCTGTTATCATGTGATGTTTGGAGCTAGAGTGGAAATGGCTGGCGCTGTACAGATTTGGCGGTCTAGAGCTCCGCCAAACCGCAGGGTTTTCCTTTGGTTGGCGGCCAAGAACAGATGCTGGATTGCGGACAGATTGAGTAGACGTGGCCTCCCGCACCCGGCGACTTGCCCGTTCTGCGACTAGGAGGCTGAGACGCTTGACCACCTTCTGCTTGGCTGCGTCCTGGCACGGCAGGTCTGGGCAACGTGTCTGAGATGGTGGGGTAAGCTCCATTGGATGCCGCATGCTGACACGAGTTTCGTCCCTTGGCTCCAAGCGAAACAGGGGGGTCCGGGCAAGGACCGAGATCTCTGGACGGCTGTCACCCTTGTTTGCTGGTGCATGTGGCGCCACCGGAACGACATCGTCTTTGAAGGCGCCACCCCATCGTTGGGCGAGGTAGTTACCCGGGTTCCAGACGAAGCAGAGCTGTGGCGTGCTGCTGGACTGTTCAGAGGTGTCCTTGTAGACGTGGGTAAGTGGAGATGTCGCGAGTAGTCCCGTAGAGTGTGTGTGCTGCTGCCCTTTCGAGGGTAGAGTGGTGTTGCACTCTCTGCGGCTGTGTCAAGAGTGTGTTGTATAATGGCTTTTGGCCCTTCTTCTATGAACCAGATAAGTCTCTCCATGACGTATCCTTAAATAAAAGAAGAAAAAAAAACAAATCCCAACACAACACGTGGTAGGTAAAACAAGAATGAGCCAGGTAAAGAAAAACTTAGGCCGTGCGTACCAGCCCGTGAAACACAGAGAAAAAAGGCCTGAGACAGAACAACTACAGCCCACGAACAAAAATTTAACAGGTAAGATACACAACAGCCCATACAAGAAACGAAACAGGCCATCGTGTTGAGGAGACTAAGAGCACCTCCAGCCGCGTCCCCCAAAGCGCCCCCCAAACCGCGCCGGATTGAGCGTTTGGGGGACGTGTTTTGTTCGTGCCGCCTTTGGGGGACGTCGCTTCCCAGCCGCGTCCCCCAAACGCCGCCCTCAAACATTTAAAATACTTTTTTTATAATTTTTTATTTCAATTTCCACAAACTAATACATAATTTGGAACGTGGTTTACACGAAAACACAGTTAGGCACATGGTTTTCCACAAACTAATACATAGTTTGAACCGTCGTGGACACAAATATAGAATTTTGCAAAGAAACTAAACCTAACTAGGCCGTGCATCGAAGGTTTCCTATGTTCGCCGCTAAGAAAGAACACTCGAGGGCACACCCGAGTCACCTAAACCGGAAAATCCAGCGGGAGGATGGTGCCCTTGTTGGTTCTACCGAGGAGGCGAACATCTAGAAACCTCCGTGCACGTGTTCGCTGCGAAGAAAGAACACTCCGCCGTCCCTCCTCGTCGGTGCCGTCGCCCCGGTAGTCCCGGCGGCACCGCGTCTCGTCGAAGACCTTGACGCTCATGTCCCTGTCGCCGAAGTAGGAGAACAGGAGGATGAAGCCGGCTTGGAGGCTGTGCTGCCGCGCGAACTTCTCCCAGCCGATGTTGAGGTACATCTTGCCGTGCGCGTTGTAGATCACGTCGACGATCCACCGGTAGTAGCCGCACGCAGCCTCCCGCAGATGCATCGTGCGCGGGCGATCGTCGCCGGCGACGTAGTCGGCGAAGGAGTCGGCAGCCTCTGGATGCCGCGCGGGTCGCCCTTGAGGACGAGAACGAACTTGAACCGCACGTCCGGCTCCACGTCCATCTCCGACGATGATGAAGCCGGCGGCGTGGAAGGCGACGGCGAGCGTTTAGCTCTGCCGCGGCCACGACCACGACCACGGCCGCGAGGTCGGCCTCCGCCTCTACCGGACATAGCGTCGAGTCTTGTTGAGATGGTGGTGGCTAGGGTTTGGGAGAGAGGCGCTAGGGTTTGTGTGTGAGAGGGACGATGAGAGGCGGCCCTTTTATAGGCCGGAGGGAGGCGGGGGAGCGGTGGCGCGCATTAACGCCGGCACGCGAGCTAGGGCGCGACGGGACGCGTCGCCGCGTCGCTGCGGGAACCGCACCGTCGCCGCATCGCTGCGGGAACTGCACCGCCAATAACTTCCGTCGCGAGGTAGGCGACGGTTAGGTTAAAAATTTATTGTGCCGCTGACGAGTCGGCCCCTCCACTCCCCGCCTCGCTTTTCGTTGTGTCCGGCGCCCCCGGTGCGTCCCCTGTGGGACGGGGACGGGCTCGGGGCGCCGGACACCGTATGGGGGCGCGCCGGACAAAAATGGGCTTTGGGGGACGCGGCTGGAACGGTTTTTTTGTCCGGCGCGCCCAAATCCCTTTGGGGGACGCTTTGGGGGACGCTTTGGGGGACGCGGCTGGAGATGCTCTAAACGTGTTAGGAGCTGCGTTGTCGAAGATGAAGAACTTGGCAAGCAAGCAAGATGAAGAACCTGACCTGTGTGGGAGCCCAAGAGCGCCAGCTGACCTTCCAAGATCTTGACACAACGGCCCCTTGGAAGAGGATCTCGTAGCAATTTGGAAGAATACATGCAGTAGATATATCTGAAATGGTTCATAAATTGTTCAACTTTTTCTGATCGGTCAATTCAACCTACTGACAAACAAATAGCATATACATTTTGTATAACTTCCTTGCTTGAAATAGGGCACATATTCTCTAATTTACTGAAGCTAAGTCACCTAACTACAGTACTATAGCAAACCTCCGGTGCTTTTACTCATGTATTTTATGGTTCCTGCAATCCTGCATGCATGTCTAGGGGTGTTGTAATGAGCTGGAAAATAAATATTTGCTTTCACTTGCAGCATCACTGAATAGGTTTAGTGATAGTTTCTTAATACACAGAACTTGATGCTTGTGCATATAAGTATATCGTGTTCACTATTGATGCTTCGAGGCCATATAATTAGCTATAAAGGTTTAAATTACTACAGCAAGCCATGATTAATATGGCCAATATGTGATCAATTCTTACACATGTGAGTAGCTTAGGGTTGAGAAATTCATTTGCTGCATGTTAACTGATTTTATTGAATTTCCCTTGATTGAAGTATGGGCTCGAAGCAATAGAAGAAGGAAAGCCCTAACCCTCTGGTTGCCTTTCCACGGGAAGACATCTGGGTGGCGATGGCGGCGGCTGCGACAAGGTTTGGATCCCGGCGCCTGTTCTCCATGTCAGCCTTTCTGCCACGGAAGCTGCCAACCCCTCCCCCGAAGGCTGAGTCCTTGCCCAACCTCTTCGTCCCTGGTATGATTCTTTCTTTCCCTTCTCCTTCCCCTTCCTGTCATTCCTTCCTTCCTTCCTAGTAGCATGGTAGTAGTCTTGCGGGATTAAATCTTGCACAAATCATCTAGAGTCAGGTAGTTCTGGATTTGGCCTAATTATAATTAAGCTGGCGTCTCGGACATTAGATTTTTCTTTTGGCCTGTTTAGAAAGTTGGCATTTTGGGTTGCGCTAAGGCAGTCATCGCAGCATACCATGGACTGTTGCAGCGTTGCTTATTCAAGCCCTGCATTCTTGCTTGATTATTTTCTTTTGTATTTAATTTTAAAAGATTTTTTTTGCGATTTTTTAAATATAGAATTGTTTGGAAAAACATATAGAGGGTACCATAGAGTCCTTGCAAATCATTGGCATGAATTATGTCAAGTAACCCAGGCATATGCATGTTCTCATGTTGTTCATGTGATGTGAACGAATCACATGAACTTGTTCTTAAAAAAATAGCAGGGAGAGTTCTAGAAGGGTATCAAGTGTACCATCACAGGAAATGAACTTTATTGTGGATCCCTGAATAGATATGTATCGACCATATGACGAGACCATACCTTTTTTTTTGAGAGAGCTAGAAGTGGTTAAAAATAATTCATACCTTGCTTGAATAGAACATAAAGATGCGAAAACTCTGAAGGCAGCCCGAGCTTGGGTGCTCCTTTTATCGAATCCCCATCAGACCATCCGTTTCATAAGCCTACGTCATAACACGTTGTGTATAATTTTGTACTAGAACAATGCCCACGCGTTGCGGCGGAAGAACTAAATATATTAACTTCAAAATAGGAAATGGAAAATTGCTCTAGCAACATGGCTGGATAAAATATTTTTTTACCTTTCTTCATAAATAATGGAGTTCAGAAGATGATGCAGAAGAAGAACAAAGAGTTCATACACACCTGGTGGTCGATCGTCAACGTCCTGGAGTGCTAGGCCATAAGAGGGAACCACCAGGCGGAGGTCTAGTCTCGATCGAGTACGAACTCACGATGACGTGTGATTCATGGCCGTGTTAACATGATTTAATGGAGAAGTAGACGAACCATATTGATGATGGCCACGTCCGGCAACGGACGGATCTTCACCGGAGTGCTTTTTTCCTACCTCCATAGGCCGTCGCCATTGATTCCTAGGGCCAGCACCACCGTGCCCACTTTGCCACTTGCCGTATCGGCCACTGTGTCATGTTTGGAGGTGGCTACGAGAGCTCGCTATTCATCATAGCTTAGATCGGTGTTGTTATCGATGGATGTTGTGGCGATGGTGCTGAAAATCAACTCGATGGCACGTCCAGTGACACGAGGTCGTCCTGAAGCTGGGTCCAATAACACACCGAGATTGTTGCGCCGCGTGAGCGCGGAAGCCCAAGCAGACCCAGATAGGAGCGGACTCCGTGGACAAGGAGGCCAGCTTGGAGGCTGCGTCTTCCATCACAAGGTCGAGGTTGTTCGCCGCTCCTTGTATCTTGCTCGTCGCTCAGGATAACAAAGTTGAAATACTATTTGTTTCTTTTCTACAATTGCCAATGTTCGTGAGGATTGACTTAATCAGATTTTTTTTTAGAGTGGACTGACTTCCTAACCCCATTGCTAGCCCTATTTTTTTAATATACCTATATTTTTGGGTTTTTTTATAAATAATTTTCTCCTTTTTTAAGAAGGATGATGCAAGTTTGTTTAATTTGGGATACATGCAGACACTATTGTTTAGTACATACATACATTTACGTTTATAAATATGCAAAATCCTTTAAGTTTATTTTATTTTAATTAGTAAAATCCTTTTCTAGAAGGGTAGTAGTATAATTTAATTTTAATTAGTATTCAACATCGTTATTTCTTCTGTTGCCCCAGCCACACCACGTTGTCGTCCCTGACCTCGTGTCTCTTTCTTTCCTCACTGTCCTCTCTCTGGTTGTCCCATCCCTCCAGACCGCACCAATTGAAGAGAATCTGCCACAAACTCACAAAGAACAACCCAGGCCAGGCCACCCCCAAATCCACACATCTACAGCAAAGCACACAGGGCGCCCACAAATCGGCTCCAATTCATGGCGCCAGCTCAACACAAAATTTGTTCTTGCGCGGGATCTGCGGCGTGGTGCAGGACGGCGGTCTAGGCTAGGCATGTCGTGGATGGGCGGAAGCTGGTGCGGGCGTTGACCAGCTGGTGGCCGCGGCGAGCGACGCCCCTGCGGACGCTCGTATCCATACTCCGTATAAGAGCATCTCCAACACGCGCGCTATATAGATCGCGCGGCATAAAAACGTCTGATATAGCACGCGCGGGAGGGAATGTGGCCCTCCAGCAGGCGCGGTAAACGGCGCGGCGCTGTAAAAATTTTAGGGCGCGCGGCGTTTTGCACAATCCGGAGCGGCATATCTGGCGCGTCGGCTACAGCGCGCGGCATCGCTCGTCCAAGCGCGAAAAATCCCCCGCGCCGAAACTTCCTCCTCCGCGTCGCTGCCCCGAGCCCAATCCGTCGTCTCCGCGCGCCGCCGGCGATCCCGACGATGGACGACCCCTCCGGCAACCCGCCGACCCCTCCCTACTCGTCACACCCTCCGCCGCCGCCACTTCCGCCGCGCCACCGCCAAACCCTAGCGGCGGCGCCGACGCCGGAACCCAACGGCTGCTGCGCGCGCGCTCTTCGTCCCGCCGCGCGGGGCACTGCACGCAGGCGCTGCCGCGGCGCAGATGGCCGCGCAGGGCGCCGGCAACGCGCGGCCCGCGCCGAGGAGGGGAAGGCGCCGTCGACCAAACGGCCGCACCTCGGCCCCGCCGCCGTCGCGCCGCCGAAGAAAGCGAAGGCGCCCGTCCCCCGCCGATAGCCTCCTCCTCCGGCGCCGAACCAGGCGCCTCCTCCTCCTCCTCCTCCGCCGACCCAGCCGACGCCTCCGTCCGGCAACCGCGCGGGCGCACATATGGTGGATGGTGAAATACCCGAGAGGTAAAAAAACACTACTTTTTGTCGAATTGTGGTTTAGATGCATACCTAGCCGATGGTAATGAATTTCATTGCAATGTAGAGTGGATGATGCGGCATTCATGGAGACAATGAATGTTGGATCCTCGTTCTTGCATGACGATGAAGCCGCCGATGGGGAGGAGGAATATGAGGATGTAGATGAGGAAAGAGAAGGGTTGATTGAACCTCGCCCTCCAGGCCGGGCCGCCAACTACACCATAGCGGAGGACAAGTTGCTTTGCAAGACGTGGTTGACAATTGGAATGGATCCAACAACCTGTACCGATCAAACAAGAGAAACATATTGGATGAGGATGACGGAGTACTTCAACACAAACACAAGTGGGATCGAGCGAACCATGCGCTCACTTCGGTCCCGTTGGTCCGGTATCAACACCGATTGCCAAAAATGGGCGGGCGTGCAAGCCAACATCGATGTTCTCAATCCAAGTGGCACTAATGAGAATGATAGGGTAAGTTATTCTACTATGTTCACCATATGGCTCATATGAGAAGAATACGGTTGTACTTCATATGGCTCATCTATTTTCTTTTCCGCATATGTGTAGAACTCCATGGCTCAAGGATTGTTTAGGGATGTGGGAAAGAAGAACAAGAAAGGCAACAAGATTCTTGGCAAGCTATTCACCTTGCATCATTGCTATGAAATGCTAGGGAATGAAGAGAAGTGGAAGACGCGCGGCAAGTTGGATGCGGCAACTATGGCGGCCAATGCTACCGGTGATGCAACAATCATCAATGATGATGATTCAAGTGATGAAGGGAAGAAGAGTAGCTCCACTCCTCACTCCGTCAACAATGGGCGGAGGAATGTGCATGGTAGGAAGACCGCCAAGGAAATGAAGGGAAAGAAGGCCGGAGATGATGACATTGCCATGGCTATGGAGAGGATTGCAAATGCAAGGTTGCAAGCAAATGAAGATAGAAAGATGCAACGAAACTTGGAGAAAGAAGCTATGGATGCTATTGAAGCTAGAAGAGCCGCTTTGGAGGAGAGGATTGCCGCCAACGAGGAGAGGAAGTTGGCTTTGGAGGAGAAGAGGCAAGCCACCGAGGAGCATGCACGCCTAGCGGAGGAGGAGAGGAAGCTTTTCTTGATGGATACTTCCCATATGGATGAGAGGCAAAAGGAGTACATCAACCTTCTTCGCGATGAAGTGTTGGCCAAAAAGAGATTGTTGGTAGCCAACATGAACACTTCCACTACCGGCATGTTTGGAGGAGGCATGCCGACGTTTGGAGGAGGCATGGGAGGCATGGCCGGCATGGGAAGCATGCCCATGCCCACCATGGAAGGCATGGCCGGCATGGGAAGCATACCCATGGCCGGCATGGGAGGCATGGCCGGCATGGGAGGCTATGGAGGCATGGCCGGCATGGGAGGACCAAGCTATGGAGGAGTGTTTGGAGGGACCATGGGAGGCTCCGTGAGTGGTGTGTATGGGAGTATGGGAGCACCACCGGGAGGCTTCGTGTCTTCCATGAATGCTACTATTCCTCCTTCAACCCAAGATGACGAGGAGGAAGAAGAAGGTGTTGACTTGGAAAATGCGGAAGTGTGATATGCATTTGTGATATGCATTGTTCCACTTTGTCCATTTGAACCATATGTCGTGTGTCATTGTTGAACTACATCTGGGCATGGGCAGCCCGGCCCGGACGACCCGGCCCGACCCGGCCCGAAAATCCCGGGCCAGGCCGGGTCGGGCTTGCACTTCGGGCCGGGTTCGGGCCTGAAAACTGAGCCCGAACGTCGGGCCGGGCCGGGCTCGGGCCTGCGTTTTCGTGCATTTTAGCCTAGTCGGGCCGGGCTTCTCGGGCCGGGCCGGGCTTTTTGATCGTTCGGGCCGGGTTCGGGCTTAAAATACAGGCCCGACGGTCGGGCCGGGCCGGGCTCGGGCCTGACTTTTTACCCGCGGGCTTTTTTAAGCCCGGCCCGAAGCCCGGCCCGGCCCGAACTTTGCCCAGGTGTATGTTGAACTACGTCATTTTGTGTGTCCTTGTTGAACTATGTGATGTTGTTGCACTTTGTGTCATTTGTTTCATGAATTGTGAATGCAATTATGTGTGTTTATTTGATCTTTGTGAATGCAAAATAGTCTAGAAATCTGTTTTCCGCGCCCGCGCGCGCTGTATTTTGCCGCGCCTGGCGGAGGACCATTTTTCCTGCGCGCGCACGCGCTGCATATTAGCGCGTCCGGCGGAGGAAAAAACGGCACAGCGCGCGCTATCTGTTTACCGCGCGGGATTCTTAGTTTTAGCGCGCCGCGATATAGCGCGCCTGTTGGAGATGCTCTAAGAGAGCTGCTGGCCAAGCGAGACGGCGGTGACGCCCGCTCTAGAGCTCTGCAGCTGACATGGCACCACCGTCCTGCCCTCTCCGCTTGTCCCGCGTCTAGCAGATCTCCCGAACTCCCCTGCTGCAGCGCAGCTGTGCCGTCGACCTCCGACACCTCGCGTCTCCACTTTCCCCTTCCATCAATTGCCCGTCCGTCCCTCCTTTGATCGGCCACGCCGCTACCCAGCAATTCTCTCTCATTTACCGACCGAAGTTAATTTGTCCCTGATCATATCTTATTGAGCGGCTTGTTAATTCCAGGAGTATTGACGTATATAAATCAGCAAAATTCGTTATAACATAGCGAGGTGGGACTATCGAGCACAAAGTATTAGGCATATCAGATGGGTTTTACAGCTTTTTAGGGGTAGATGGGTTTTACAGCTTTTTAGGGGTATGGCCCATACGCACCAAGATTGCTATGGCCCAGGCTAGATCGGGGATAGTTCGCAGCGGACACCCAGCGCGAGCAGGCGGTTGTTGGTTCAGAAGAAAACAATTGAACCGGTATGGTGGCACGGTGCGTTATATGTTATTTGGTGGGAGGGTAAAACGGTCCCAAAAAAAGCGTTGACGAAAATTTTGGCAGAAACCTTAGCTCCTTTATTATTAGGTATAGACTAGCAAAAGTGTCCGTGCGTTGGACCGGGAGAATCCAATATATTGGTCACGTATTTGTCTTTTCGCAACCTACATAATGAATCCCAACAAAAGAAATTACGAGTATTTACGTGCTACATCTGTCCAAACTTTGCCCAAATAAAAGCTGGCACAATCTTTATAAGAAAATACACGCAATCACAGAAAACAATATTTCAGAAATAGTACATCACCAGCAGCAGTATTTTTCTCTGAACTTCACACACTATCTCTCTGAAATGAATTTCCATCTCTGAACATTGCTAAAACTTCGTCGGAATTGCAGCAGTTATTAGTGAGCTCGATCAGTATTTATTGACTTGGTGATGATATGATATTGTATCGTGTTGGTGATCATGAGGCTCTACCTTGTTCTGCGTGGCAAGAGCGACGACGCCCACGCTATTGCCACGACGCCTACAACGAAGACGGTCAACACGTGGTAAGGTAACTCTGATATATACATCTCAGTTAACAGAGCGGAATCTGATCTGAGTATCACATTGTCATCCCATGTAAGTTCTTCCAAGCTCCAATCAATTCGCATCCATGGACTTTTGGCTAAATTTGCTCTGCACACCCTTGAAACTAACATTGTGATCAACTATTGAATTACTGATGGTACCAGATCTACATGTAGATAAACCACACTGGTTTTGTCTAAGAAAATTAGCAATGTTCAATCTGCAGCTGAATTATCCAAACAAAGAATTAGCCATGCGTGACACTTGCGTTGTTCTCCATTGGCGAATCCTCACCCCTGATGAGCTCACATAGAACTACCATGGCGCCAACACAGCTGCACAGGCTCAGGTAGCACATCGACACAGCAAGAACTCAATGGCATCGTATTGGCGGCGCCCGACGTGCACGTGATTTCCAGTCTTCGTGCGCGCCCATGGCTGAGACGGCCACCTAGTCCGCGTCTGGTTCGACCTCTCGGAGGTGCCGCTCTGCTCACAGCAGCTTGGTACGGCATGGGGGACCGCTAGCCGCTGGCGAGACCATGGTGTTGAAGCTGAAAGTCTGGCTCGTGATCCTCTGCTACGGCGTCGAGGGCCTCCGTGGCTTTGCACGCCCTGCACCGGAGATGGCCGCCACATTGGAGGTCATGGTGCACCGACGCGCGGTTCGAGGTGCTCGTGTCGGCGCAGAGGTCATCATCATGGTCATTGTCGTCACAGACTTCATCGTTGCAATTGACGTCCCCGTTCCAACGTTGGCGACATGACCAACAAAGACCAGAGGTGCCGAACCACACCAGAACGACTGGAGGCGCCCCGATCTTTGGCATTGGCACCACCTCCAACCATGGTGGCGGAGGTCCTCGTGAAGCTATACGCCATCGCTGTCGGTTGTGACGAGAAGTTCAGTAGGGCTATAAGCAACTTGCACGTCCACGTTGCCGATGGCGGCATCAGCTAGCAGATGCAGGACATCGTCACCAATGGTGTCCATGAGCAGGACGCGGTGTCCATCGTTTTAGGTTTCAGCAAGAGTAGATTTCGGTCCTTCGCTCGAAGGGATCGGGATCAATCAACTTATATACACATCAAAGGTGCACGTAACAACTGCCAAAGAATCATGGGCTCATGGCTAGCTAGTCTATTTTGTTTTGATTGGACTATCCTACGTACCAAGAGTCCTGGCTAGCAAGGCTGTTTTAATTCCATGGAACTCTTTCTTGTACGTTATCCCCGAAAAAAAAAAGACTTCGGTTCCGACTACTTGAGTTGAGATTATTGGAGTCTCTTATGCACGCGCCAAGGTGGTTTACAACGCAAGGGATCGTACCTGAAACAAACTAACGCAGGGTCGTAGAGCTACCATATCGGATCGCATCGATCAGTTTCCTTTACGAACATGAACCAGCGGACGGGCGCAAAGGGACGCGAAAACGTATAGTAGGGTGGACGAAAGCGCACTTTAACGGACCAAACCACGGAAACGTTAGCTCCTTTATTATTATACTAGGACAATGCCCGCGCGTTGCTGCGGAAGTGAAACATAACTGCTGATATAGAAAAATGGAAATAGGAATACTCATCAACAACAAAATGTCCTGACGTGGTGATATCGAGGAGCGTTGCTACGGGTTCATTTTTGTCCAAATTGGCCTCGTATCCTTCATCGGCCAGACCACCATCATTTCATTCAAACTAAAAGTGAGATGAAGTTTTAAGCAAGTGAGAATGTCGGACATGATTAACATGACGAGCACAACTGGAGCATGGACAAAACGCAAAGGAAGTCGGCAGCACGGCGATGAAGATCGGAAGACGGAGCTCCAGGATAACGACATACTGGCTGAGATGGTGCATTCAAGTCACGTTTGTGTACAAGCAAATTTTGTCTGAAATTGTCACCTCAACATAAAACATAAAAATAGAGCTGAGCTAACAATTTTCTTGATAAATTGAACTAATAATAGAATTCATGAGAAGCTAAATAAAAATTTACTTTTTGGAAAAATCAAGTAACGTGGCGTGTTGGTTTATTAGCTCCACGCTTAACCATGTTAAATTTCCACCGCTCTTTCTATTCTTTTTTTGTTCAAATGACATTAGCAGAGAGCATGGACATTTTCCCTCGTGAATTCCGCCATCAGGAACTTAATAACTTGATCCTTACCGAGAGGAAGCAAACATTTCTCAAATTGACCACTCTTAACCTTGCGCCATTCCATTAGACTGGTCATAATGGATGGTACCATATACTTTAAAACCAATGCTGTTTTGGTTTACACCAACATTCCAATGAGCTTGTTAATTCTCGATCTTTATATTTGTTTTAGCAATAAATTCTAATTTCATGTAACTACCCGATCGATATAAACACAACTGTCCACCCAAACAAAATAAGTAAATTCATAAAACGGGTGAATATATAAGACTGAATCATTATTATTAATTCAAATATATTTTACTTTGTTCTATTAGTTTAAATCTTCAACTTTATTACATTTTAAATCTTTTATACTTTATTCAGTTTCATTTTTATTCAATATACTATTTTAGTCTCTTTATATTTAATCTAATATACCCGCCGCCGTATTCTTATAAATCCATTCATGTATAGAAGTGTATCTACTTTTTAATCAAGTATAGCCATCTACAATATGAAAAAATTTAATCTTTCTCATGGGCAGGATCCATTTGTTGTCAAGGTCAGAGAGGGCACTGACTGATGACGAGTGGTAAGCATGTCACTGAATCCCAACTGAATTACCTTATGGAGAATCGATATAGACCTCATGAAAATAGAACAATTTTCTGTATTGTATGTTTCTTCAAATCAAACTCTACAAGATCAGTTGTTCTGCACCTATACCTCTTTGAGCTTTATCTGAAACGACCTTTGGCCTATTTGATACACTCCAGACAATAAGGGTGATTCAAATTATTGCTGAATTGGACAAAGTTGAGTTATTCAAACGAATATTCAGACTACTGAATTTCCGAAGCAGGAGTGATGTTCTCACTTGAGGTTGAGAAGCCTGGGCAGTATACTGCGACAGCAAGACGTACTGCTTGGGCCCATATCTTCTTACTGATGTGCCCCCTGCAGGCCAGGCACCTGCAAGTGAGCTCAATGGATCCATCGCCTCCATTTGAGGTTCTCTGCGCGGTGCTCTACACCTCGCGCAAGTATGTCTGCTTTCAGCCGTCGACCCGACCGCTCCAATTTTCTACCACGGGACTATGCTTGACTAAAAAAAATCCCCAATTACTTTCCCAAATCCCAAATCATCTGGAGAAACTGCATCACCATCTTAAATCGCTGGATTCCGAGCGGTGTCGATTCGTTCATTGCCCCTTGTGTGCGCGGTCAATTTGAGCACGCTGCTGTCTCCCAATCAGACATTCATGGTGCTGGACTCCGCGGTGACCCGTCCCGCCGTCTCCTTCCGTGCGTTTCTTGTCGGCGTTCTTCTTGCAGACGCTCGGCGGCGTCGACGATGGCGCCCCTGCACGGTGCTCCGGCCGTGCGTGTACCGCCTCCTGCGCGCGTGGCTCGGCAGCGCGCCCGCGGGGGTGCTCGTGGCGGAGGCCAGGCCAGAGGGGCGCAGCAGGCGGCCTGGAGCTTCCGCGACCGCACCCGCGCGCCCTGCAGACGTTCGGCGGCGGTCTTGGGCAACCACGTGTAACTTGCAGCTAGCACCACATCACACGACCGACCCCCTTGCTCGTACGAACCGTTACTCCATTGACTTGGCGGCGCTGGGCGAGCGGCGAAGCGCGAGGTGGAGCAGGGGATGCGGGGGGACGGGATGAGGGGAGAAACGACATCGTTCGATTGGGAAAGAAAACATAAGAACCAAACCGGTACGGTGGCATTTTGCGTATTATGCGGTTTGGTGGGAGGGTAAAACTGTCCATTAAAAAGTTGGACGAAAATTTTGGCAGAAACCTTAGCTCCTTTATTATTAGGTATAGATATATATATATATATATATATAGGTATAGATATAGATATAGATGTATAGACAGGCTGATGAAATACAGAGCCTGGATAGCCTCAACCACCTCACTCGTATGCATCATAGATGAGTAAATGACGAAGAACTACCACATTATAGGCGGTCATGTCTGAAAACTACCAGTATTGGGCAAATCGACACATAACTACCACTCTTGAGGCTTGGTCGAGACACGGAGCACAGATTCTGACAATTAGCCTTGTTAACCCGTTTTCTGATCATTCGGCCCCACCTATCAGGTCCACGTGGCAAGTAAAAAGCAAATCACGAGTTTCATTTTACAAAAGAGCCCAGATTTCTTATTTTCTTATTTTCGTGAGCGTTGACCAGATTGGAAGAGCCATCAGGCTCTGTGCGCGTCCGCGCATGAACACAGTGGCGGCGGCAGCACCGCCCGCGGTTGGGCCGGAGCTCTCCCACGCCGCGCCGGCACGTTGGAAGAACTCGACGATGTTCCTCGGCCGCCCCTCCCCTGCAGGTCGCAAGGCGGCGTCCCCGCCCCTCCCCTGCAGCCCGCCCGGTGGCGATGGACCTCCGCCGCGCCGTCGATTCAGGTACCAAGTCAAAGTCTTCCTCATCGTGCGCTCGTGCGCCGTGCGGGCCAGGAACGCCTGCAGCGCTGACCGGAGAGGGTGGGTAGGCACGGTGGCGCGGCGGCCAGGCGCGCGGCAGAAGAAGGGGCTGGGAGGAGGGGCAGCCATGGTGCGGCGGTAGGCGAGCACGGCCAAGCGCGCGGCCGGCAGGCACGGCGGCGTGGCGCCTTCCCTGGCGACGGCGTCCCCGCGGAGTGGTGCTGCGCCCGGTGCATCGGCGAGCCGCTCTCGTGCTGCGACGGTCGGTGTCGATCTCCAGCATCTTGACCTGGTCGCGGTGGTCTGTGGACGCGCACCCGCTGGTCGCGCACCCGCGCTGCTGGTCGCGCACCCGCGCCTGGACGCGCACCAGCGCCTGCACGACGACGGCGGCGCAGTGCTCGCACACGAAGCTGGAGGAGGGGCGGGTGAGGCGGACCACCTCGGCGACGGCCTACGCCCTGACCACGGCGGCTTCGGACGTAGCGGCAGTCGCCACGGTGAGCGCGATGGCGTGGCGCTGCTCATCCGTCACCGAAGGCCCCGGCGCGGACCTCGCTGCCGCCGATTGGTACTGCTGCTCCGGCGCCGGAGGAGCCGCCGACGAAGGAGATGGGGTGACAGGCATGGACGGTTAGGAGAGCACCCATCGGGAAATCTTATCCCTTCGGTGATTTTGCAAATCCATCCTCAAAGGTTATAAAATTCTTGTAGTGGTTCATTTTTTCTGTTTCAGCCACGTGGACCTGACAGGTGGGGCTGAACGATCAGAAAACGGCTTAATAAGGCTAATTGTTAGAATCAGTGCTCCGCGTCTCGACCAAGCCTCAAGAGTGGTAGTTATGTGTCAATTTTCCCAATATTGGTAGTTTTCAGACATGACCGTCTATAATGTGGTAGTTCTTCGTCATTTACTCATCATAGATTCATAGAACATGGAGGTCGAAAAGCAGTCAGACTATTCTATTTCCTCTTCTCTCTTAACTCTAATCCCGTGTCGAAGCGCATCTCGATCCCCACCGGCCACCGCCTCCGCTCTGGCCGGCCCCGCCGCGACTCCCCGACCAATGGCGCTCCCGCGACTCCCCGACCGACGGTGCCACCAGCCGCCGCCGCCCTGACGAGGTCGCGGTTGCTATCGGCGTCTCCCTCGGCTAGGCCCTCTCCCCGCGGCCAGAGGAGCTCGTGGTTGTGCGCGTGAGGCTCGCTCGGTCCGTGCCCATGGCTGTGGTGCGCGCCCCCACGTCGTCCGCATCAGGTGCTAGCAGGGACGGAGCAGGTCGGCGCTGCTGTCTTGGATAACCTGACCCCATTCCAGTAGAGGTGACACCATAGCACTCTTTGTGGAGCTTCGTCCCTGGCTGCTAGCTAATCAGTATATGATGCACTAACTAATCTTTGGGTGATGCACTTTTTATTATTATCTGGTAAAATGTTGTACTAGTACGCATAATTAGAATTTGCTAGCTGTATGTGATTCAGTGCAAATTTTGATTGCAATTGTTTGAGATATACTGATTTCAGCGAGAATAGGAAATTATAGAGTCTATGACATGTAGACCCCTTTTGTTATTGACTAAACAAACGGACAAGTTTTTGTCCAGATAGGTATGCCAGTTGTGCAGACTCTTGTCAAGGGCGACCCATTTTGGACAATAATGGACAGTTTTGTGTCCGAAATAGGTCTCCTCATTGAAGATGCCTTTAGATTATAATTAACTTCCAGTTGAATAACTCCCCCACTGTAAACATTGCCGAAATTATTGATATGTACCCCTTTTATTTTTGTTGACCTAAATATTACGTTTGAGTCTAAACTCGTACTCTACGAACTAACAATCACTACAATTCCTCACACAAATAGACAATCTTATAAGATAACCCGGACACCTTAAGCACCTGCATAGATAACTTCTCGCCATTGTCAAAAAATCTAGTTTATTTACTGTCGCTAGCCCACCTACAATTACCACAACTACCCCAATTTAGCATATAAATAATTTATGCATCCAGTTTCACACACCTCTATTTACTAGCTATGCGAGATTATTTTCATACCTCTCTAAATTACTGGAAGTTCTTGCAGAAATGTGAGTGTTGCACATTGTATATTTGTTGTTAATTATCTCTCAAGTAAACATAACTTTTAATCGATCCATGATTTTCATTTCGTCAGGTCATGGATCATACATGAGTACCCTAGATTAGTAGACATTCTTGGAATTGTTATCAGAACTGTTAATTGGAACCACCCGATGGATCACAAGCTTTTCTCTTGTATAATTAGGCGAATAATGCAAATCAACATCACAGAATGCAGCATGGCATGGATTTCTCATTGGAGCTGTCATCTTGAACCATAATTTGCGGTAAATCTAATGCACACATACCTTCCCACAAATTCAAAATAATTTAGATCATAGAACACTTCTCCATGTTGTTCCACACTCCTTTACTTCTACTTGACAGCTTGTACAATTTTTCTTTTGAAACGCCAAACAAAATAATTCATGTCATGGATCCTACCACTGGATCTTGAGGATTAAACGCAACAAAGAAGCTAAAACTAACTGCAAATTTAATCCAAAAGGATTTATTTGAATGCATCCAAAAATATTTCGCTGACTGGCAAGTTGATAAATTCAACTTGTCAAAGCGATTCCCTATACTAGTACACCCATTACAGGAGGTTATCATTTTACGCTGCTTGAACTTTCGTCCTTATTTCCTATGCAAATATTATAGTAACAAGAATATTCGTGATGCCACGACTGTATTCAACTCTTTTTTACAGTGATGAATCCGATATCTGCGCATCTTTCTTTGTGAAAAACTGGTGTCTAAGACTTGAAATTAGCAGTTTGCAAGGTTTTACCTTTATATGATTTCTATGGTTATCAATTTCTTTTATATATTTACCCAGCCTGAAAAAAAATGTAGCTACCAATCTTGGCTGTTCCTGTGGGGTTCCACAACATAGCTGACAAGTAATTTTACTTGCAACATATCACAGGATAATATTGATAACCACGGATGAATGATATTACACAAAGTAATGGTGATGCAAGGGAGTGCATCCAGTTTTGCTGAAGATCGCCTCCACGCGGCTAACATTGAACTTACCATGTTGGATTAAGCAATGCTGCCACTCTTGTGTAGATGCCCAAACATGTAAATTATGTCTAAATCCATTAGTAGTATATTAAAACTCCAAGATCCACAGGGCCTGCAATCTTTATGTTCACTGCTGGACAATCTCATCTAAATCAAAGACATCCCTGTTCAACTGTTTTACATTTTATTCTGCTAACACCAGTAAAAAGACTTACATGGATCTGAACAAAACTAGACAGATGGATAACCATTCGCAACATCATAGCTTTTCTGGTGCTCACACTGGAAATTTATTAAGAATTTTCGGTACGAAATATCTTGTATTATGTCCTTGATTCGATAAAAAAAATTAGACATGCCTTAACTTTGTCTAAATTTGGTGTCTTAACTTTGTCTCAAAATTTAGACAAAATTAAGACATGTTTCATGCGACAGAGGGAGTAACAAAAATCCAGATCTAGAAGCATGAATAGTGTCCCTTTTGAATGTTCAAAAAATTGTCCAATTTGTCTTTTTTGCTGTATCTACAATACAAGGTATTTCACGTTAAAAACTTGCACGCTGGTACTGTATATAGTTTTCAATTTTTGGAAGTTTTCAATTTTTTAAAAGAGCCCGGGCTCTAATTAGCACTTTTCACCTTCCCAACCTCGTACTATACCTGTTTAGACTAATACACGTTGCACGGCTGGCACATGAAAAGCCTCCGTTTACTAATGAAGGAATGAAAAATGGTCCATGATGTGCCACAACTCCAATGGTTTGCCTGTGCGGTACAGGTTCTGACCGGTGGAAATTTATTTTTCTACAGCGTGCCAACTGTCCTTATTAAAGTTTGTACTATCAGACTAGACCAAGAAGACGTGTATTACAATTTCAACACACTGTATATCATTAGAAAATGGTTAGCATTTATTGCTTGGCGATTAACCACAGCCACTCACCTGCCGAGTGCACCCAAGCCCGGGCGTACATCGTCCGCTCTCATAAAGATGGGCCTATACATGGACCGAACCCCATTTTTGTCAATTTAGTCTCACACCAGAATGCGCCCTGACACACTCTACTGGTGACCGAGCCAATATCGCAGCGCTATGATATTGGATGATCATCCATCTCTTGAAATCATAATTGTTCTGCATGATACATCAACCAGTCCTCTCATGGAATAGAAGCTGATGGCTCCTCTGGAGATCCTATCGTTCAACTGTTTTGAGCAGAGGCTACAGGTTGAAACTGAAAGACCAGTTCTAGAGGAACTGCAGCCAACTAGCAATCTTCTCCGTCTGCACTTTCTCTCTAGGCAGCTTTATTCCATCTTTTGTTTTTTTTTCTATTTCTCGGGGTCAATTTTACTTTCACTTGACACACCATCACCAATAGCGTAGGTGATGATTGACTAAGCATCAGAAACTAGATCAGTGGTTTTGCTCACTAGAAAGTACCAAATAGGTGACCATTTCAAGAGGAGATTGTGAAACTAAACCCAAATTTTTGAATATCGTGACTTCAGACCGAGATTTTTTCCCATCTTGGTTCTTGCTTGCTCTATATGTACACACGTGAAACCTTATAACATGAAAATAATGGAACCAAAAAACACTTTTCTAACAACCACTTTAAAAAGCCAGTACAGTTATATTAAAACCCTGGTAAGTACCATTTAAAGTTATGGCAGTTATACTCTTATGGCGCTGTGATTCTTAAATTTATCACTAGTCGTAACTAAATCATTGAATGTTGTTGATCTTGTTATACATATTCTTGTTCGTTGAACAAAAGGAGGGAGTATAGTTCGCCTTTCCAAGTTTCAAAAAAGAAAAGTTCCCCTTTTCCTATTTACTGTCTTCTGTTACAGTTAGAAGTTTAAATTTGTCACCACTTTTGGGTTGTTTCCTTTCATGTTAACCTTCTTGTCTACACAACATCTGGACTCATATTATTAGCAATGATGTATAGGGTTAAGCAAGCAGACAACAATTGGTGGACTTAGGGACGCTTTTCGAATGTCTGGTGAAGTTGGGCATGGTATATTTTTCTTATAATTTGAACATTGTTGTTCTTAGCATGCTTGTGTTTGTGCAATATTATTCTGATATAATTGCAGACTAAATTATAGCAAGAAGCACATACTATAGCAGAACACAGTAATTTTTGTCTCGAGTATTATTCATTCTATCAGAAAAACTATTGAACAAGTACATCTTCTAGTCAGGATTTTGTTGTTTTCTGCTAAGACCCCTTAGCTATGAATAATTTATACCTTAAACAAGTCAAATCTTTTCAATTTTACCAGAAGAATCATTAAGGATAGCTTCCGTATACTTGTTTAGTGAATCTTCCTTGGAAATATTTGAACTTAATCTTCCATTCAGCAAACCTGCTAGAATGAAATGGTTAGAATTTAAAAGGCACAAATCACTGGTGGAAAAACAGGCTTCGGGTGAGCCCCATAAGTCGCGACGCTGCAGGAATCGCGACTAATGGTACATTTAGTCGCGGTTCGGGAGGCGAACCGCGACCAAAGGCCTGGGCCCAGGGCGCTCGGTGGCCAGCCGGTGCACGTGGGGGGCTTTAGTCGCGGTTGGCCGGGCCAACCGCGACTAAGGTGCTCGAAGGCCTTTAGTCGCGGTTGGCCGAGCCAACCGGGACTAAAGCCCCTCCCTATATATACCCACCCAGCAGCCAACACTTAGCCATTTGGTGCCATTCTCTTCACAAGCTTCACAAGTGGGTGTTAGGTTTGCTTTTGGTTCCTCTTATGCACATAAGGTGTTTGATGAAATGCCCCAAGAGCATGAAACAAACATGATATGAAGTGTTGGAGCCACACTTGAGCTTTCTCATTTATTTTTCCTCCTCGATCGCGGTTAGCAACTTGAACCTTTGATGTGTCGTTGATAAAATGTGCATGTGTGTGTAGTTCATTGTTTAATTTATATTGTTTGTAGCTAGTTAGTTTAACAAATGCATGATGGTTAATTATATATTTTATATTATAATAATGCAGATGAATCGACAATGGATGTACGGTAACCGACTCTCCGGCGAGTTCAGTGCGGGTTTGAAAGATTTCCTCGTAGTGGCCAATGCGAACAAGCGGGGGGTTTTGTTATCTGTCCATGTGTTAAATGTAAGAATCAGAATGGTTACTCTTTCTCAAGAGATGTTCACATGCACCTGCTTCGGCACGGTTTCATGCCAAGCTATAATTGTTGGACCAAGCATAGAGAAAGAGGGGTTATAATGGAAGAAGATGAAGAAGGGGATGATTTCAATGATGAAAGCTATCTTGCTCATTTCGGTGATACTTTCATGGAGGATGCTGAAGGTGAAGGGGAAGGTGAAGGGGAAGGTGAAGAAGAGGCACGTGATGATCCCGTTGATGATCTTGGTCGGACCATTGCCGATGCACGGAGACGCTGCGAAACCGAAAAAGAGAGGGAGAATTTGGATCGCATGTTAGAGGATCACGGGAAGGCGCTGTACCCCGGATGCGATGATGGTCTGAAAAAGCTGGGCTGCACACTCGGATTTGCTGAGATGGAAGGCACGAGCAGGTGTAGCCGACTCGGCATTTGAAAACTTGCTGAAAATGTTGAAGAATATGTTTCCAAAGAATAACGAGTTGCCCGCCACTACGTACGAAGCAAAGAAGGTTGTCCGCCCTCTAGGTTTAGAGGTTCTGAAGATACATGCATGCATCAACGATCGCATCCTCTACCGCGGTGAATACGAGAATTTGAATGAATGCCCGGTATGCACTCGCATTGCGTTATAAGATCAGAGGCGATGACCCTGGTGACGATGTTGAGGACCAGAAACCCAGGAAGAGGGTTCCCGCCAAGGTGATGTGGTATGCTCCTATAATACCACGGTTGAAACGTCTGTTCAGGAACAAAGAGCATGCCAAGTTGTTGCGATGGCACAAAGAGGACCGTAAGTCGGACGGGGAGTTGAGACACCCCGCAGATGGAACGCAATGGAGAAAGATCGACAGAGAGTTCAAAGATTTTGCAGCTGACGCAAGGAACATAAGATTTGGTCTAAGTACGGATGGCATGAATCCTTTTGGCGAGCGAGCTCCAGCCATAGCACACTGGCCCGTGACTCTATGCATCTACAACCTTCCTCCTTGGTTGTGCATGAAGCGGAAGTTCATTATGATGCCGGTGCTCATCCAAGGTCCGAAGCAACCCGGCAACGACATCGATGTGTACCTAAGGCCATTAGTTGATGAACTTTTACAGCTGTGGGGCAGACCTGGTGTCCGTGTGTGGGATGAGCACAAAGAAGAGGAATTTGACCTACGAGCGTTGCTTTTCGTAACCATCAACGATTGGCCTGCTCTTAGTAACCTTTCGGGACTTTCAAATAAGGGATACAATGCATGCACGCACTTCTTACATGAGACTAAAAGTGTACATTTGCCAAATTATAAGAAGAACGTGTACCTTGGGCATCGTCGATTTCTTCCGAAAGGTCATCCAGTAAGAAAGAAAGGCAAGCATTACAACGGCAAGGCAGATCACCGGCCGAAGCTCGCGGAACACACTCGGTGCTGAGGTATTTGATATGGTCAAGGGTTTGAAAGTCATCTTTGGAAAGGGTCCTGGCGGACAATCGGTTCCGAAGGGAGCCGACGGGCACGTAGCCATGTGGAAGAAGAAATCTATATTCGGGAGCTAGAATATTGGAAAGTCCTAGAAGTCCGCTCCGCAATCGACGTGATGCACGTTACGAAGAATATTTGCGTGAACATCCTAAGCTTCTTGGGCGTGTATGGGAAGTCAAATGATACAAAGGAAGCACGGCGGGACCAGCAAAGTTTGAAAGACCCCGATGACCTGCATCCGGAACGGTTTCAAGGTCGTGCCGGCTACGCTCCGACCAAAGAAGAGAAGGTCATCTTTTTTGAATGCCCGAGCGGTATGAAGGTCCCGTCGAGATTCTCGTCCAATATAAAGGGAATAATAAACATGGCGGAGAAAAAGTTCCAAAACCTGAAGTCTCACGACCGCCACGTGATTATGACGCAATTGCTTCCGATTGCTTTGAGGGGCTCCTGCCGGAAAATGTTCGAGTAGCCATTGTGAAGCTATGTGCATTCCTCAATGCAATCTCTCAGAAGGTAATCAATCCAGAAGTTCTACCACGGTTACAGAACGATGTGATCCAATGTCTTGTCCGTTTCGAGTTGGTGTTCCCGCCATCCTTCTTCAATATTATGACGCACCTCCTGGTTCACCTAGTCGATGAGATTTCCATTCTCGGTCCCGTATTTCTACACAATATGTTCCCCTTCGAGAGGTTCATGGGAGTATTAAAGAAATATGTTCGTAACCGTGCTAGGCCGGAAGGAAGCATCGCCAAGGGCTATGGAAATGAGGAGGTAATTGAGTTTTGTGTTGACTTTGTTCCCGACCTTAAGCCGATTGGTCTTCCTCAATCGCGGCACGAGGGGAGACTAAGTGGAAAAGGCACGATCGGAAGGAAATCAATGATATGTATGGACGGCCATTCTCCGACTGAAGCACACCACACGGTTCGACCAATTCCAGCTTGGTGGCTCCGTACTTTGAGAAACACAAGAATATTTTACGCTCGGACAACCCCGGGAAGCCTGAATCCTGGATTAGGAAGGCCCACATGGAGACTTTCGGCGGTTGGTTGAGAAAACATTTAATGAGTGACAATAAGGTTGTAGATCAGCTGTACATGTTGGCCAAGACACCATCTTCGACTATAACGACTTTCCAAGGGTACGAGATAAATGGGAATACATTTTACACGATCGCCCAAGATAAAAAGAGCACCAACCAAAACGGTGGTGTCCGCTTTGATGCGAGCAACCGAGAATGGGCAAAAGGTCACATATTATGGTTACATAGAGGAGATATGGGAACTTGACTATGGACCCTCCTTTAGGGTCCCTTTGTTCCGGTGCAAATGGTTCAAGCTAACGGGAGGTGGGGTAAAGGTGGACCAGCAATACGGAATGACAATGGTGGATTTCAACAATCTTGGTTACCTTGACGAACCATTCGTCCTAGCGAAAGATGTCGCTCGGGTTTTCTATGTGAAGGACATGAGTAGCAAACCGAGGAAACGGAAAGATAAGAAAACGGTCGAGTACATCATGCGATGATCCAAAGCGCCACATTGTTCTTTCGGGGAAAAGAAACATCGTGGGAGTGGAGGACAAGACAGACATGTCGAGAAGATTATAATATGTTTGCTGAAATTCCGCCCTTCAAAGTGAACACCGACCCAAGCATTAAGTTAAATGATGAGGATGCTCCATGGATACGGCACAATTGTAAGCAAGCGGGGACACAAGGGAAGAAATGATGTGTAATAATTTATTGTACCAAACTTTGTTGAATGAATCATGTGAATTATATTACCCGTGATGTGTTTGGTGTCCATTTTCGAATGATTCAATTGACTCGAGATAGCACCGATGATACATGAAATTTGGAGTGACTAAGTCATACTCCTGCATACATGAAATTTGGAGTGACTAAGTCATACTCCTGCATATAGGAAATTTGGAGTGACTAAGTCATACTCCCGCATACATGAAATTTGGAGTGATTTAGTCATACTCCTGCCTAGGCGTATAATATGCATACTCGTAGTCTTCATAGCCGCCGCCGTTGTACTCGGTAGTCGTCGCCTTCTAAGTTGCCGGCGTCGTCGTCGGCTGCTCGTCGTCGGCTGTCGTCGGGCGGCGCTCGTGGCTCGAAGCGAGGGTAGCGCAGGCGGGGGATATCGCCGGCCGTGATGTAGTCCATGACGCTCCGCGAGTCCGGCCGTACCACCATAGCCGACGGCCGGCCTCGTGGAAGTTTCCGGGAGGCGGACCGTCCTCCTCATACCCGGCGAGCGCCCTCTCACGCCGATTGATGAAGAAGGCGTCCCAAGTATGCTCGGTTATCGGGATGCCGGCCGGGATTCATCCGCTGCTCCGGCGTGAGGTCGAGGTAGTAGTGGTTCGTGATGGCCGCCCGGCGCGCAGTACCCCGAGGGACGGGAGGGACCGGCACGCCGCCGGCGCTTAGGCTCCGGCCCGGCGAGGACGCGGTAGCCCGGAGGGCAAGGGTAGTTCGAGGCGCAAAGCTCCTCCACTCGCCGGTAGGTTAGAGTGGGTGCGGTGGAAGCCATGAGAGAGTGATGAGAGATTGTAGAGATGTGATGCTGGCCAAGCCGGGCTACCTATATGTAGTGACAAATGGCGGGAAAAATGGGAGCGGGAAGACGAGGAGGCGGGAAGAAAGAGGCGGGGAGAAAGTGGCGGGAAGAAATTGGCGGGAAAAAATTGGCGGGAAGAAAGAGGCCGGAAGAAATTGGCGGGAAACAATTGGCGGGAAGAAAGAGGCGGGAAGACAGGGAAGAAATGGCGGGAAGACGAGGAGGGAAGAGGGGTCGGCGGAAAGAGGCGGGAAGAGGGGGCCAACGAACTTTTGAATTGAATTAGTTTTATTTTTATGAATTTTTGATAATTTGTATTTTTAAATTTTTGAATTGAATTAGTTTTATTTTTCTGAATTTTTTGATATATTATTTGTATTTTTAAGATTTTGAATTGAATTAGTTTTATTTTCATGAATTTTTTGATATATTATTTGTATTTTTAAGATTTTGAATTGAATTAGTTTTATTTTTATGAATTTTTTGATATATTATATGTATTTTAAACATTTTGAATTGAATTAGTTTTATTTTTATGAATTTTTTGATATATTATATGTATTTTTAACATATTGAATTGAATTAGTTTTATTTTTCTTAATTTTTTGATATATTATTTGTATTTTTAACATATTGAAATGAATTAGTTTTATTTTTCTGATTTTTTTGATATATAATTTGTACTTTTAAAATTTTGAAATGAATTAGTTTTATTTTTCTGATTTTTTTGATATATTATTTGTATTTTTAAGAATTTGAATTGAATTAGTTTTATTTTTCTGATTTTTTTGATATATTATTTGTATTTTTAAGAATTTGAATTGAATTAGTTTTATTTTTCTGATTTTTTTGATATATTATTTGTATTTTTAAGAATTTGAATTGAATTAGTTTTATTTTTCTGAATTTTTTGATATATTATTTGTATTTTATGATTCTGAAATGAATTAGTTTTATTTTCTGAATTGAAAAAGAAAAGTAATTTGAAAAAAGACCTTTAGTCGCGGTTGGCCTCACCAACCGCGACTACAGGGTCCTTCAGCGCGGGAACGAAAAACCCGGCGAAAAAACCCTTTAGTCGCGGTTGGTCTGGCCAACCGCGACTAAAGGGTACCCTTTAGTCGCGGGTCGCGTCCCCAACCGCGACTAAAGGGTCCTCCCTATAAAGGTCGCGGCGCGAACGGCCCGCTCATCTTCTTCCTCCGCCGAACGAACGCCCGGACGAACCGACGAAGACGACGCGCCCGGACGCCGTCGAGGCTGCCCGGACGCGCCCTCGCCGACCGCCGACCGCCGACACCGCCGCCCCGGCCGAACTCGTCGTACGTCGCCGCGCCGTCGGCCGCCGCCTCCTTCTCTTCTTTCCGCGCGCGCGCGTCGCGCGCTGCTCCGGATCCGAAACCGCCGCCGGCCGGCTGTGCCACGCCCGCCCCGACGTGCCGCCCCCGGCCCACTCCTCCTCTCGCCCACGGCGCCGCCGCCGCCGCCTAGCTCGCTCGCCCGCCGGCGCCGGCGCGCTGCGCCGCGCGCGCACGCGCGCGCCCTCTCTCTCGTTGACGGAGAGATCGTGCGATTGGGGCGCCGGCCGCTTTTTTTTAGTTTTTTAGTTTTTTTTTAATTTTAACTAGTTAATTAGTTTTAGAAAACGGTAAAATTTGATAATTAACAAAAAAGTAAAACTTGACAAAAAAGTTAAAAGTTAAAAAAAGTAAAACTTAATTGACATGCCCGCGCGTATACGGAGAGGGGGCAGCGAGGGGCGGCGTGCGCGCGCCCTCGCCGCCCCTCCGTATATGTGCGGGCATTTTTTGTTTCGCAGCGACGGGGCGGCGCCACCGCCACCCCCCTTTCGCCACCGCCACCGTGCCGGTCTCTCTCTCACCGTCCGTGCTCCTTGCCGCCCTCCTCCTCTCCCCTTCCCGCGCGCCGCCGGCCGGCCCTCTCTCTCTCACCGCGCCGGCCGGCCGTACTTAACAAAATTTAGACTTAATGATCAAAATTTTACTTAAGAAAAATTAGACTTAATGATCAAAATTTTAACTTAAGAAAAATTAGACTTAATGATCAAAATTTTAACTTAACATTTTATTTGGTATCGAGAGGGGGCGGCGAGGGTTATGTGTCCTCGGCGCCGCCACCGCCCTCTCGGTCACCGCCACACCGGTCTCTCGGTCACGCGGTCGATCGTCCGCATATACACATCTAATATACGCGTCCCCCCTCTCGCCTCCCTCGTCGCCCTCTCTCTTTATATGTAGAAGAGATGTGATAATGCTGACATATACACAATTAATTTGTTTTGACTACATGTTTTCAGGACTGACATATGGCGGATGATAGAGCTGACCCGATTCTGGACAACTATGATCCGGACGCTGAAGACCATATGTTCGGCATCATAAAAGGCGATATTCCATTTGTGCCGACCGGAGAAGAAGAAGATGATATCTCTTCTTATCTGAACCTTGAGTGTGAAGATGAAGGGCGCCGTCAGCAAGATGATGCCGAAGAAACGTCGATAAACGACGATCTTCAATTGGAAGTAGCAACCACCTCCGGCGCCGAGGTATATATATATACATATTGAGCGTCCGGTGATACAACTAACCGATTTGAATAAATGTGTGTGTACTAACGCGCGCGACTCTCTTTCTTATTTTAGCCCTCGGCCGGATCGTCGAAAAAATCGAGTACGTCGTCAAAGCGTGGCGCAACCAAGACGATGAAAGCGGGAGAAACATGCACCATCGATGTTGTCGACGAAGCAACCGGCAGAGCCGCCGGAGCCCAGCAAGAACGCCACCAAGTTTGTCGGCCAATGCGGAGCCGGTGTTAGAGACAACATCTCGATCACCCGCCAGGAGAGGAATGAGCCAAAGAAGGCACGTGTTGGTTTCACTTTTGTCGATAAGAGAGAAAAAAAGATTGCTTCAACAAGCTTATGGAACATTTCGTTCTACCTCCGGAATACCGCAAATACGATGAGGAGGGTAACAAGATTGCGGAAAACAAGAAGAGGCGCAAGCTAGTCAAACAGTTCGCTCTTTCTAGGATGGCCAACGCATTCCGGAAATACAAGCAAAATCTAGCCCATGACTTTGTCAACCAGGGCAAGACTCCGGATTTCAAAGGACAATATGAGAAACCGCAACATGATTGGCCAGAATTTGTGAAGCAAAAGAAATCGGAGCAGTTCCTTGAACTATCGAAAAAAAAATAAGGAAAATGCGGCCAAGAAGGAGTACAATCATAAAATGGGGCCAGGAGGGTATCGCTTTTGGCAGCCTAGGTGGGAGAAGATGGAGAACGAGCTGAGGGCGCGAGGAATCCGTCTAGGTACGGAGGGATGGGACCCAAGGGCCAAAAGCTGGTGGTACGGGCATGGGGGATCGCTGAACCCGGAGACGAGGGAGTGTGTTTACCAGGGCAAAATAATTACACCCACCCAAAAGCTTATTGAGGCAATGAGGGATGCTCAAGAGGGGAAGATCAAGTTCAACAGAGAGAACGACGCCCTGACAAAAGCCCTCGGGAATCTTGAACACGGAGGACGTGTACGAGGCATGGGGCCCATTCCGTGGAAAATAGGGTTCCCCCGAACGATGACCCGTACGGTTACAGAAGCCGTAAGAGAAAGATGGATCGGGAAAAAGATGTTGTGGCGCAGTTGGTAACGGAAATGGATGTGATGAAGAAAACCGTGAGTGTACTAGTAGCCGCTAGAGAGGCAGCTCGGGCGCAACATGAAGATCATCCAATGGATCTCGGAAGCCAGCAGCGGAGAAGAAGCAGCGTGGCTTCCACGGAGGCCTCACCGGCTGGTGCACCGACGATAGAAATTACTGCACCGGAGCCTCCGGTGGTCGAAATTACTGCACCGGAGCCTCCTCGCTACCCCGTGGACGATATAAAGGAGATGAAAGCATGTCATCTCGTATTATCCTATCGGGAACATGTCCATGAAGGTAGCCATCGGCGGTGCTTTACCACCGGAGCACTCCACCACAACAACCCCATTCAAGATGGCTATGCTCGTGTGACGGTGGAGGAGATAGTCCAAGGGTTTGAGGACCTGGACATTGACATTGCTACACCCGAAGGGGTGAAAAGACTTGGAGATGTCAAGCGCCGGTTCATTCTATGGCAGAAGAAATTTATCAAGTTTCCGGGCGAGGCGCCAACAAGTCCACCCCCGTACGGTGGTGGTGGTGGCGGTGGCGGTGACGGTGGCGGTGGCGGTGGCGGTGACGGTGGCGGTGGCGGTGACGGTGGCGGTGGTGCTTCACCTAATACACCTCATTCACGTCGGCCGACGCCGCCCCCGATCCTCGTCCGGCGGGTGATCGGACACCGGTACCGCCCCCAATCCACCTCCGGCGAAGAAGCGAAGCGGTCCTGGGTTATTAACCCGGACCCTTACGTACCTAAGAAAACAAAGGTACCGGAGGTATCACTGAAGCCTCTCCCCACGAGGCCTTGGGAAAGTAGTGCCGAGGAAGTCGAGGCGGGCGCGGCCGCTGATTTAGAGAAATGGAAGGCGAGCGTCAAGAAGAAAATAGAGGGCGAGCCCAAGCCGGTATATTCTGACAAGGAAAAGCAGTGGGCTAAGTCATTTTTGAACACACCGTCCCAAGCCGCGAAGAATCTGCCTGACGACTATTTACGTGAACTTCGTAGGCAAGCACTCGCGTTCAAGAGGAACCAAGAGGCGGAGAAGAAAGCCTTGGAGGACGAGGCCGAGACAAAATTAGAAAGGGGGAAAGAAGTTGCCCAGCTCGGGGAACAAAGTAAACAATCGATCGCCCCGCTCATAGTGCAAGCCGCCGGTCCGGATGCCCCCGATATCATAGCAGCTGCGGCAGCACATGGATTGACCGTAACGAGTGCCGGAGAACAAGCGGCCGACTTAGGTATCACTCTTCGTGCACTTGTTAGGCCTTGATGAGGCGCCAATGAAGGACGTAGTATTTACATATGTGAAGAATGGCCCTCTCATCGAGCCTGCGCAGGAAGAGGATCTACCTCGACAAATGAAAGGTCTGCTAAATTGGTACAAGGGTTACATAAAACATGAAGACGCCAAAGACTATATCTATGCGGAAGTTAAATATGAGCATCACTTCAAACGTTACTGGGTACAAATTCCTCTGAGTGAATTGTTCCAGCTGTTCAATCTGCGCGACCTCGACAAATCTATCATCAGTTGCTACGTTACGTAAGTGATTTATTAATTTCTACCCCATCTCGTTCATTGCCCGCACTATATATATATATATTGTCCTAACTATCTTGTTGTGTACGCTATTATGCAGAATGAAGAAGCGGGAAATGCGAATAAGGAACATCCATGATGTTGGGTTCATTGACCCACACATCGTTAATTCATATGTGTTAGAACACCACCCCGCCGACGTGGAGGAAGACCTGTGGCGGTTTATTAGAAAACAGCAACGAGAAAAGTGATATTCTATTTCCTTACCATTTTGGGTGAGTGTTTCGTCTTGAGCACATTCTCTTTTGTTTACTCCATGCATGGTATGTGGCTAATCGATGAGTTATGCATGACTGTGCATGTATCGTGTCCGCAGGTTCCACCGGATTCTTATGGTAATTAAAGTTCGGACCTCCTCGGTTCTCGTCCACGACTCTCCGAATATGGATCCGGCGCTTTGGGGCGACATGAGAAAAATGATGCAAAAGTAATTATTTTCATTCATTTGCGCTCTATATCGATCGGCCTATTTCATTCATCATTTCCTAATATCAAGTAACTAATTAATAACTCTCTTGTTTATTTAATTTTCTTTGCCTCGTAGGGTTTGGAGACGGTTCGTAGATACCAAGGTCGGTGAATTCAAAAAAGAGCTAAATTTTAAAATGGCAGTGCGGACGACCGGGGATACTCAGCCACCGGGGACCAATCTATGTGGATACTATGTTTGTGAGAGGATCCGGAGATACCGCAATGAGCGGGACCGGAAGTGTGAGAACAACATCCCGAGGAATAACCTCCGGAAGACGCTTAGTCCGAAGCTCGCTTCCGACCACTTCAAGAGGAACTAGCTGGATGGTTGGCGAGGGAAGTCATCGATCCTAGAGGAGAACACTATTACGATGACGTAGAACTTTATATGCACCAGAATTTGTAACTAACTTGTTCAAAATTGTATATGGTCATCCGATATTGAATATATATTGTATATGGTCATCCGATATTGAATATATATTGTATATTCCTCTTGAATTCTTTTTGGTTCTAATTTCAAATTTGTTTAAAATTGTACATTCATATGCATGTATGTATACAGTACCGTAGAATATGTGAAACTCCTTCAAAATTAAAACCCAAAAGAAATAAAATAATACAAATTAAAAAGAAACCAGATTTAGGGGGAGGGGGGCTAAACCCTAAACCCTGCGGAGGCCTTTAGTCGCGGTTGGCCGGAAGAACCGCGACTAAAGGTCCTCCGCCCTGGCGCTGCGCTCGCGGCCCACGTGGACGGGCCTTTAGTCGCGGTTCGTAAGGAACCGCGACTAAAGGGGGGGGCCTTTAGTCGCGCTACTTTGGTCGCGGTTGCGCCACCGCGACTAATGGCAGTTGCCAACCGCGACCAAAGCCCCTTTTTCCACCAGTGAATTCTCAAAATGAAAACTCTAGACGCACAAAAAAAAAAAGCTTGTCTGCGCCTTCTCCAGTGAACTAATGGTAGATAGATACCAGCAAATGATTATTCTGGCTTTTCTGTCCTTCAGTTAAGTTGGGTCAGTCCATGTTCATTGCTCTCTCTTTTCAGTCTAAAGGTGTTAAAATAGTGTAAATATCATGTGCTGTGTTGTTAAATCTGGACTAAAAGTTCTTTTCAGTATTGTGCATCCTATGGGCCTTATTTAATGTTGATGGAGTTCTCTTTTGGCCAACCTTTCAGCATCATCTTCAAAAAGTTCAAGGTGGTATAGGATCAACTCAAACCGTTCAGGTTCTCTGACAGTGCGTAAAGATGGCCGCAAAGTACTTCCTTCTTCAATAAAGCCATCTGCATCTTACTCCACACAAGCTTCAGAAAACAGACCAAAGCAGATTTGCTAGTTCTGTTGCTGATATAATTATTACTATATTGGTTTCTTCAATATTTTCTTGCTTGTAGTGACTCTTGAAAATAATTTTGAGCAGTGACAATGTTGTCCATTTTCTTTGAATATGCTACCATGAATTTTCTGTGTATTGTGGAATATAGGTAATTCTTAACCATGTCACGTTGTGACCATTTGCAGTAGTGACAATGATAACTCTTGCATACATGCGTGAGCTTTACTATGCTTCTTTTTCGTTTTCATTAGTTCTAGTTCTGTTGGGATCGGTGCATCAGGAAGCTGCTGTGTCGCTATTGATTATGTATAGGCATTAGGCCCTAAAATGTAGGTTTTAACTAATGTTTGTTAGAATAGATTGTTAGTTGTTACTCAACTGCTATTGGAATGCATATACTGAAAAGATTCTCTTCGTTTGCCATGTCAGTGTAGGTAATTGCTAGGTGTTTTACCGTCTTTTTGTTCATTATATCGATGTGGTGGTATCCTCGATTAAGCTCTTCACTTTACCTACACCAGATTTCTCGAGGAGGCATGAATTATTGATCTGATAGGACAAACTAATTCTGTTACTCATAGACTACAGTTTATTGGAAATCTTGAGTCTTGTCTGTTCTCTTCTTGTTATCCATTTTGACAACATTTATCTGTAGAAGAGTTCAGTATTGTGTATTTACTCTCCATCAACAATATTAATCACCTAACACCTTCATTTTCTGCTTTTGATGCCCACTGTTCATGCATATCTTCATGGAAACTGTAATTTATCAGTAAACTATACTTTTATTGCTTTAATAGTTGTTTCATGTTTCCTGTTTCATTAATAAATTCTTCTTAGGGTGCATGTCATTCTGGGTCTTTTTTACTGCTTATAGAAGATTGCCCTATTTATCCTCAGGAGAGAACAGACTTGACAACAACTGAAGATCCCTTTGATGCCCCTACCTATAATATACCTATAATATACCTGAGAAGCCAGTGACATTTGCTGAGGGGGCATCTTACAGTGTTGTAATACTTGCTGGGCTTGGAGTTGTTGCGTTGGCGGGATATATATGCTGTTTGCAAAGAGCTTATATTTGAACCAAAAGAGTATGTCTTTTGCATTCTATTAATTTGAACTTAAGGACGCCAAACAGGACAATTTGTAAGAAACATGGTAAACCATACGGGCGTATTTCGTTCCTAGCCACACATCTGCCAAACTTTGGCACAAGTGTGGCCGCTCATTGTTTCACTGCCACAGTTGTGTCAGAGGACCCCATCTGTCATAGGCCCACACAAGTGTGGCATGCCACACCTCCTTAGTAGCCTGCCCCACCTGTCGATATACTTGTTATCTGGTGTATCACATAAGAAATTTTGTACGTCGATCTCTTTTCTACATGGCATGGTTGTTCTTGTTGCTTTATGGCTAAATATCCCTATGTGGTTTACGATATTGATTTTTCTGGAAATTGCCTGTGGTATCCCTGTTCAATCTGATTTGGAGATTGCTTAATGCTGCTACTATTGTACAGGTACACAATTTTCGGGAAAGCTCTAGCAAGAGTTCAAAGTGATAGTCAGGTTTGTGGGTGTTAGTGTTATTTTGATCTCGTAATATACTTCATATATTCGCATGATTTTTCAGGTTACGGCCAAAATTGGTTAACTATAACTGGTTATGGTACGGAATCCAGAAACCGTGCAGCTCGGCAGCGCATTTACAACAGGGTTTGGACAGACGAGGACGGCGTTGAACATGTGGAGGTAGCATAATTTCATGTCTCTACAATTTATTGATTTGCCTTCTTTAACTATGCTGCTTACTTTTGCATCAAGATTATGGTAGTTAAGTCAATGAAAACATACACGTTTACTGTGAGGAGCTGCGGTCTCTACTCTTTAATGATGTGCATTCTTTAACTATGCTGCTTACCTGTGCATCAAGATTATGGTAGCTGAGTCAATGAAAACATACAAGTTTACCACAAGGAGCTGCAGCAGTTAGTGTGACACCTTCCTCTCCGATGATAGTTTGTTGGCAGCATTATGGCAATAAGAACTTGCAAACTACAACATTAGGAGAAAAACTAAGATTTTTTTTTACTAGGAGTCAGTAGTTATGATCAACAGTAATACTTTACAAGTATATAAATTTTAATATGTAATGGACCTTGGCAAGTTTATGTGCTTTCAGATGATACTTTGCTAGTTGGGAAGGGGGCACTAGTATGGCTATGCACTTCATGCAGTTGTGTGGCACCTCTTTGAACTTGGTTGACCAGTTAAAATTCACATGCATCATGTCAGGTGGGCTTTCTTATCCGAGGGCCACATGGAGCTGGAAAGGTGCTTGCTGAGATGTTTAAAGATAACTCTGACAGGACATGGAAGTTCAGATTTCTTGTTGTCCAGATTACGTCACCACGTCGTGCACATATGATGTTAGAATCGTACATCCCAGCATAAGGATGCAAGAGACAAATCAGCTAGCAGGGGCACATCCATGCGATACTAATTTTTTACATCCTATCTCATGTTTAATACCGGTCCTCAGTTTACAAAACTTCTGAATTTTGATCTTCCCAAAAGCGTAAGTAGGATTGTGGGAAGAAGATGAACTACCAGAGCCGCTGATCATCTCTAGTATCTTAGGGTGTGTTTGTTTCGGCTGCAGCTCCACAACTGGAGCTGCCACAGCTGCAACTACCAGAATCAGCTGGGGCTGCTAGCTGGGGCTGGAAGGTTGGAACTGTCTGATGTCTGTTTGTTTCGGCTGCTATTGTAGCTGTGGCTGCAACTAAAATATGGTGAAATAACCTGAATGCCCTTGTAGTTCCGTTGATTGGGTTTAAATGTTGACTATGTTATTACAAGTGAAAACAATATTATTGATAGCTATATTTGCTGCAATTGAACATTTTTTTCACTAGATTTAACTACAATTACATTCCTCCTTTCGGTTTAAAATAATTGTCTAAAAATAGATATATTGACACACTAAAATATGTCTAGATACATCTATTTTTAAACAATTATTTTGAACCGAAGAAAGTATATTAATAATACATGTAGTTTAAATAATTAAAATTAATTATTCAGCAGCAGTTAAAATAGCGAAAGCACTACATGCAAATAATTGCTTATTCGACATATCCATAACTCTAGCCGTAAAAGCTAATAAGCACAAAATTACAAAAGCAATGGTTAGTAGCACTCGTCAAGTCGTCATGCATGCAAACATTGTTTGGAAAAAGGTGGTCACACGCATGTAAATCGGTACAGTCCAGCATGCCTTTCCTACTCGACGCACGCAGTGCGAGCCATGCGTACACTGTGCATACTGCTGTGCTTGCTGCTGGCCGGGAGAAAAAGAAACGTAACGGTTTGATGGCATTTGGTACGTATTATGTAGATTGGTGGGAGGGCAATTCGGTAAAAGAATCGTTTGGAGCTGGAGTCACTGGCAGAAGCGTCGATTCTCGATTGCCCAGCTTCTAGCTCGTAATGTATTATTTGGCAGCGCTCCACTCAAGCAGCTACATGGAGCTAGCCCAAAAACTGATGTTTGTTTGGGCTCCAGCTTCTACAGCCCGGAAGCTGTTGGAGCGGCTGCTAGCAGCCCAAACAAACACACCCTTAGATATGGTGTACCGGGAAAGGACCATAATGTTACTTTGTTTAGCTGAAGGCTTTGTAGGGTTCAGTAGAAATTCAGTTTTTTTCTAATGTTCCTCAGACATGGTACGAGCACAAGTGATCCTTCATCTGCCGGGCTTTTTCTCATCCTTTTTAGGTGAGATAGTTTACGGTCGTCTATGGATTTTCATGCAAACCTCTGATGATTTCCAAATAGCAATAATGTGTATTTTGTTAGTACATTTTAAAATTCTTTCCAGCCCGAGGATTCATGGCATGCACGTGAAGTGATCTAGATGACTCTTTAGTTGATCTCGTTATCCAGCTAATGATTGATGTTTCGTGAGCATAGCAACTCCAGTGAATTGTCAGCCCTTACCGGAAGTTTGATCTTAACAACTAGCATGGACTATGGAAAGAATTGGGAAGTTTTGCATATGTGAACTTATCCTTCTACCGTGTGAAAGGATGGCCTTATTGTGATGAAGTAGGTTTGCATATGACTAGCATAGAGACAGGTTTAAAATGACTCCATACGCTGCCTGTAATGTAAGTAAGAATAAAAAAGATAGGCTAAAGATGGTTTTCAGGAGGCTTCCTTTTTTTTGGAACAGGCTCCCAGATCACACGCCTCATACTTGTACCGGTGGTTGACATTGTGTTCGTGATAGTGACATTGGACTTTTTTTTTATAAGCTGAGCTGGGAGTGACTGACTGTCTGATTGGTCCATTGGTGACATCCACGGCAATATATAGATAGTCTTCTTTTGGTTATTCCATAGAAGACGGATAGAGTTTTTTTTTTTTTTTGCTCTTGGGCACCAGTGATTCCGTTGTTTTAAGAAAATAAAAAATCACATTTATGTGTTTTAAAAAATTATAAAAAAATCATGGTGTAGCCAATAAATTATCACATAAACGTGTTAAATTTCAGTTTCAAATATAAAATATTCTGGGCTACACAAAAATGACAAACGTATGATCTGGGTATGCATATTTCAAATCTCCAAATTTCAACAGATTTTTTTTGTGTAGCCTAAAATATAAAGAATTTCATATTAAAATTTTACACGTTTGTAGGTTACATCATTTACTATATCCAAATTTATTTTTAGAAATTTTTAAAATGAATATATATGATTTTCCATTTTCTTAAATAGAGGAGCACTAGTGTCCAAGAGTCCAAGAGATACGATTATGTGCCAAGCTACAAGATATCCTTTTCTTTTCCTGTCGTCCGATGCTCTTGTTTCTGCAGCGTGTACGCCACTGCAGCTACATGACAATCCCATGAGCAAAGTGCCCATGCATAATGCAGCGAAATGAGGTTCTGGTATTGCAATCTACGGAAATATGGTGAAGTTGGCCGCTTAATTTTTGTGTATGTGGTAACTATTGAAGGTGATCGTGAATCGCGATAGGCCATACGGACCACAACGTGATTGTACTCGTGAAACCAACTTTTCTCAAACCGTCACGACCACACCAAGCGCGCCGCCCCGGCAGCCTGCTTCTCCAAGGCGGCCATCATCCCCTCGCACTCGGCGACGATGGCCTTGTCCAGGCCGCTCCGTGTGACGGGCGCGAAGAAGAGCCATGACGCGGTCCCCGCGACGAACGCCAGCGTGGCCGCCGTCGCCGCCGCGCGCGGCGGCCGCCACAGCCCTCTCTGCCTCGCGCACCACCGCTCGGCCACCACGCACGCGCCGTGGAGGAGGAAGAAGGCGGTGACCTCCCCCGTGCCGGCCTGGAGCGTGATGTAGTAGAAGATGAGCTCGTGCATGAGGCCCGACACGAGGAACGTGGCGAGCACCCCCGCGGGGGCGCCGAGGCGGGCGCGCACGGGGCGGTACACGCTCGGCCGGAGCGCCCCGGGCACCATGAGGTTCCACCGGTGGCCCCAGAAGTCGCGGAGGGACGACGCCAGGTACGGCCGGTCGAACTGCGGCTCCAGCTCCGCGCCCAGCAGCGCGCGCGCGAACGCCGCGGCGGACGCCATGAAGAGCTCCAGCATCAGGTACACGTGAGCGCCGTCGAACGCCGCCACGCAGTACGCCGGCATTCGCGCCCGGACGCGCCGGAGCGAGATGAGCGCCGCGAGCAGGGCCGCCTTGGCCGCGTAGGACAGGAGGAACTCCGGAGGGAGGGACCGCGAGTTCTCCGCGCCTCTGTCCCGGAGCTTGATGGGGAGCGCGGCGCAGGTGACGAAGCGGACGAGTGGGAGGGCCGGGTGGAGGGGGCCGTGGCCGGCGGCGAGGAGGAGGAGCTTGAAGCCGCAGAGCCAGACGAGGAAGAAGGCGGAGATGGTGCGGAGGAGGATGGGAGAGAAGGTGAAGGGGAGGACTGGGAGGACGAGGAGCACCGGGAGGAGCGCGCCCAGGCGGGCCAGTCCGGGGACCACGCGCGAGGCGGCGAGGCGCGCGTAGGCCATGGCCGCGGCCACGGCGGCCGAGACCAAGGCGAGGCTAGCCAGCTCCGACGCCATGCCGCGTTCGATGAGCGCAGCTAGCCGCTGTTGAGAGCCTGAGATAGATAGTGAGATCTGGATGGAGTCCACTGTCTCAACTCTCAAATTGGTTCCTGAAAAAGGTTTAAAACAAGGCAAACGCTTTAGTCTAAGATGCATCAGTTTTGTCGGTACTATCAGTATCAGGTCATCTCAGCCCGGGTACAGGTCATCGGGCGAAAATGCGTATGGTCCATCTCCAGCGGGACGATGCATACTCACCTGTTCGTCCGTGACGCAAACTTTTACCTAAAATTGCGTTAGGTTTGCGTCTCTGCAGACACTACGCGGATGCAGCGGTTGTCCGCCCGGTCCACGCACGGCCGCCTGGCAGGAGCACATATGTTTCGTCTACCGCAACATTACTTACAGGCGACGCGCTGCAGCTTTTTAGGACCGCGTTAATGGCACGCCTAGGCTTCCTCAAGCGTGCGCTGCTGGGTGGGGTCGCGGTGGCAGGACATTGAAGGCAAGATGGCGACATCTTAAAGGAACGCTGCCGGCGCCCATTTCTCCGACCACACCATTGCCAGAGCCTGACCTATCCACCCGACCGAGGCCATGGGGAAGAAATGCTGGCCGTTCCGCGAGACCAAGAACGACCGGCAAGAAGCCACGGGTCGGGCCGTACATCCGCATCGAGTTCGCGCGCCGCCTTTCGAAGGAAAACTGGCCGGTGCCATGGCCGGACGCAAACCTGCCTGGAGGAGGCTGGTGCCTCTGAAAGTGCATGGAGCCCCCATGTGTGGTTTTGGTAATTAATGACAATCCCTATGGACTAATGTTTGCATTGAGTTATATTTGTAGGAGTTATCCATAGGCAATTCTTGAACCATATGTTGGCTTCAAGGTTGCAATAAGAAGAAATTGATGAAGGATATCAAGTGTCAAGTATGTCTTGAAGATGAAGATGAAGTGAGCCCTCAAGTTACTTCAAGACATCAACATGATGAAGAATGAAGAAATGAAGTGCAAGTTCAAGATGAGCCATCTCGAAGAGATCCTTTGCTTGAGTCTAGCCATCCATATGGTGATCATGGATATGTGAAGATGCGCCGAAGAAGAAGCTCTCCCATGGTGGATTATGGGGGAGCAATCCACATGGTGGTCATGGTTATGTGAAGATGCGCCGAAGAAGAAGCTCTCCCATGGTGGTTTATGGGGGAGCAATCTACAAGACTTCGTCAAGCAAGCACAAGCAAGAAAGGCGCTCCATCTTGTTGAGGTCAAGATCGTCGTCATCAAGCTCAAGTGGAACGCGCAAGTATAAGGTTTGCTCTTGATAGGGTTTCTTTCTCACCGGTCTCATAGTGTAGTTGGAGACCGGTTTATAGTTTAGTTGCCGTACTATCAAGAGGGCTCTCGAGTGAGTAACTCGATCGTATCGTTCGGAGAGAGCTCAAACCTTTGCATCCTTGCATCATCTTTCTTGGTTGTTATTTGGACCTTATCCATGTGATGTTTTAGAGCTTGTGCTCATTCTCATGACAAGCTCTAGTTCATCGAAAACGGATTTCGCATAGATCACTTGTTGCGTTTTCGAGTTTGGTTCATCATCTTTCTTGGTTTTATTTGGATCTTATCCATGTGATGTTTTAGAGCTTGTGCTTATTCTCATGACAAGCTCTAGTTCATTGAGAATGGTTTTTGCATGGGCAACTTGTTGCATTTTCAAGATTGGAGGTTTTACCGGTATGTCTTTTTTAGATAGGTCAAACCTTTCATCATTTGTTTCTATCCTCCCTTGTTGGACTATGATGGTTTCCTGCATGATCTTGTAGAGCTTGTTCCTAGCTTTAAAACAAGCCCAAGATCATCGAAATCGGAGTCCGAGTGCAAAAGTTATGCCCGTTTTAGTTTTGGTGTTTCGCAGGTTTGCTTAGGCCGGATATTTCGGAAATATCCGGGCCGGATTATCCGGGCCGGATATTTCGGAAATATCCGGCCCCGAAATCGGCTAAGGACCTGGGGAATTGCTGCTCGGTATAGGGGCCGGATTTTTGGCCGGATTTTGTCCAGGTTTTGTCCACTGAGGCCGGATAATCCGGCCCCGGATAATCCGGCCCTTACTTAGGCCGGATTATCCGGCCTCAGTTTTGCCCAAACGGCTCGATTTTCTTGGGGGGTATAAATACCCCCTTCTTCCTCCTTGGGCTGTAGCTTCTCTCTCACTCTCTCTCCTCCATTGTTGAACTAGAGAAGCTTGCACTATCTCTCAATCCCTCCATGATTCTTGCCCCCATTTGAGGGAAAAGAGAGAGGAGATCTAGATCTACATTTCTACCAATCAAATCCATCTCTTTGTGAGTGGAACTCTCTAGATCTTGATCTTGGTGTTCTTTGTGAATTCCTTTGTTCTTCCTCTCTTATTCCCCCAATAGCTTTTGTAGCTTTGTTGGAATTTGAGAGAGAAGGACTTGAGCATCTTTGTGGTGTTCTTGTCATTGCATTTGGTGCATCGGTTTGAGTTCTCCACGGTGATTCGTGGAGGTGAAAGCAAGAAAGTTGTTACTCTTGGGTTCTTGGAACCCTAGACGGATTCTAGGCCTTTGTGGCGGTTTGTTGGGAGCCTCCAATTAAGTTGTGGATGTGTGCCCCAATCTTTGTGTAAGGCCCGGTTTCCGCCTCGAAGGAAATCCCTTAGTGGAACCGTGACCTAGGCCTTTGTGGCGAGGGTCACCGGAGATTTAGGTGAGGCGCCTTTGTGGCGTTCGGTGTGTGGTGTGAGTACCGCATCTTGGGGTGAGGCCTTTGTGGCGTTGGTGTGCATCGAGCAACCACACCTCAAGGTGAGCCTCTTGTGGCGTTCGGGAGCACTAAGCAACCGCACCTCTCCACCGGAGATTAGCACTCGCAAGAGTGTGAACTCCGGGATAAATCATCGTCTCCCGCGTGCCTCGGTTATCTCTATACCCGAGCTCTTTACTTATGCACTTTACCTTGTGATAGCCATCGTGCTTGAAGTTATATATATCTTGCTATCACATACTTGCTTGTATTGCTTAGCATAAGTTGTTGGTGCACATAGGTGAACCATAGTATATAGGCTTTGGGCTTGACAAAGTAAACGCTAGTTTTATTCCGCATTTGTTAAGCCCATCTCGTAAAAGTTTTAAATCGCCTATTCACCCCCCCTCTAGGCGACATCCGTGTCCTTTCAATTGGTATCGAGCAAGGTCTCTCATTCTTAGGCTTCACCGCCTTGAGAGTAAAGATGTCGGTTAGGGGATTAGTGCACAATAACTTGTTTATATTTGATGGCACAAATTATGATCTATGGAAAATTTATGTGCTTAATATTTTACGGCGTATGTCCCCGGACATGGAGCGATTTCTTGGCATGGGTTTTTCTTCTCCTAAGGATCCTCAAAATTTATCTCTTGAGGAGGAGAAAAACTCTTGCCTCGATGCTCTTGCTTCTCATGTGTTTTCCATTGTTGTGAGCAATGTAGTTACTTCTTCAATCATGCCTTTTGGGAGCGCTCATGAATTATGGACAAAGCTTCAAGACAAATATGATGTGTCCAATATTATTGAGGATGATTGTATTGCTTCCACTTCCGGCCGTGATGAGTTCTCATCTTCATCCACTTCACCAAAGTGTGGTAAGACACAAGGTAATGATATGGTGAGTGGTGATGAAAATTGCAATATTGATATTGAGCTTACTATTGATGATTCTTCATCTCTATCTCATTGCAATGCTTCATCTTTGGACTTAAACACATCTAGCACTAGAAATGATTTACATGCTTGTGTTGATAGTCCTTGCATATCATGTGTAAGTTGCTTGAAAAAATCTAATGATGATATGCTTGCTTTGTCTTGTGGCCATGATAAAAATGATTCTATTTCCTCTAGTTGTTGTGTGTCTAACAATGTAGAGGAAACCAAAGATTCTATTGGTCAAGACAAGATCTTGAAAGGAGCCTCAAGTAACTCCTCATCTTTATCTCACGGTCCTCATATATGCCTTATGGCCAAGGGTTCCACGGTACCTCCTACCATGGAACCTAATATGTCTCGTGGTGATAAGAATGAGGATGAATATGAAGAAGAGGATTGGGTTGTCTCTCTACGCGATAAAGGTGAGAGTGTATTCAAGGTTATTTGCAAAGATAAAATTGCTAGCACTCACTTCTTTGAAATCTTGACTACCGCTATTGAGAGCCAAAAACTTATTTGGATGCATGAGAACACCATTGATAAAAAGGGTGCTCTTGAACGAGAGTATGCCGATGATGTAGCATCACTAAAGAATGATCTTGAAGAAGAACAAGAGACCGTAGCCTCTCTTGAAGAGCAACTTGAAACCCTTGAAGTGTCTCAAAATGAAATAGTTTCTAAACTCACTAAGGAAAGAGACCATGCTAAAGCTCAAGTAAAATTGCTTAAAAAGGAAAATTCCAAAGTTGGTGTTGGTCATGATAAACTTGTTAAGGATCTAGATGATCTAGACAAGGCCCACAAGGTCTTGGAGAGCGAACACTCTATCCTCACCAAGTCCCATGAGCAACTTCAAGCTTCCTATTTAAAAGAGCATGCTATGTTACCTTCTCTTCTTAATATGTCTTGTGATGATGCTTGTGCTACTAACTCTACTTCTTGTGAAGCATCTATCTTGAAGGAGAATGTTGAGCTAAGGGCTCAACTTGAATTGCTAACTAGCAATTATGGGAAATTGGAAGAAAATCATGGAAAGCTTTCTAGCTCCCATGAGGACCTTCTAGCCTCTCATGATAGGCTAAAGTTAGCTCATGAGGCTATCATATCAAAGGAAACACCTTGTGAGCCTCATGTGGATACTAGCACTACTACTACTCAAAATGCTATATTGCAATGTGCTAGTCCTTGTAATTCATCCACTCATAGTATCGCTAAATCTTGTGATGAATTATCTTCCTTGCCTTGTTGCTCTAACAATAAAGGTTCTACTTCCTCTAGTACTTGTGTTGTTACTAACCATGTAGAGGAAATCAAAGAGCTTAAGGCCCAAGTCACTTCCTTGAAGAACGACTTGGTAAAGAGTCATGAAGGGAAATGCAAACTTGACAAGATGTTGAGTGTGCAACAATTCCCCAATGACAAAAGTGGACTTGGATTCAACTCCAACAACAAGAACAAGTCCAAGAACAACAATAAGAAGAAGGGCCAAGTACAAGTCAAAGACCCGGCCAAGATTGTTTGCTTCAAGTGCAAAATTGAAGGGCATCATGTTAGATCTTGCCCTTTGAAGAAGAAGCAAAAAGGGAAGCGGCCTCAAGCTCAAACTCACATTCAACCTCAAGTTGAAGAAATGGCACTTCCCAAGAAGAAACAAGTCAATGCTCCCATTGTGGAGAAATCTAGTAAGAAGAAGGCGAAGAAAAGAACTTGCTACATATGCCGTGAGAAGGGCCACATCTCCTCCTTGTGCACTATTGGTACCTCATCCAACTCTATCACCATTAATGATGTTTATTCTCTTCGTAAGGATGAGGGTGGCAATGTGTTTGCCAAATATGTTGGTGCTCAAAGTGGTGTCAAGAAAAGAACCATTTGGGTTGCCAAGCCTATTGTGACTAACCTCTTAGGACCCAACTTAGTTGGGGACCAACAATCCAAAACTTGATCAATAGGTGCTTGTTGGAGGGCATTGGAGACTTGGCTACATCATGAAGAATTAAGGGATCTTCATCATTTATATTATATCAAGCCAAGTCTTTTGATTATCTTGCTACTATCATATATCCAATGTTCCTCCTTGCGGTAACATGTTCTCAACTCATTTATATTGAAAGTTACTCGCCCCTTTGCATGTGTTAGTTTTGTTCCTAACATGTGTTTGTATATGTTGTGCTTCCTAATAGTTTTGCTTGAGAAATCAAGTCTATGCATGTTGGGTTGCACACCATGTATTTGTGTTTGTGTTGGAGCCTCTTTGCATCTTGTTGTATCTTATATGGCTCTTATGAGCGATTAATGGACAATCCCATTTTGGGGGAGTGATATTCCTTTGGGAATTTCATGATCCTAAACAATGTGTGTACATGAGGAATATCACTTAGAATTGATATTGCGAGATTATCTAGTCGCTACGTGGTATGTCATCTTCATGAGAAATTCAAATTCTAATGTCCATTAATATCTCTACTTGGATCTTATTTGCCTCTTGTGAAAATAAATTCCTTATCACATTATGGGGGAGTAATAAGCTTTGTGCATATTACAAGCCTAGAAAATGTGAACATTTGAGGTTGTGTCACATAGAATTGATACCGTAAATTATCTCTCTCATATGTGGCATGTTTGCTCAAACAAGCTCCAATTTGCTTAAATGGCTTCATTGCTAATATCTTTGTGGATCTTATTTGTGAAAGTTTTTCTTGGCATGGTTTTTCACAACGTGTCCCTCAATACATTTTTGGAAAACCATGTGCTTCAAGTCATACTATTAATTGCTTTGCATGTTGGTATGAATACTATTAATTGCTTTGCATGTTGGTACGAATACTATTAATTGCCTTGCATGTTGGTATGACTAAATGAAGCTATCAAGAAACTCTTTGCATGATGGTTAACTCTTATCTTTTACCATATGCTTTGTTAGTTGTAAATATGATCTTATGTATACTTACAAACTACCACTAGGAAATATTTCCTAATACCTCTTGTCCTAGGACAATTGGTAATCAATTATGAGGTAGATATTTATTGATCATATCTACATTGGCTCTTGTATTTATATTGCCTTATTTATTGCCATGAATGTGTTGTGCTTTGACTCCCATGTGTCTTCCTTGCATCTTATTGATCTAATTTGTCTATTCAAACTTTCTTAGCATTTTAGTAGATATAGGTAGCGTGATGATCCTAGTTTTGTGCATTTAGTATTCATATGCAAAATCCTATACAATGAACTAATCTTGGGGGAGCTCTCCTATATTTATTAGAATGCTTAACATCTCTTGATCATTATCAAAAATTTGGTTTCGGGAGACATAAACTTTCTTTTGGTACTTTGTGCCATCATAAAAAGTGTTGAGGGTTTGGTTTGTTTGTTAGAACCTTGCTCTCTTGGGAGTTGGTTATCTCATTCCTTTGTGTTTAGGTTTAATTAGCTTCTTATAATGAGATAATTCTTTGGAGTCAATCTTGTGTTGATTTGATTCTTTGATATAATTTGGACAACCATTGTCTCTTGATTTATTTGGTGTCTTGTCCAAATTATATCTTTCTTTGGTTCTTGAAAGTATTGTGCATGCATCTTCTATATATGTCTATCTTATGGCATGTGTTACTTTCTTTGATCCAATATATAGGGTAAACTCCACCAAATCCTAATTTGGCTAAGATGTGCATGAAATTCAATTTCATATCTATATGCACATAGTATTGTGGAGTTTGTCCTATATGTTGTAGTGTGTCTAACTTCTTTGAACCCAATTAGTTTGGGGACCTTTTTGTACTTAACTTTGTGTTAGGTACAATGGATATGCATTGGATGCTTGTCTCACTCTTGGGGAGAAGTGGTGACTCAATGGTAACTTGAGGCAAGCTAGGATAGTCAACGGACACATATCTACTACATCCTCACCAATGCTATCTCGGTAACAAGTATCTTCTCATGCATATTTTTCTAGCATCCAACCATGTGGTTGCATCTTGACATGAATCTCTTGATTTGCAAATGTTGTGCTTCTTGCTAAAATCTTAACGAAACCTCTTTATTGCGAATGTGAGTAGTTTGAGATGAGCACATATGTTGGGAAGTATATAAAATCATGATCATGATTCACCCATCCCATCTATGCCTATCTAGCAATTTTATTGCATATCAATTCCTCAAGCCTCTCACATGTGCAATATCGATGAAAGTGCAAATTGAGTTATTTCTTTTAGTATCCCCGTTTGTGATACTTGTTGCCTTTCTCAAATGCATCCCAACTATCTTCTATCCCTTGTTGATATTTGTGATGTATTTTAGTTGTTTGTGGTTGAAGTTCATGAATGTACAATAAGATAAAATTGAGCCTTTGGCCATGCTATTAAGCAAAAATTCTTATTGGTATATTGCATGACTTTGTCTTGGATATCATGCTATATTTTTTGTGTATCTATTTTGTGTGTGCATGTTTCTTTGTGGATAAATATCTTTGTGATATTGCTCACTTAGAGAAACTTATACACATAAGAGATGATACATCTCCATTCGATATCTTATTTATTTGTTGCGTGTTGATTGGTCATGCTAAGCAATATAATTCATTGAAGACTATGACGATGCTTTTTGCTCATCCTTGTAATAGTCTTATAATATGCTTTATCATGCCTTTCATATATCCTCTTGGTTGAGCCTTTTATTATGGTGCCTCTTACTTGTTGCTCAACTATTTGTTTGTTGCAAGTGTTTAGCTTACTTTTATATCTATGATCTATTACAAATGTTTGTGTTTTAAATGAGGGAGTGAGGATTCCATGGTATGCATATTGTATTCAAATGCAACATTTTATTTTATGCATGTACCTTGGGGAGCTTCCTCATTTGATTTAGAGCACTATCTTGTGGTGATCATTAGAGTTTGATTCACTTGGTATCTTTTGTTTTTGAATGATATTATGGGAGTGATGATTCCATGTTTGTGCACTTTATACTCCAATGCAAATTGTCTAGTTTTGTGCACAAACCTTGGGAAGCTTCCTCATATTATTTAGAGCAATCTTCTTGATCTTATCATAATATCTATCTTTCTTTTGGTATCCTCTTTGTGGTTCATTTGGTTGCTTGCTTCATTTGTTGAAGCTTCTTGACTTTGTTATATTTTTGCAATCTTTGATCCTATCTATAGTGTGATTCCTTCCGAATATTCGTCATTGGATATGTGCATTTGATTCCACTCAAATTATGAGAAATGCACACGCTATGGAGGAACTCTCACTATATTGGCCTTCTAAATTTTTTACCCATTTCGGCAATTGGTGCCAATGGGGGAGAAGTTTGGAGGGTTTAAGGGAATTTGGTTATGACTTTGCTTTGTGCTTAAGCATGTGCCTTTATTGCATTGCATCTTGTTGCTTTGCATAGTTGAATAGTTAGAGGAAACTCCACTAGGCTTTGAATGCCAATATATGCAATGAAAGTCAAGATCATTCACACACGCATATATTATGGGGGAGTTTGCTCTACATATTCAACTTATTTGTTACTTAAATTCCTTATATAAACCCTCTCAAAGAGATTGTCATCAATTACCAAAATGGGGGAGATTGAAAGTGCATGGAGCCCCCATGTGTGGTTTTGGTAATTAATGACAATCCCTATGGACTAATGTTTGCATTGAGTTATATTTGTAGGAGTTATCCATAGGCAATTCTTGAACCATATGTTGGCTTCAAGGTTGCAATAAGAAGAAATTGATGAAGGATATCAAGTGTCAAGTATGTCTTGAAGATGAAGATGAAGTGAGCCCTCAAGTTACTTCAAGACATCAACATGATGAAGAATGAAGAAATGAAGTGCAAGTTCAAGATGAGCCATCTCGAAGAGATCCTTTGCTTGAGTCTAGCCATCCATATGGTGATCATGGATATGTGAAGATGCGCCGAAGAAGAAGCTCTCCCATGGTGGATTATGGGGGAGCAATCCACATGGTGGTCATGGTTATGTGAAGATGCGCCGAAGAAGAAGCTCTCCCATGGTGGTTTATGGGGGAGCAATCTACAAGACTTCGTCAAGCAAGCACAAGCAAGAAAGGCGCTCCATCTTGTTGAGGTCAAGATCGTCGTCATCAAGCTCAAGTGGAACGCGCAAGTATAAGGTTTGCTCTTGATAGGGTTTCTTTCTCACCGGTCTCATAGTGTAGTTGGAGACCGGTTTATAGTTTAGTTGCCGTACTATCAAGAGGGCTCTCGAGTGAGTAACTCGATCGTATCGTTCGGAGAGAGCTCAAACCTTTGCATCCTTGCATCATCTTTCTTGGTTGTTATTTGGACCTTATCCATGTGATGTTTTAGAGCTTGTGCTCATTCTCATGACAAGCTCTAGTTCATCGAAAACGGATTTCGCATAGATCACTTGTTGCGTTTTCGAGTTTGGTTCATCATCTTTCTTGGTTTTATTTGGATCTTATCCATGTGATGTTTTAGAGCTTGTGCTTATTCTCATGACAAGCTCTAGTTCATTGAGAATGGTTTTTGCATGGGCAACTTGTTGCATTTTCAAGATTGGAGGTTTTACCGGTATGTCTTTTTAGATAGGTCAAACCTTTCATCATTTGTTTCTATCCTCCCTTGTTGGACTATGATGGTTTCCTGCATGATCTTGTAGAGCTTGTTCCTAGCTTTAAAACAAGCCCAAGATCATCGAAATCGGAGTCCGGTGCAAAAGTTATGCCCGTTTTAGTTTTGGTGTTTCTGCAGTTTGCTTAGGCCGGATATTTCGGAAATATCCGGGCCGGATTATCCGGGCCGGATATTTCGGAAATATCCGGCCCCCGAAATCGGCTAAGGACCCGGGGAATTGCTGCTCGGTATAGGGGCCGGATTTTTGGCCGGATTTTGTCCAGGTTTTGTCCCTGAGGCCGGATAATCCGGCCCCCGGATAATCCGGCCCTTACTTAGGCCGGATTATCCGGCCCTGGTTTTGCCCAAACGGCTCGATTTTCTTGGGGGGTATAAATACCCCCCTTCTTCCTCCTTGGGCTGTAGCTTCTCTCTCACTCTCTCTCCTCCATTGTTGAACTAGAGAAGCTTGCACTATCTCTCAATCCCTCCATGATTCTTGCCCCCATTTGAGGGAAAAGAGAGAGGAGATCTAGATCTACATTTCTACCAATCAAATCCATCTCTTTGTGAGTGGAACTCTCTAGATCTTGATCTTGGTGTTCTTTGTGAATTCCTTTGTTCTTCCTCTCTTATTCCCCCAATAGCTTTTGTAGCTTTGTTGGAATTTGAGAGAGAAGGACTTGAGCATCTTTGTGGTGTTCTTGTCATTGCATTTGGTGCATCGGTTTGAGTTCTCCACGGTGATTCGTGGAGGTGAAAGCAAGAAAGTTGTTACTCTTGGGTTCTTGGAACCCTAGACGGATTCTAGGCCTTTGTGGCGGTTTGTTGGGAGCCTCCAATTAAGTTGTGGATGTGTGCCCCAATCTTTGTGTAAGGCCCGGTTTCCGCCTCGAAGGAAATCCCTTAGTGGAACCGTGACCTAGGCCTTTGTGGCGAGGGTCACCGGAGATTTAGGTGAGGCGCCTTTGTGGCGTTCGGTGTGTGGTGTGAGTACCGCATCTTGGGGTGAGGCCTTTGTGGCGTTGGTGTGCATCGAGCAACCACACCTCAAGGTGAGCCTCTTGTGGCGTTCGGGAGCACTAAGCAACCGCACCTCTCCACCGGAGATTAGCACTCGCAAGAGTGTGAACTCCGGGATAAATCATCGTCTCCCGCGTGCCTCGGTTATCTCTATACCCGAGCTCTTTACTTATGCACTTTACCTTGTGATAGCCATCGTGCTTGAAGTTATATATATCTTGCTATCACATACTTGCTTGTATTGCTTAGCATAAGTTGTTGGTGCACATAGGTGAACCATAGTATATAGGCTTTGGGCTTGACAAAGTAAACGCTAGTTTTATTCCGCATTTGTTAAGCCCATCTCGTAAAAGTTTTAAATCGCCTATTCACCCCCCCCCTCTAGGCGACATCCGTGTCCTTTCAGCCTCAACTCCAGGCGTGTGCCGGTCCCCTCCCCCCCCCCCCCCGTGCCGCGCGAGGGCCGAGGGTGCCGGGCCGAGGTGCGCCGCCGCCGAGCGATCTTGCCGGCCGATCTCCGAGAAGATTCGGCGTACGCGCTCAACTCCTACAACTGGACGCTGCTCCTCCTCCACCGCTGGCGTACCAGCTTCCATGACCGACGCCGGAGTTCATCGACCTCGTCACCGACGACGAGCAGTAGCTAGTAGCTAGTTTTAGCACACCTTTATGGCCTTTTAAAAGTCTTTTTATGTTTTATTAATGTAAATTATGACTTTCATGAATGGGAAAAAAAAGTATGCATCGTGCCGCTGGAGCCACCCCGGCCCCCAACGCAAACAGACGCGCGATCAATTTCGACCATTTGGGACGACGGGCGTCCAAAATGCGCCGCCCAGCTGGACATGCCCTCAGGTGCATGCCGACACGAATGGACACGAAGCGATCGCCTGGCTTAAACAAGCGTCTGTACCAGTCTAGCAGCCTAAGGCATAGTGTCTAAGGGCATCTCCAACGGAGCGACGCATTTCAGACGTCGTGGTTACAGCGGCATTGACGCATTTATTTTTGATTTTGCATTTTTTTAACATGAAAACATAATTTACATAGTAAAAGAAAGGAAAATAAAAACCCTAAAACATCTGCGCCTAGTGGTTCTCATCACGACGAGCTCCGGAACCACCCATGGCTAGTTAGGAAGCGGCGGAACATACGCTGGTGCCGCCGGCGGTGGTGGAGGTGGAGCAGCCCATGCAGGTGGTGGTGCATGAGGTGGAGCAGCCCAGGTCGGTGGTGGAGGTGGAGCATCCCACTCCGGCGGAGGAGGTTGAGCAGCCCACTCCGGTGGTGGAGGTGGAGGCCCCCACGGGTTGTACGGCGGAGGTGGAGGCAGCGGTTGCACCGATTGCGTGGCCAAGTCCTAGAGCGCCAGTCTTAGGGCCTCTTCCTCCGTGAGGCCCAGTGGCATGATGCCGGTGGCGTACGGGGGCAGCGGCGGCTGCACCGGTCGGTCCACCTCCGAGACGAGGACGTCGAGCCTCGCGATCTCGTCGTTTTTCACGTTGTCCAGGTACTCGAACTTTCAGCTCTCTGCCATGGCCAACTGCCATTCCTGGAAAATGCACGCGACGTAGTCGTCGCTGTCTGATACATCTCAAACGTATCTATAATTCCTTATGTTCCATGCTACTTTTATGATGATACTCACATGTTTTATACACATTTTATGTCATTATTATGCATTTTCCGGCACTAACCTATTGACGAGATGCCGAAGAGCCAGTTGTTGTTTTCTGCTGTTTTTGGTTTCAGAAATCCTACAAAGGAAATATTCTCGGAATTGGACGAAATCAACGCCCAGGGTCTTATTTTTCCACGAAGCTTCCGAAGACCGAAAGGGAAACGAAGTGGGGCGACGGGGCCCCGTACCCATAGGCCGACGCGGCCAGAGGGGGGCCCGCGCTGCCCTATGGTGTGGGTCCCCCGTCAGCCCTCCGACTCCGCCCTTCCGCCTACTTAAAGCCTTCGTCGCGAAAACCCCAGTACCGAGAGCCACGATACGGAAAACCTTCCAGAGACGCCGCCGCCGCCAATCCCATCTCGGGGATTCAGGAGATTGCCTCCGGCACTCGCCGAGAGGGGAATCATCTCCCGGAGGGCTCTTCATCGCCATGATCGCTTCCGGATCGATGTGTGAGTAGTTCACCCTGGACTATGGGTCCATAGCAGTAGCTAGATGGTTGTCTTCTCCTCTTGTGCTATCATGTTAGATCTTGTGAGCTGCCTATCATGATCAAGATCGTCTATTTGTAATGCTACATGTTGTGTTTGTTGGGATCCGATGAATATGGAATACTATGTCAAGTTGATTATCAATCTATCATATATGTTGTTTATGTTCTTGCATGCTCTCTGTTGCTAGTAGAGGCTCGGCCAAGTTGATACTTGTAACTCCAAGAGGGAGTATTTATGCTTGATTGTGGGTTCATGCCTCCATTGAATGCGGGACGATGTGACGTAAAGTTCTAAGGTTGTGGATGTGTTGTTGCCACTAGGGATAAAACATCAATGCTTTGTCTAAGGATATTTGTGTTGATTACATTACGCACCATACTTAATGCAATTGTCTCGTTGTTTGCAACTTAATACCGGAAGGGGTTCGGATGATAACCTGAAGGTGGACTTTTTAGGCATAGATGCATGCTAGATAGCGGTCTATGTACTTTGTCGTAATGCCCTGATTAAATCTCATAGTACTCATCGTGATATATGTATGTGCATTGTTATGCCTTCTTTATTTGTCAATTGCCCAACTGTAATTTGTTCACGCAACATGCCATTTATCTTATGGGAGAGACACCACTAGTGAACTGTGGACCCCGGTCCATTCTTTACATCTGAAATACAATCTATCGCAATACTTGTTCTTTATTGTTCTTCGCAAACAAACATCATCTTCCACACTATACATCTAATCCTTTGTTTTCGAGTAAGCTGGTGAGATTGACAACCTCATCGTTACGTTGGGGCAAAGTACTTTGATTGTGTTGTGCGGGTTCCATGTTGGCGCCGGAATCCCTGGTGTTGCGCCGCACTACACTCCGCCACCAACAACCTTCACGTGCTCCTTGACTCCTACTGGTTCGATAACCTTGGTTTCTTACTGAGGGAAAACTTGTCGCTGTAGACATCACACCTTCCTCTTGGGGTTCCCAACGGACGTGTGTCTTACACGCCATCACTGTCGTCCTTGGCCTCCTCGTTGTGGTAGGCCAGCGCCTCACTGTTCCATATGGCAACGGGGACACTAACCACTGGTCATTGCTCAACCATAACCATCCCCGTGCTGGAAAATTTTCTCCGTCCCCATCCCCACTAACTGTCATGGGGCCAGTTCTTTTACCATCTCCATCCCATCGGGTAAACAAATAACCATATGTTAACCATCTCCGCTTTAGCTAGTAACTGTGAGCTCAAAATAAAATGACAACATGGTAGGATGATAGGGTTGGCTATATCAGGAGTTTAGGAAGGAGTGGCGAGCGTTTGGGATTTGGGATTTGGAGACTACGGCGGTTGGGGACGGGAGGGGAAATGTGAGTACAATAGGATTATGGTTTTTTGGTATCTATATATACCTATCTTGTACCATAGTGCCGCATGTCATGTGCCTAACGGGGATTTCATGGTTATCGGATATGGATAGTGGTAACACAGATCCATCCCCACCTTGCCTAATGGGAAAAGTTTACATCCAATAAGACCACAGGGATGAAGTACTCCCTCCGTCTCGGTTTAACAGGCGCGCACGTAGTTTAAAAAATTGTTTTGATCATTATTTTAGTCAATAAAATATGAAATATATGTCACAAAAATTATATCATTGAAAAGCTTTCTTCCAGACGAATCTAATGATATAAATTTTGTAGACATAAAATTTATATTTTGTTGACCAAATCAATGGTCAAAGTTTATCTTAAACTGCGTGCGTGCCTTTTTAAACTGGGACGAAAGAAGTACTAACTAAAATCATCCTCTAATAAGTGAATTAACCACCGGGATCGGAGAATGGGCCCGTTGCCAAATTGACCCGTGGTGGATCGGAGAAAAGAAGCGAAGACCGTAGAGAACGAGTTCCAAATCCTTGTTTTCTGAAGACCGGCGGCTAATGGTGAGGCTGACCGTCCGTACCTAGTACAGTATGCATCACCATCACTGCGCTGTACTACAGTCTACCAGAATACCTGATTCAGAAAAAAAAAACAGAGAAATAAGGAAATAAATGTACAAGCCGCCTCTCTTGACCGATTGCCATGCCACGCGACCCAACCGGATCCGCTGCTTTCCTCCATGATCACGACCTCACTGACTGACTCGTCGAACTCCTTTCGCCATCAGGTGCTCTACCAAGGCAGCAATGGTTCGATCGTCGCCTGTCCCCGCTCAACCTCTCCTCCGCGTCAGCAGCGCAGCCTAACTCGGAGCTGATTTCCTCGCGCTGCCCATGACGATGGTGGCCATGGCCACGCTACGCCGTCTTGCCCTTTCCTACTACCTCGCCGCTGCTCTCCTACTCCTCGTCATCGCGTTCCTCAACGCCCCGCTCACCGCCGCGCAGCCGCTGCCATGGCAGCTCTGCGGCAACAACACCGGGAGCTATACGGAGGGCAGCGCCTACCAGGCCAACATACGCGTCCTCGCCAGCGTCTTCCCCAAGAACGCCTCCTCGTCCCGGGCCCTCTTCACCAAGGGCTCCGCCGGCACGGCGCCGGACGCCGTCTACGCGCTCGCGCTCTGCCGCGGCGACACCAACGCCTCCTCCTGCGCGGCCTGCGTCGCCGCCGCCTTCCGGAACGCCCAGCAGCTCTGCGCCTTCAACAAGGTCGCTACCATGTTCGACGACCCCTGCATCCTCCGCTACTCCGACCAGGACTTCCTGGCCAACGTCACCGATAACAGGGGGATGCTCCTCGCGGTGAACGGAAATAACGTCAGCGCGGGGGCGGCGCCGGCGTTCGACGCCGCATCCGGCCGGCTCGTCAACGCCACCGCCGACTACGCGGCGAACGACCCGAGCCGGCGGTTCGGCACGGGGGAGGAGGGGTTCGACGAGACCTACCCCAAGATTTACTCGCTGGCGCAGTGCACGCCGGACATGACGGCGGCCGACTGCCAGAACTGCCTCAGGCGCATCATTGCGTTCACTCCCAAGTATTTCGTCAGCCAGCCGGGCGGGAGAGTCTTCGGCGTGCGGTGCAACTTCCGGTTCGAGACCTACTCTTTCTTCTCTGGCCGCCCATTGCTGCAGCTCCCGGGCGTGCTGCCGCCTGCAACGGCGCCAGCGCCAGCGGCGACCAGACAAGGTGAGTTTCTGATTGTTCTCTCCTGCAGTCGACTCGTTGAATGGTGGAACAGAGCATAGGAATGATGGCATACTTCTTGGCGGCAGACTATGAGCCTTAAGATGCACCTGGTCTGAAATGTACATCATATGTATTTTGCAGGAAGAACAAGACACAGGACAGGGTTGATCTTGGCCATTACACTGCCTATAGCTGCTGCACTACTTCTCATTGCCACGTGCGTTTGCTTTTGGAGGAGGAGAAAACAGGCAGAAAGAAAGCCGTTGGTACCATGTAAGCTAGTCATCTCTTCCTAAGGACAGTAAACCCTTTGCGGTAAATGATTCGATTGGTGGATCAGTAGGGGAATGGCCGGAATGCTCATTCGCTTGTTACCTGAATTTGTTAGTACTACTATTAGTCTTGCGTTTATTTCTAGATCCTCAATTTAACCAACATAATATGAGTTATATATTACAAAAAATAAACTATTACAAACTCTAGATGTCATACTTTTTAATGGTAGTATAATTTTTATGTTATACAATTTATATTATATAGTTTAAATTCATAATGTAGGGATCCACGCAGGGCTAATAAACAGTGACAGAGGGTAAGTTTTCAGTAAGTTCAACAACAACAACAAAATCAAACCTGTACTAGCCAATGATGCAACCTCAACCTCAACTGACTGCAATGAGATTCGCATCCTTTTGTTTCTGGCTTTAGTTGTAGGTTGATTTTTTGAGAAATCAACGGGGGGCGATTATCCACCTGAACTCATATTTCATCTGAAAACGACAACAATACAGAGTGTGACTCCAGGGGGGCTACGCCCAGCATCCTGGGTCTGGGGCGGCATACCGCGCCCAAGAAGGGAGAGTTGTAGGCTGATTATTGTACACCTCTCCTCTTGCAACAGATTCAACTAACCAAGATGACATCCAGAGCATCGATTCTCTTCTTCTTGACCTGTCGACGCTGCGGGCAGCAACCGATAACTTTGCTGAAAGCAACAAACTCGGCGAAGGGGGGTTCGGTTCTGTTTACAAGGTGCCGGTCATGCACTCAAAACTTGTTGGTTGCAAGTAGTATACATCTTAGTTGTGGAGTAATAGACTGTCTTGGATTGCGCAGGGTGTTCTTTCGGAAGGTCAAGAAATAGCGGTGAAGCGGATGTCCCAGACCTCGACGCAAGGAATAGAAGAGCTGAAAACGGAGCTGGTTCTAGTCGCCAAGCTTCAGCACAAGAATCTCGTCAGGATCGTTGGTGTTTGCCTAGAAGGACAGGAGAAGCTACTCGTGTACGAATACATGCCTAACCGGAGTCTTGACACCGTTCTCTTCGGTACATGCCATTCTCAGAAACGGAATGCTGCCATTTATTAGAGATGTAATATTGATACATATACGTATCAATATTACATCTCTAATACCATTCACTGGCTTTGGTGTCTGTTTATATATTTGTTGTTTCCATGGCAGATTCTGAGAAAAGCAGAGACCTGGACTGGGGGAAGAGGCTGAAGATCGTGAACGGGGTTGCTCGAGGCCTGCAGTACCTCCACGAAGACTCCCAGCTGAGGATCGTCCACCGGGACCTCAAAGCCAGCAACGTGCTGCTGGACTCGGACTGCAATGCCAAGATTTCAGACTTCGGGCTGGCGAAGCTGTTCGGCTGGGACCAGTCGCAGGCCGTCACCAGCCACATCGCCGGAACATAGTAAGTAAAGGTTGTGTTTTCTTGGCACGACGACATCATCAGAGAGTAGAGCATTTACCCGACGAGTTGATACGCAGCGGATACATGGCGCCGGAGTACGCGATGCGCGGGCAGTATTCAGTCAAGTCGGACGCCTTCAGTTTCGGCGTCCTGCTATTGGAGATCGTCACGGGGAGGAAGAACAGCAGCTTTGCCGACTCGGAGCAATACATTGACCTCTTGAGCCTCGTGAGTGCTTTACTCCTGCTTTGCTCTTTGTAAATCTAACACGAAACTGTCTGAACCAACATTGCAACACTTGCAGGTGTGGGAGCACTGGACCACAGGGACAGTGGAGGAGCTGGCGGATCCGTCCCTGGGCATGAGCAGCCGGTCTCCGGGGGGGCAGATGCTGAAGCTTGTCCACATCGGGCTTCTGTGCGTGCAGGACAACCCGGCGGATAGGCCGACGATGTCGACGGTGAACGTCATGCTCAGCAGCAACACGGTGTCGCTGCAGGCGCCGTCCAGGCCAACGTTCTGCGTCGGCGAGATGGAGGGTTACTCGGACGTGTACTCGGAACAGCCGTATCCTGGGGGATCCCACTCCCAATACGCCGGGGACAGCAAGCCGACGGCGGTGTCACCCAACGAAGTGTCGCTCACGGAGCTCGAACCAAGATGATGAGGGCGCTGAACCCAAACTTGCAATGTCGATCGCCTACTCTTGTCTGTTATGCTAAAGCTTATGGATCATATTCTAACTGGGCAAAATCTACTGGATGTTTAGTGGGCCATGAGAAAGATGCTGGAGAAGAAGATCCACCTAGAGCAGCAGTGGCGGCTCCAGGAATTGGAGCCTGGGTATTCATTGTAAAAAAAAAAAATCTAAATGCAATACGAGGTAAACTATAACAATTGATATATATCAGAGGACTACTGTATATGATAACAAAAAATTCATTCAAGTAACAATCAATAAGGAAAAGTCATGACACCTTAATTCCATACGAAGTACCAATACGTACAATTAAAATTCAGCACTGAGGCATTACCTCTTGCTTGAAGAATTGATCAAATTAGAAAATAACTTTGCGATCGCCTTGTTGGAAAAGATTGATGATATCCTCTCGTAACTTGATTGAAGAACTCTCTCTCAATAAATGTAACCATACAATTGTTCAAGTACTCATCACCCATCTTGTTCCTTTGCTTATTCTTCACATAGTTCATTGAGGACAAAACCCTTTTAACACTAGCAGTAGCTACTGGTAGAAGCAACACCAACTTAAGAAGCTTGTAAACAATATAATACTGCTCATGGAAGTTTGCCTCGACAATCTTAACTGAAAGTTCATTCAGATTCTTCAAGCTTTTAAACCTTTCATCTCTGCGTACATGACTAATATACATGTCCAACTGTCATGGAAGTCTTGCCAGTTCATCACTTGTGAAATCATTAGCATAAAACTCTGTAGCAAGCCTAACCAACTTCTTTTGATTTGATCATAAGCAGCAAATGAACGAAGTGGACTGAATGCTGCCATGGAAGAAAGTAGATCCGTATTTACCTCATCAAATCTGTCATTCAACTCCGAAAGTTGCCTATCAATGACACCCACATACATATCAACATGGAAGCGATGGAAATTGATTGCTTTATTATAGAAACCCCTTCTAGGTCGCCCAACAGGATAGTAAGGGCCATCCATACACTAGTAGGAAAAGCCTCATCAGTGGCGCACCAAAAATGGATTCTGTGGCGCATGGGAGGTGCGCCACAGAAACTTCGCCACAAAAATAAGATTTCTGTGGCGCACCGTCCCATGCGCCACAGAATTAAGGTTTCTGTGGCGCACGTGTTCTTAGGTGCGCCACAGAAAAACCTGCGCCACAGAATTGGTTTTCAGTGCGCCACAGAATTTGCTTGTATTATACACGATTTTGTGCTGCCTGCTATACACATGCAGTTTATAGACAACAATATACAGGTTATATACAGCAACATATACAGCAACATTCAGATATAATATAAATATCATGTACATTGCACAGATATAACAAAGACATCATCATCACATTATTTAGAGCCCGATTGAGATACATATATAGTGGCAAGTGTCAAATGTTTTGCATACAACTCTTAATTCATACAAAATTCACAATTTCGAGATACAAAGTAGTCTTCATCCGGTTCCTCCTTTGCTCCCTCATCTCTACCCACCAGGCTCGCTTGCATCGGGGTCCTTCATCCAGTTCCTGCTATGATGAAAATGGAAGAAAGTGAGACCAACAAGTCCGATGCACAAGAGAAGTGGAATAAATGCCTCATACATTGTTGGTCAACACAAATATTAACATTCAGGGACGGCGTAAGTGAGACCAAGTCCGATGCACAAGAGATTGATATTTGTGTTATCTTACCAGGCTCACTTACGCCGCCCCCGAGTGTACGGTGACCAAACATTTTAATCATCGGCATTTTGAAAATCTCAAAGCAAATGGAATGACAAAATGGAATAAGTTCCTCATACATTGTTGGTCAACACAAATACTATGGTCAGAAACCATAGTTGCAGTATACACCGCAGTATACTTTGCAGAAGGGCCCCCTTTCCCGGCCGCCGTTCCGTGAACGGGTGCTTGACGACACAACGACGCCGATCTGCCTCTCCGGCGCGGAACCACGGCAGTCCCTCGCCGTCCGGTGAACGAGTCCTTGATGCAAAGACCGTGCCGGCCTGCCCAGCATTATGCCGGGCCGTGTTGCCACGCTTCGGACCGTGTGTCCGCGCGCCGCATTGCTCGCCTTCTTGCCGGTGAACCAATAGACTGATCGTTGGAATAAGGAAACCGATGACGGCCGGTCGCAAGATTAAATTGCGATCGGCCGTCATCGGCTTCCTTATTCCAACGATTAGTCTATTCGTTCACCGGGCAAAAAGGCGAAGAGTGCGGGCGCCCGAGACACGGCCCGAAGCGCGGCAACGGGGTCGGCATGATGCTAGGGAGGCTGGCACCGTCTTTGCATTAGGGACTCGTTCACGTACTGGACGGCGAGAGAAGAAAAGTGGTGATGCACCAGAGAGGCAGGTCGGCATTGTTGTCTCGTCAAAGACTCGTTCACGGAACGGCGGCCGGGGAAAGGGGGGCCCGTCTACAAAGTATATTGCGGCGTATAGGTGACCAAACATTCTAATCATCGGCACTAAAATGGAAGAAAGAGCCAAGTGGTATCTCAACTAGATATCATATGCCTCATACTTTGTTGGTCGAAAGAAATATTAACATTCCGGGATGGGGTCGGTGAGGCCGGGTAGGATGCACAAGAGATTGATATTTGTGCCATCGCACCGAGCTCACCGGCCCCACCCCGAGTGTACAAGTGACCAAACAATTTAATCATCGGCACTAAAATGGAAGAAAGGCCAATGCAATTAAGAAGTAGCTAGTATGAACTAAATGGAATGCCTCATACTTTGTTGGTCGAAACAAATATTAACATCCGGGGATGGAGTAAGTGAGGCCAGGTAGGATGCACAAAATATTGATATTTGTGCCATCACACCAGGCTCACTTGCTCCACCCCCGAGTGTACGAGTGATCGACCAACCATCTAATCATTGGCAAGTACAAAAACACCAACAAACCAGCAACCATGGTGACATAAGTCAAGATGCTCAAACACACATAGCATGCATGGAGCAAATGCTCCAAAGGGATTATTCATCACTTGGTATATAGACCAAGTGATGCTGGCAAAAGAGAGGCCAATCAAGAACTAGTAAATCCAGTAAGTGATAGATATGCCTAAACAAGCAACAACACATAGCATATCCCAGCCTAACCGGATGAGACAAGTCTTGGTAGCCAAGCTGAATCACCTAGCACCACCTAGCCTTTTAAAACCATCGAAACAGTCCTTTTTCTTCAAAGGATACCACGGTGGCATTCATTTACATGATCCCCTACTGTGGATATCTCTATTTTCATCAAAGCCAACAAGAAATAGAAATTTATCATTACTCGGTTGAGTTCAAAACAAAGTCTGGGGTACCATAAGGGATTATTCATCATCACTTGGTAGTAACCAAGTGATGCTTGGCAAGAGAGAGGCCAAGCTCGAGCTAGTCAATCCGAGTAGAGATGGATATGCATAAGTAAGCAAGAACACATAGCCTATCCAAGTTAACCGAGATAAAACCAACCTTGACAGCCAACTTAATAACCTAGCATCACCTAGTCTTTTAAACCATCGAAACTTCCCATTTTCTTCAAAGGATACCACAGTGGCATTCATTTACATGATTCCCTAATGTGAATATCTCTATTTTAGTATCTCGTTCTTATCCAAGTTTTTGCCTCAGCCTTTGCATCATTGGCTGAGCCAAGACATCAAGCATCCGGCCAGGGAGCATTCTTTCTTTTTAGGGAACTATATGAACTATATGCACATGATCCAGTAAGCATCCCCACTAATCAGAGCATTATAAGCATAGTAGCATACCATAAGCTCACAACAATCCATCAAGTAAATCTTCACAAGGATACCACAGTAGCATAGTAGCATACCATAAGCTCACAAGAATCCATCATTTTCTTCACAAGGGTACCACAGTAGCATACCATAGTAGCATTTAATGCATTTAAATGAACCAGTAGCATCAAAACCAACCAAATGTCCAACTAGCAAGCAATACCAAGTGAGCAAGTCTTCATTACCTTGTACAGGTTCAGACATGGATTTATTTCCAACAAAGGATGGAAATCAAATTAACATACATTGAATTAAATTGAATCATTACCATCACATGGTTCATCAATAACAATTAGGGGCAATGCATCCAGAGCAACAGCAGCAATGCATCCAGAGCAACAGCAGCAATGCACCCAGAACCACTACTGAGGTACATCAACCATAAATTCATCCAAGCCAACAAGAAATAGAAATTATCATTACTCAGTTGAGTATAAAACAAAGCTAGGGTACCCAACTCTAGGGTAAAAGGCATGAGCAATGAGCCAGTAAGTAAATCACTAGCACATGATGATCATTTGACCATTTAGAGCATGGACACACAAGCAATACCAACAGTATAGTTCACCAGGAATGGTGAGAAGCTGCAAGAGCATGCATCTAGCTGCGAGCAACAATGACAACAAGCTAGGATAGATAGATAGATTGCATCCAGTAGCACATCAACGACAACGAGCAGCCGGTACATCAACGAGCAACAGTGCACAACCGTGAGCATGCATCTAGCTGCAGCAACAATGACATCAAGCTAGGATAGATAGATAGATTGCATCCGAGTAGCACATCAACAGACAACGGCAGCCAGTAGCACAGCAACGGCAACGACGGCACAACCAGAGCGACAGCACACGAGCATTTCGTCGAGCACTTTGTGCTCGCGCGGGAGAGGAAGAGGGAGGGGAGGGGAGGGGAGAGAGTTCACCGACGACAGGGGTGGAGGAGGAGGTTGACGAAGACGGCAGTGGTGGAGGAGGCGCGGCGGCTCCTCCACCTTCACGCGACGGCGGCCCCTCCTCGCGGCGGCCCCTCCTCGCCGAAGCGGCAGCTTGTGCTGCAGGTGGCGGGGATGGGAGGACCGTGGCGGCATGCGGCCCTCGCGGAGGAAGGCGACGGCGATGGCGACGACCATGGCGGCGCGCGGCGGTACGGATCGGAGGAGAGGGGAGAGGGAGAGGGGAGGGGAGAGGGGAGAGGGGAGAGGTGAACAGGCGTGGGGGAGGGCACGAGCGATGATATAAGTTACCTTAGTTCTGTGGCGCACCCGAACAGGTGCGCCACGGAATCAACTACTCGTGGCGCACCGAAGCACGTGCGCCACGAAAGAGTTATTTCGTGGCGCAGCACGCCATGTGCGCCACGAAATACCTACACTAATAATTGGTGGTGGCAGGATGTGGGCACCATATAATTTCTGTGGCGCAATGTTCAGTAGTGCGCCACAAAATTAAGCTATTTCTGTGGCGCACCTAGCATGGTGCGCCACAAAATAACATTCTGTGGCGCATTTTTAGTGGTGCGCCACAAAACTAAGCTCCGCCTATAAGGGTTTTCCTACTAGTGATATCAACAACTTTGATCTTATGCTTTGTACAGAAATATGTTACCTTCAAAAGAAAATCATCCCATCCAGGGTCAGACCTCAAGCCCTCCAAGTGGTACTTTGTGAGATCAACAAGCTCAATAGCATTAACAATATCTTGGTCTTTCCTTTGCAAAGCTCTGCTCAATGCATCTGTGTATCCAAATATTTCTTGCATCAAGTGTGCCATGAAAACAAACTCAAATGACCGAAATGATGTCAGCACGGTTAGAGCTGCTATGGCCTCTGCACCGTGGTACTCTTTTCCAATCCTGATGAGAACGCGTCATATTGCACCATACATAGAGATGACATTGTTCACGGTTCTGAAGTGAGATCCCCAACGTGTATCACATGGCCTTGCCAAACCCATCTCCTGATTCTGCCCACTTCCGGTTTCCACTTCTTCCAATTCCAATGCATCAATCAGCTCCTCAGCCTGAGCTATTCGAAGCATTCTCATCTTTTTACAAGACATGCCAAGAGCATTTAACAAATAAGCAAGCTGCTGAAAGAACCAAGTACAATCACCACTCTCCTTAGCAACAACAACAAGAGTTAACTGTAGTTGATGAGCAAAACAATGAACATAATAGGCAGAAGGAGACTCATCCATAATCAATTTTTTCAGACCATTAGCATTACCTTTCATGTTACTAGCTCCATCATATCCTTGCCCACGGACCATTGCAAAGGTTAAATTGTAGTTCATAAGCTGAAATCAGCCAACTGCAAGTTAACCTTCATGTCCATTTCTGAATGGTGGAACGACATGATCGTCGGCAAGTCTCGCGATGAGCAAAGACGTATTAGTGCCCGTTTCCTTTATGTTCTTTGGAACGCGTGGAACAAAAGGAATCGCCGCATCTTCACGGGTCTTCGCCTCACCTACCCCGAGGTTGCGGACATTGCCACGGAAGACATCCGGCAGCAGGAGCGTGCTTTTGTCAGCTTTGGGCCGGCCATCCCGACCGAGCTAGATTAGCCACCTTTTTGTTTCTTTTGGTGGGTTTTGCCATGTTACCACCATAATCTAAACATGCATCTTTTTGTACAGTTTGGTTCGTTTTTTCCTCTTGCTTAATGAAAAGGCAGTGCTCCTGCCGATTGCTTAAAAAAAATTCAAAACGCAACAGTTATTTTATGGTATTCTTGAAATTTCCTCTATTTTTATAGAAGAAACTTTGTGAGCAGCAGGGAGCCCTTAAGACTCGAACCTAGGTGGTTAGCATGCACTCCCCCACACGGCACACCTAACCAACAAAGTGATGCTATGTTCTCGTGTTTTGTACTCACACGGGACTGTTTCGTTCATGAAATTATAACCACACCGTATCAAATGAGAGTACATATTTGAGTATCATCTTGTTTCAGGAAAATATTCCAAAATTGCTATTTCAACAAGTATCAAAAGAGACGCACCTTGTTATCACAGCGAGTTCACGAGGCCCAGAGCACACAGTCCAACAACCGCTCTTTCTCAAAATTAGTACTCCGTATTTCTCTTTTATTTTCTACCCCATACGATATGAAACAAACGAATTGTAAATATAAAAAGAAATTCGCCCAAAATTGTGGTAGGGAGGGCTGGACAAACGAATTGTAAATATTCTCACCATTGTAACCAGGACTAGCATATTTTTATAGAAGAAACTCTTTGAGCTCTAGGGATCCCTCCAGAGTCCAGACTCGAACCGGATGATTGGCATGCACTCCCACACACCTTACCAATGGAGCTATGCTTTGTTCTTCTGTGTTTTATACTCACACGAGATTGTTTCATCCATAAAATTATAACCACTTCGTATCAAAAGAGAGTACATGTTTCAGTATCATCTTTGCGCTAGATTTGTCGACAAAAGCGAGCTAAATCTTCAGAAGAATCCTAGTGTTCTGTTAGAAGTTTGGCGAGCATTCAAGGACGAGGCCAATAGTAGTGTACAGTGTGCTTGTACTTTCACTAGACATTAAATCTTTTCGTTCAATAACAGCGTTAAGTCAAGATGGCCGAGTTGGTCTAAGGCGCCAGTTTCAGGTACTGGTCCGAAAGGGCGTGGGTTCAAATCCCACTCTTGACATATTTTTTCTTTTTTTCCCATTTTGCAATGGAGGCTAAGGTTGCTTTCGGAGGTCAGCTTCGATCACAGTTCTTCCAACACACGGTCACAAAAGGTTTGGCAATGCCTTGCTGTCGCGTGCGAGTGCGGACCAGAAACTGCTCTAACTGCTAATTGCTACTCCACGCCTCCGCAGTCGGAGGACAGCTAGGGCCACTTCTTTTCATCATCTTATAGAGCAAATTCTAGGTCCGAAGGAACTGAATCCTAAAGAAGGGAAAATTTCCGCCCGTTTCTTCTTCCCACTGCGAAGCCCCGATCCTGTGTCCACGCAGCGCGAAGCCCAGATCATGTCTCCACGCAGAAGCTCCCATCGACCAGTTTCTCGAGCGTTTCCCGAGCTTCTACTGAAGAGGTAAACCAGATGCTCCTCGTTTTTACGGCAGAATTGCCACTCCCGGGATTCCCGACAGGTTTGGGATTTTGACTCAAGTGAAATGCAAAGAAAAAAAGGTAGGAACATGTACCCTCACGCACTCCTCTATGCCCAGGCACGCACGTGCACGATGGACATGGGGACCTAGAGTTATGCTGCCTCCGGTCACTCGGCCTCCATCGATGCTCGTCCCTCTAGCTCACTCGCCGCGACGCTCGCCCCTCTAGCTCACCCAGGGCCGGCTCTGGCCCGGGGCAAGAAGTGCGACGGCCCGGGGCCCAACCAAAATGGGGGCCCATTATTTCTGGCATAGTGCATATAGAAAAAGGTAGAGGAAAAAAATTTAGGCCCATCTAGCGTGCACTCAGCCTAAATAGGGCCCATTTATAAAGATTGCCCTGGGGCCCTTCAAATCCTTGAGCCGGCCCTGAGCTCACCCCGCCGCGACGCTTTCATCCTCCAGTCAAGCTCGTCCTCGTCGGGTCGCGCTCGTCCTCCCGCAACAGCGAGGTCGTGCTCGTCCTCCCGCAGCCAGGTCGTGATCATCCTCCCGTGATAGCTAGGTCCTCCTTCCCAACGAGCGTGGCTCTGTTCCACCTCGGCCAGACGATGTCGTCCTCGCAGCCTAGGGTAAGAGCATGTCTAACAGGCCCCGTATAACCCGCCCACCCCGTAAAATTCCGGCGACATACGGGGCAGGCGCGGTTTGGGCCGTCTAGCAGGCCCCGTATTCGGGCCGCCCCGTTTCGGCGGAATACGGGGCCCGGAAATCGGCCCCGTCGCCCCGTACATATAGTGGGCGCAGGTGCGAGTGAGGGGTTAACCCCTCACTCGCAACCCTAGCTCCGCCGTGCGCCGCCGCCTCCTCCTCCCTGCTCCGGCGAGCAATTAGCCGCTCCTCCGTGCCGCATTCCACCCCCAAGCCGGGATGGACTCCCGCCGCCGCGATGGCGCCTCGCCGGCGAGCGGATCGAAGCGATCCCGCTCGCCGGACACCGTAGAGGATGCGTGGCGGCTCAAGTGCAAGCTGTCCGCCGCCGGGAGCCGTCGCGCGGCCTACAAGTACGCCGGCGCGCCGTACGTGCCGGAGCCGCTCCGGGAGTACGCCGCGGGTGGGCGGTGGTACAAGCGGGACCCGCCGCTCAAGCCGATGAGCGGCGAAGCGTTCGAGAAATGGCGCGCGCAGTGGCAGCGCGACCGCGCGGCGTTGGCGGCATGGAGGGCCACCATCGGCAGCACCAGCGGCGGAGGAAGCGGAGGCGGCGAGGAGGAAGACGCGACGGCGGAAGAGGAGGCGGCCTACCGCCGTGCGGTGGCCGAATCCGAGGCGGAGGCCGCCGAGAAAGCTCGGGCGGAGGCGAGACGAGCGGGCGGCGGCCATCGCCGCCGTCCAGGAGTTCGAGGCGCGGCAGGCGCGGGAGGCGCGGGAGGCGCGGGAGGAGGCGGCGAGGATCGCCTTCATCCCCTACGTCATCCTTGACGACTAGACGTAGGTTGATGCTTAGTTAGATGTAGTATGATCCGTAGTATGATCAATATGTATGTATGATCCCTAGTATGATCAATGAAGATGAACTTCCCGGGGTTTTTATTTTTGAAAATACGGAGCGAAATACGGGGTCTGCTAGACGGAATGGCTCGAAATGGAGCAGTTTTTCGATACGGGGCGAAATAAGAGACTTATACGGGGCAGCGAAATACGGGGCATGTTAGACATGCTCTAAAATAGCTTGATTTGCTTGCAGTTTTTGTCTCAAATTTCTTGTAGTGATGCTTCCAATCCGCAGCTCCATTTGCGGCTAGATAGTGCCTTTGATACATGGATACAATGGGTTGACTAGAGGATGAAGTATCCAAAAAAGTTATACAAGTGTTTTAGGATGAGGAGGTCAAGATCGAGCGAGCCACATATGTGCACGAGGACGGTGCATCTTTCACCGGTGGACCCTCTTCCTCTTCTGCTAATGGTATCATGGTTGCACTTCGACGGACTATTGCTGAAAGTTTGGTAGCTTGAGAAGTTATTTGTACCGTAATTTCGAAATGGCCAACATATTTTTTTATTTGTACATGTAATGAATTATACTGCGACTCCATATTCTAGTTTTCGTTTGACTTCTCATAATTTTTCGCATTTGTTTATATGTTATTTTCTGCCTCTGTGGGCGACATGATTTGAGGCCAAGAACGATGCTCAGCGTCAATCCATCAAGGCCCACCTGGAGGGCCTCGATGATGATGCGTCGTCGACTACAAGGCGTAGAAGGAGCAGGAGGCACCGCCCCAGATGCCTCCGGTGAAGGAGCAGACACTGAAGAGGAGTGGGTGGGGTACACATTCCCACCCCACTTCCAGGGCAACCAAATTGTTCGCACTACACAGTGCCGACACGCGGTACCTTGACTTGCTGTCGTGGCTGCCGGCGTGCCCGCACGAGCTAGCGGAGGAGGAGGTCGAGGACCCGCTGGAGGACGACCCCGACTACGAGCCAATAGAGGATGATGTGTCACCGCTAACAGAGGAGGAGTCCATCGCGCGCGACATCGATCTCTCCATGAAGGAGGAGCTCGCGAAGTGGGATGGCCTCCACGAGGCCATCCAACTATCGCACAGGCCGCGGTGGCACCGCCTGCTCCAAAGCAGCCGCCTCCCCCTCCTCTGGTGGCGAATGTGTGGCCAGCACCGTAGGCCTTCATCGACCTCGGTGAAGTAGACTAGGACATGGAGGCAGCACCTCCTCAGCACCAAAATTATCTCTATGTTTTTATTTTTTATTTTGTAAGAAAAATGTGGACTTTTGGGTCCGGTATATGTAAAGTTTGTTTAAAAATTTCTTCACCTATTTATTTTTTTGTGGTAGCCACCATTGGATGCACTGCCACCCGCAAGTCCGCAAATGAACACGGGCCGCGAGCCTATTCGCGGGTCACCACAAACGGATCGATTTAGACACTTTTTGTGTCTAAATGCGGTGGCATGTTCGAAGTTCCCTAAGAAACTGTATGGGATCGAGTACCTAATACCGTTCGCGGCTTTAAAACAATCCAAGGCGCACCGTAATCGATATCGGATAAATCGCGCATTTTTTCTACATAGGTGGTTCATCTCATTCCATAGCACAGTTCATTTTTATGAGAATCTAGATACTTATCTCAATTCTTATCTAGATTATCGGACCTAATAACCTAACCTGAAGATTTGCGTCATTGTCGTGCTCACCAGCGGAGCCTAGAAGCCATCGGCTTGTTCACGGAAAGGTCTAGGAGGACTGATGTCTGCAAGGTCTCAGATCGCCTGTAGCTAGTTTTCAAAAGTAAGATTATCGAATCCACAGTGGAGCTGACCGGTAATGGTTTTATTGTCTCTCCTTACCTTCACTTAAAGGCACCTGCAAGTTGTCTTAAATCCAAATCAAATTAAATCAAAAGCAGCTGTTGTTGATAAGTTGTGAACAAAGTAACAAAGATTTAAAACTGAGTGGAGACGGTGCAATTGATGATAAACTAACTGAAACTCAATAGGGGTAAATTGTTCCCAGGAGTTGTTTATCTACCACTAAACCAGGCATGTTGATTAGGAGTATTGAATTGTTTTTGATGTGTGTGTGTGGCAAGACCCCTTATAAAGATGCTCCCAAAGCACTATTCCGCATCCCTGGTAACCACTACCTTTTTCCAGTCACATGTCGTCGGGATCCAGTAATTAAAGGTTTCCTCGTGACTATGGTCATAGGCTCTTGTCATTGTGATTCTTGTATACGGTCTCCCGCTGATTTCGGTGGAAGCGGTCCAATTTAAACTAAGCGTTCACTTGTTCTAGATTTTTTGCAAAATCATATTTAGGTTTACTAGATGTTGTTCTATCACAGCTACGATCTCGGTTTCACGCGGTTCCAAATAGGTGCCTCGCAGCGTCCATTTTTGTGAAATATCATATCTTTACCGAGTGTCCAGATTTGACATTAGGCAAATAGTCTTTGTCGAGTGCTATCCAAAAAACACAAGGCAAGGAGAATCTTTGCCGGATGCCAACTAAAAATACTATAGTCAAAAGATTGTGTTAACAGACACTCGGCAAAGAGTGACAGCTGTTAAGGTTGCCGTCAAGTGGTCACGTGTTGCATGTCTTTGCCGAGTGTCAAATTTCGAGTGACACTGGGCAAAGACAATCATTGCCTAGTGTCAAGTTCTGGCACTTTGTCGAGTGTATTTTTTTCTTTGCATGGTGTATTTTCTGCCTTTAGTGTATATGTGCTTTTTGCCAAGTGTATTTTATAAAACACTCGGCAAAGGTGGTCTTTGCTGAGTACCACAAAATTTGACGCTCGGCAAAGAAAAAAAAAAACTTAGCAAAGAAACGTTTTCCGGTAGTGAGCTAAATCTGGTAGTAGAGATTGAGTTGTGACGGGGAAACTGTAGCATTTCTTAATAGCCAGGCTGATTAAACTGGATAAGTACCGAAATAAAACCATATTAGCTACTTATATGTGGGAAAGACCAGTGTGCCAGCCATACATCCATCAATGGCCACAAATAAGAGTTTCAGAATTCTGAAGCCCAAACTGCAGATATCCTTTCTCTTATCAGCATTGTCATTCCAGATTCTTTACAGCCATGCAATCATGAGTTTTAAAGCAACTAGATGACCTGTTGCGCTATCGCGCAAATGACAGAATCAAGTTAGAATTTAAACTATAAATTTTAGCCTATTTTAGTATTAAGAATTTGCCCAAAATTTAACTGCTTTAATATCTTGCAGAGATCTATACAATCTATGAAAAGTGAACTTTACATTTCAATATACGTCACTATACTACATCCAATCATACATCACATGGTTTACAGGATTCTTTTTTTTTTTTTGAAAATTGCAAAAAACCTTTGCGCTTCATTTCGTTGCGCCCCGACGCAAGTCAAAAGCGAGACAATATTATAATTGTAAATTTTGGATTGAGATTTATTGACTTTATACCATGAGTCTCATGATTGGTCCCTGGTTAGCTACCCATAACATAAATTCCAACATAGATAGATAGAAATAGGTATAGGTTCATCTAAGACTAATATTGTCATAAGTATATTAGGAATGGTTGAAAGCTCTCTAATGATTTCGTGGAAATTTTCTAATCGCGTGCTTCCAGTTATAGCAGTCCATCACTCTGAATGGCATAATTTTTCCTTGCTCTGGATCCATTGTGGTTTCACAAAATGTTCATGTTGTATACATGATAATAATCGATGGAACACTGCTATTTTGCCAGTCGGTATAACGCTCATACTTCTTGATGTCGGTTGATGTTCCTAAATGGTAACCTTAAACATACCGAAAAAGCTAAATAGGTGTTCAAGCACTTTATAGGAGTATAAAATTATGGCACCAACACTTGAATTCTGATGTTAACCTTTCTTGGCAGTGTTTCATTTACGACACGAAAGACCCTCAACGAAGCAATCCAAGAGATAGTATGCGAAGAATCTATAGGTGTATGTAATTAGGTTGTCATAATTCTTACATGTAACAATGATCGTGGAAGACACGTTACATAAATAGTTTCTTGCCGTTTTTATTACGACTCATTCTACTTGGGATGTTTGTTTAATCTAGTATTTTTGTACTTCTATTTTAGACTCGAAGTAGGTTCACAGGATCGCTTCCACTCACAATTAACTAAGTGCTTAACTGGCATGTAACAGAGTGAGACTCCACAGGCAGCATAATTTCTCTTCAGTAAATTACAATCTGTCTCTCGAGTTCCACATACCAATCAATTTGTATTGTATCAGGTGGGCTGAAGCATGCCAGAGGCCTTGAGAAATCTCATGAAACATTGTACGAGTTTGCGTTGTTACAGGGAAGCATGCTTCTGATGATTCCCTTTTCTCTTCTTACAGTTCAGATTCCATGGCAAAAAAAAAGCACAAATACAAATTCTAATGATATTAGCATATTATTAGAACTCTGAAACCGACTGTATATCCAATACCATGTGCACCCCATACATGGGCAAGGTTCTACAAATAAATAAGCATGTTCTAGCAGCAGGGCACAGGTCCAAAATGTAAGCCTAAGACATGTATGATTTATCACAATTACTACAAAATACCAAAATAAGCAATACCACTATTGTAGAGGAGAAACTGATGGAAATCGAAGCATATCGACACAAAGTCTTCCTGGGCAATAATTCATGCCATCCATAGAAGTTGATAAAGTGCAGATGAAGTTCAACCCATATTCTGGGCATAGGACCTGGCTGAACGATGGTCACAAAGGATCTACTTATAAAAGCATGCTTATAGAGCAGCGTGCACTTACACAAAATAGCTTTCTACATAGCTATTTACACAGCTACACATCAGGTCGCTGCTGCAGCAGAGAATACAAGTCCAACGGCAGTTTATAGGCAGGTAGTAAAGGCATCACATCAGCTTGACAGCTTAGCAGAGAACCCACATGAAGTAGTAGCATGCGTCAAGGCGGTGAGCTCATCTCAACGATGTAGTAAGGAAGGCACGCTGAATACCAGCAGATGTTGAGGTAGCGAGCATTATTAAGATACTGATAAGCTCTTCACCTGGGCCTGTGAGCCAAGCCCGTAACAAGAACCATCCATGAAGATAAAGTTGTACAGAAAATGGCCTGCTAAACAGTAAAAAGAACAAAATATCATTATAATGTACTGGTATGATAGAGAAATGGCTGAAGTTACTATATCAGAAAACAAAAAGAGTCATGTTAAAGAAAGGAACGATATAGGAACAAAACTATTGCAAGACAACAGCAGTATGAGAGAGCAGAAACGTCTATACACAAAGTAATTAGGTTGTACCTTATGCATGCAGACCAGCCACTGCTTTGGTTTCTTGGCAGCAGTGCTGGTCCGAAGACAAATGGAGGTTGTAGCAGCATCCACTGCAGTTTCCACAGAAGGCTGAATAATCTTTTATGAGAAACAAGTTAAAGCAATGGACAACACAGAATCAAGAGTATGACAGAACTATAAAACAGGATAACTAAAATCTGGCAAATATTGGATTTTATTATGTACATCAGAGGCTGCTATTACTGACATATTAACTGTTATATTTCTGGACTGAAACTTTACAAAGCAAAGTAAATATTTTAGAGAAGGCAAATAAATTATATGTTTCATGCAACAATCAGCTTTGTTCTTCTCATGCAAGACAAACATGAACTCATCACATGATCAATGTCGTGATTTATATCTACCTAGAAACGAAGGATTGAGATAAATTAATTATGGTCAACCGCTAGGTCAGACCATATTGAATTAGCCTATAACAATCGAACTATTTCTGCAATACAGAGACAATGCACTGGAGCATTAAGCAAAGAAAAGGCGGTATCAGAATGGCATAACTGCACACATGTAAGTGTTATGGCCATAATTCAGGGACCATCAGCAATCTTCTAGGTAGCTGCAAAATTCAAAATTCAGACACATCAGACTAATTAACCAGACAAATATAAATTTGCAGTCCATGGCACGTGTAATTGTAGTCATAAGCATCAGACTAATTCAGACACATCAGACTAACAGGCTTCTATGCCATGTTGTGCTATTCTTAGTAGCCATAAGCTAACTTCACAAGTACATTTTTAGCAGGCACACATACATCTTAATAGATGACAAGGTCATATCAGTACATTTAGTTCCTTAATAGTTTCATAGTGGACAATTCTTTTTTCTGTCCTGGGCAATATGTTTTTGTGTTTGAGCCACTGTGACGCCTCTTATATCTCAAGCTATGCCTTCATACAATGAAATTTTGACTAATTCAACTTCTAATTGTATTTTTTGCAGAAGAGTATTGTAGCCTAGTTATTCCTGAAAAATATTTACAGTCCATGGCACGTCCAATTGTAAGCCCGAAGATGGATATTTGTGCTAACCGGTGAGAACTACAATCCAGCTTCCGCCCTCACTCGGTTGTTCCCTGCTACCACTTTCGTCGCTTGAAAATGGGCATAGCTTATTCGAGGACTTTCACCCTGCACAGTAACCCCGTCTCCCACTTTTCATAGCAGCCATACAGTCATGTATTTATATTTTCATTGCATTCACAGCTTATCTAAAACACTACAATCCCCACCTTATCTAAAGCACTACAGTCCCTGATTTTTTTTTTATCTCATATGACTTTAATTAACCAAAAGGATTCGAAAATGGCATGATATTCTACCCAACTAATGAAATAGCCATGAAGGGCTAAGGAACGGAGAGCATACACATCATTACCGAGAAAAACAGATCGATAAAAAGCTCCAATCACATGAGAATAGGAAGAAAAAGGATAGAGGGAAGCGAAAAAAATTATACCTTCCAATCAATGGACAAATTAAGCTTTTGGACAACCCTAGTCAACATAAAGATCAACGGAACAACAAATACGCAACCATAGTCGTGGTGCGGAATTAGATCGAGCTTCACGCTCCCGCAGAAACTCTACATCTCGGTGTAGCCACTGCTAAAAAAAAGAAAGCATTACAAAGCAAGCAAAACATCCAAAAGGAAAATAAATTGTCATGGTCAGCAGGTTAATCCATCTCTCTGGTTGCATTGTGGGACATAACATATACTATAACATAATTTGAGGTTATTAGAATTATTACTGCCAGATTCTCTTCAGCTCTTTAGGGGTGAAATACAGTAGCCTGGACCCAACATTCTTCTCATCACTGTGGGCTAATATACATTGCACCAATCGATGCAAACCAGGGAAGAATGTAGAGTATGATATAACAGTTAACAGTAAAGGTCTCGAAAAATATGGTAAATAACTTATAGATTAAGAAGAGAGTTAAATTAGCCTATGGTGCTCCCATTAACCGTTGATCAATTTTATTACAAATGCATGAGAACACTACTAACAGTGCATGCTTAGAAAGATCACACCAAAACAGATCCACCATCACACAAGCTATTCTAGCCTAATTAACAGTTGACCACCATGTACTGTTTTTCGTTTTTAAGTATTGGAAGAGACATTACTGAGAAAATAAAGAGCTATTACCTAAACTTATTATGTCCCAAAAGTTATGAATTCATTGATGGAATTATCTTCCAATAACTCCAGTGCACACTTCAAATATCTCAATCCCCTGGTCAGACCTCATCGGCATATAGCTCAATCCTGGGGAAGAAACACAATGACTGAAGCTATCTGAAAAAACTGCAGTAGCATGAAAATAGTTCAATATTAAACCTGTTAGTTGAAACTCGCTCTATACATGGACACCTACAAATTTAATCACGGAAGGTAGTGAGTACCCCGCTCTATACATGGAATCACCTACAAATGGTTGAAGCTAGCAGGTGCATGTCAAGGAAACATCTTCTGATTTAGTCTGGACTTGTTCCCGATGATAATGATACTCACACATGAAGCACATTGTAATACAGATTCATTGGAAAAGCATATGCCAAACGATTGATAACATTGAAAAAGCAGTTATTGCTAAGATTTCTTAGGCCTCAGTGTAGTTTAACTCTCTCTGATTTTGAAAAGAGCTTCAGAAAAACCAATGGTTGACAAAGTTGTTATGCATCGCTGCACAACTCACTGATTCCTATCCCAAGTCCAAAATATAAAAATGAAATTCAGCATTAGTTGCACACAAAAATAAATATATGCATATACTCTCATCAGCAGCTACCCATAGACACACCTGCAAGTTCATAGTTGATTGCCACTTCTCTAGCAACTTGCAAGTTCTTTGGAAGCTTTACTTGCTGCAACCACAAATAAATCAGGTGCATTGCAAGATAATATGAACTCAATCCCATGGCCTCAATCCCGCCGCACAGCCTCCTCCTCCTCCCGTTGAGGTGGGGACACCCGGCCTCCTTCCTCTAAGCCATACATTTCCAGCTCTGCAGCAGGCTAACACTTATGGTCAGATTCAAGGGGAACCATAAACTCAATTCATGTCATGTAGGTAGGAAATGAAAATCATGAACAAGGGGAGATGATTACCGACCTAGAAACGAATAAATCTAAAAAATAAGACCAGGACATTCACATGACCAAATTCAACCACCAGATCCCCAAGCATCTATGCGCCTTCTCGCTGTAACTCAACCACCAGATCCGCACATAGACAGATTAATTGTAATACAGTGGATTATCATCAATAGCACAAAATAATACCTCAAAATCCCTACATGATAGGCAACTGGAAGTTTCATTCTACATGTCCGCAGTAAGAAGCTATCCTAATAGTGCCAAAATAAATAGGCATAGAGAAACACAGTAAAGTCTCTAATAAGCATCTTCTAACCCACAGGACAACATATGGATTCAATGCACCTATTCTACCAAACTAACCAGCGGTGTGAAAAAAGTTTTCGTCAAACAGTGAGATTGGACGGTCGAAAAGCAACAAAGTGAAAGATCAAACCGTCAGCAAGGGGTGTCGCCGAACTAAATTAAATACAAAATTATAGATGGAAAATTCACCCTCCTCCAACACAACAGTTTTGACCAGTACTGGTCGCCTCCTTCCTCCAAATCACCTTCCCGAGACTCTTCTTTTTGCTCAGATCATGACAAAGCTGCAAAAACAGCAGCAAATCCTCTTAAACATCAACAATTTTATAATGATCTTACTAATGAGCTGAATAATAGTTACAATAATATTATTACGGCAGCGTTGGTAATTAGTGTTCACTGGAATCATTCAAGCGCTATCGCGCAAATGGCAGAATCAAGGCAGGGTTTAAACTATGAAATTTAGGTTTGTTTGTTGTGAGCAGGGAGACAAAAATGTTCAGTTTGAATCTTGGTTTATATACCTATATCATTACAGTCGATAATATTTTCAGTGAATGAATGACACAGCTACTCTACTAAATTTCCTTTTCCACTATTCCTCGTAGATCTGAAGTTATTTATACAAGCCTGGAAGCAGGGTTTTATGGGTTACACATGAACTTCTTTATAGCATAGATCTCCCCCTCTTTTAGCACATCTTGTAGGCTTCTGGAGGTATCTGACCATATACGTGGTTTCCCTGGGAAAAAGGAATTTTATATCATACCGAGAGCCAGGGGAAGGAAGGATTCTAACCATGGCATTCTGTCATATTAAAAAGGGAACAACATGTACTAACCTATTTACCAACAAGACTAAGTAAGTATGCCTAATGGGGCCTTTGACGGTCCCTCCATCCCTCCACGATAGCGCCACATGCAAGAAACAAGGGCATAGATAGTCCACTGCTTGCTCTATTCATGTATCTCAGAAAGCAAGATGTGATCCATCTGTAATAAGAAGAGACGGATGAGTAAACAAAAGGAAGGAATGGAGACAATAAAAAACAAAGTATGAGTAAACCCAAAAGGAAACCCAAGGCATCCAACAACCCTATGGAAAATAAGGGTACATTGAATCCAAACACCGGAAAAGACAAGCACGCATAAAATAAGTAGTAACTACAAATGGTCAAATATTTCTGATCCTGACAATGCCAGAATGATCTGGCAGCCTGCACATTACTCAATTGCTATCCAGAATTAATAACAGGAAGTGCATGTGAAAACAATAAGTACAGCCAGAACTACTCATATCTCAACTGACAAAAGGGACGAGTGCCGCTAATAAAATGGTATGTACTCCATCATGACATATGTAGCTCAAGCGTAGGCACTACATGTGAACCCAGGTGGCTTACAGAAACTGTGGCATGCCATCCACCTAAAAGGAAAAAAAATCGAAGAAACATAAAGCAAGTTAAGAATTGAGTAGAGATCGTAGAGGCACTCCCAGGATAAACTCCGAGTTGTGCATTGAGTTAAAATCAAGTCAAGCATTGAGTAGAAATCAAAATAGATAGGTATCTATGCAATTTATTTACCATGTCTAAACCATTGCATCGGTCCATGAAAAAAATGTATGCAGATTTAATGTGAATACTTTATCAGTTTAAGCTTGCTTAATGACAGGGACCAAAAAAGGCTGACCTGTTAGAGACCCAAACTGCTCGTTGAACAGGCTGAGCAGCGCAAGCATATGCTTGAATCCAGAATGAAATGCTGCAGGTTCAGATATGTATATCAAACTTCCAAAGACACTGTTATTAGCCAAGCATGCATTTTTGAACTTCCAAAATGTATTCTGCATAGAGCTATAGGTTCAAATAAGTATATCAAATTTCCAGAATACACTATTATTAGCCAACCATGCATGTTTAAACTTCCAAGATGTAGAGCTTACACAAAGAGGTAGTATATCATGTGACCACGAAAACAGTGGTAGACTCTTTAATTTTTTATTATCATTGGCATCAATTGCAAAAGGCTCCATTGACAGGCATAACAGATGTAATAATAAAGCCAATATTCACCCAAAAACCTACAATACTTCAGATATTATATACTCTCTATAACTGTTTCCCTCTTTTAGTGCAATGATACACAAGGATTTTGTGTATTCGCAAAAGAGGTATATGCAGGGTCACCCAAATAAACATGTAAGAAAATAATTCTTTCTTATCGGGTTCTAATCGACCAACAAACAGTCACCTTAGGAACCACGTGATTTACCCAGATACACGTCAGACGAGAACCACCCAACTATGATATCAAATAAAGGGAACCAATAATCATAGTGAAACAACAAGAAGAAGAAATATTTTTTATAAGTAACACGGAGCATATAACTTTTCCTTTGCATTGGCGAATCTCCCCACTCAAATAGAGTAGAAAACCTGGCCAAGCAGAGTTTAATCAGTTGGGAGCTTGTGGCCCAGGGAAAAAAAAGATTCAACAGATCATAGCAACAGGAGCGTGGCGCCTATAAATAAAATGTTGATGTGCTTCTATTCCCGTTCCCACCTCATTTCTTCATGCATGATCCATATCGCTGCTCTCCTTACTGTTACTCGAGCGCACAGCTGATGTCCTCCTCCCTTACCTACACAAACAACCCAACAAAAAAATTGATTAACACCCACTCAAAGCACCAATGAACCAAAAAAATATTTATCTGCATCAACGACAGAATACAACATTTACTTTACCCCGTTCAACTCCAAGATATTTAATTTAAGGAGGGGGAATTTCTTAGGAGGTTAGTACCTGCATGGTTGCCGTCTAGTGCTGCTTCTTCTCAGCTGGAGAAAAGAACGTTAAATAGTGAAATATTTAGACAGAACCATAGCCGCATATGACATCTTGTAGATGCGCATCGTAGCTCGTAACATCATCACTTCCCAATCGGCAATTATGGTCTGAACACATCAATTATACACCTTTGCATGCTGTTTTCTATGAAGATCCAAGATTTCTACTTCAGTAGTATATATACATTTCTATTAAACATTGAAGAGCCAAGATTTATATGCCAGTCCCAGTTGTATATACACATTTCTATTAAACATTCTGTTATTTCTAGAGTCTACGCTTGCAACATATGCCAAAAAGGTAGATTATTAATTAAAGGGAGAATTTTGAAGAGAAGATAGTTGTTTTGATGAAAGTTCTTGGGACCAATGCAAGAAACTGTCCTACCTAGGCTGCAACTAAATGACTAATAAACATTCTCTAACTGATTAGTGATCAATATTGACAAGCAAGATAGTATATACTATTTATAGAGTAAAAACCCATCAAATTTGTACTAAGATTGCTCTAACTTTTCACTTTGGTTATACAATATAAACAAGCACCGAGATATACATTACAAAATTAGTAGGGAGTGAAAGTAGGCTGAAGATACTCATGTCCATGTCCAAAGATGAAACACAAGTCACAAATCCTTTTTTTAGTAGCACACCGATCTAATCTACTCGCTTCTTCCGTAAGAACTGCAAACTAAATGTACTGGGAAAAAATAAGCACAGAGTATACGGGAAATCTGCAACTAACCGTGCGTAGCCCTGGACGCCTATGAACTGGATCATGGAGAGCGGCAGTTTTTTCCTCTCGTCCACCTGCTTGTGCGTGCAGCAGGCCACCATCGTCGACCAGTCGCGCATGGCCGGCCAATCTGCACGGCGGTGTTCCTCCCCGCGGGCGCCTTCCTTGCTGCCGCTGCTGTGAATTCGTGTTGCCCCCCGTCGCTCGGCTCGCGCCGCCTGTCACAGCCGCTGCCGCGTCAAGCCGCCGCCGGCTCTCTCCTCTAGCCACCTCCATCCTCAGCGGCGCGCGCCTGCCACCGCCGCAGCGTCCAACTGTCGCCGTCGCCGCGTCGATGCGGACGAGCAGTGCGAGGAGGCGACGGTGCTCCTCCACTCCGGCTCGCCCGCTGCCGCCAGAGACGTCGAGCGCAAGTCGCCGCGCCGCCGCACGACCACGGGGAAGGAGGCACCGACGAGCAGGCACTGGAGGAAGGGGAGTGGCGGCGCGGAGAAACCCACCACCGCGTCCTTGACCTGCGGCGCATCGCTGCTCCCGCGCCTCGCATCCGGAGCCGGGCCGACGATCACCTTGCCGCTGCGCCCCAGCCTCCTCTCCTGGCCGGCGCAGCTCTGCCTCCGGTCCTCCCGACGCAAGGACAAAGAAGGAGAGAGAAGGCGGCGGATTGGGGGGAGGAGGACTGGATTGGAGGAGGAGAGGGAGGCACGGGAACGGGATTGGGGAGAGGAAGCTCTCGGTAAAGCTAGGGTTTTCATTTTTCGAGCGACGCCAGCATGTACCCTCACTGTCTCAAACAAATGGTCCCACGCAAGCACGGGCCCAACCGTCATGCACTCAGAACAAGCAGAAACCGGTGCAAAAAAAATTACCACATCCAACGGCTGTGGTGAAAAGTGGGATGTGGCTGAGCAAAACCAACGACCCAGATTCATTTGCCCCTCTCAGACCCCCTGGTTGAGAGGGTAGTCTTTGAACATTTATAGGAGAAATTGTGTTTCAGTAAGTTTGCATCGTACTCCCTCCATTCTACAAAACATGTCGGAGATTTGTCTAAATTAAGATGTATCTAGACACAAAATAGCATCTAGATACATCCAAATTTTGACAAATCTCAGACATGTTTCATGGGACGGAGGGAGTGCCAAATTTGAAAATCGGTGTAAATTTCAGGGAAGCAAGCACCCTGAAAAGAGCATGTTTTCATTTTCCTTCACTAAACGTTGCTAACCAGCTACCTCTCAAGAGAAGCCGCAATTCGGATCACTAACTCCCTTAAAACTTTGACCATCATGCAACTACGTGCATGGATTCGAATCAGCAAAACATCAAAAGCATAATGGATTCTTCTATTCTTCAGTCTACCAGCTCCAAGTAGACTCTTCTCTGTAGAACTTCTGAAGAAATGCTAAATGACATCCGTTAGAAAAATGTCAGCCTTTCAATTCTGTAACGCCCCCTTTTGGTATAACTTGTCAATAAACTTCAAATGATCTATCACTTTCTTGACCGGATGTACTCCGTCAGCTCTCATTCTCTCTCTGAACCCGTAGGGTCGGACTTTGGCATTGACATAAGCTTCAAGTAACACAGCATAAGGTGGTTTCCTTCCTGGGTACCCTACCATCTTCAGCCCATCAAATATCTTCTCAGCATTATGAATATCACCCTTTTCTGCATATGCCCTCAGTAAATAGATGTATGAGCCATAAGTGGGCCTTCGGTCAGGGTTCTGCTCTGTAACACTCAGCAGAAACGAATCAGCTTTCTCTACCTCACCTGAATTTACATAGAGCTTGATAAGCGCTTCCCAGGTTAGAGGGCCATCTGGACACCCATCAGAAGACATCCTTTCTACAAACTCTTTGCCCTTGGCCATAAGTTTATTTTCTGCATACACATTCAGCATCGCGTTATAATACCTGGAAGATACCTTTTTTGTTGTTTCGAGCATTGCCTCAAAGGTCTCCTCTGCCTGTTTGATACACCCAAGTTTACCCCATGCCTCAATTGCAGCCATGAAATCCTCCAAATTAGGATCCGTGCACAACTTCCATATCCTCACCACCTCACCTGGCTTGCTGAGAGCTGCATTGAGATGAAGAAGAGATCTGATAGCATGTCGTTTATCCTTGATATACTCCATTTCCATCTCACTGATAACTGCTTCTGCTTTCTCTGTAAGGCCCCCAGATATGTAGAATTCCGCAACCATTGTCCGTGTAGCAAAATCTGGCTCAACACCACTGGCCTTCATCTCATTTAAGATCAGCTCAATGCCTGACATGTCATTTGCTCGCCCTTTCAAGTCAATTAGGAGCTTGTATGTGAAGGGAGAGGATTTGATATTTTCCTTTTCCATCAGCATGAGTATATCAGCTACCTTATTACGAGCAACCCTCTTGTACAACAATATCATCTGGTTGCAAGCAGAGACAGTTAAGGGTAAAGAGAGGTTTCTTATTTCCCTGAAAACTTTTTCTGCTTTCTGGATATCGCTCACACGGACACAGTTCACGAGAAGAGTTTCGTACAGGATATCATTCCTGAAGGGCTTTGGGACCCTTGCAATGTACTTTTGAGCATTTTCAATACCACTATTCCGTGCAATCAAATCAAGATGACAAGCATAGTCACGTTCTTCAAACTTGAGTAGATTTCTTCCTTCCATCCACTCAACAAACTGCAAATGTTTAGAGGCACATTAAAAAAATGTGTATGCATTTCCATGATTATGAACTAGCCTCTAATTTCTAATACTGTGTTTACTCTATTCTAATAAACATGGAAGAACCAATAAGAGGAATGTGTTATGAATGAAGAAAGAAATGGCAAGGAAAAGACAATACATAGTATGTGCTAAGCAAAAGACAAATATGACTTGAAATAGATTAAAAGTATTAGAATCCTAACCAATTTATCCAACTGCTAAGACAACATAAAGTAAGGCATAGAGGAAAAACTGTATGTTCCCTACAGAATAATCTCCACCTGTGGTTTAAAATTAGATATTTTATCCTTCCTTCACAACTTTTTTACAAAATACAAAATTTCTGGCCAAGGGCATGTACATTATGCATGCTAGTTGTCTCTAGCACTGTCAACTAATATTTCCGATGTGGAGGAGAGCGGGGGAGATGATGAACTAAACCATCTCCCATGCGACAGAAAGCTTCTGCACAAAAACATAAGTGAAAAAGACAACTATAATTAATATGCATTACAAAATTATCACTATGCGGTGTCGCTGAAGTGTGGATCCGCAGAAACATAATGGATGGAAAATTCACATAGTTCTATATTTGGTAACACTGAATGCTTGAACCAATCAGTAATCCATGTGTTCTTGAAGTGTTTAGAATTCAACCAAGTGTTCTATAGTTACGCTCTAGTCTAGAACCAGCAACAGAAATAGCTTAACTGAGGTTCTATTCAACCACTCCAGCCCAGTTATTCATGCTTCTGTTGGTTTTCTGTCTCGGCCCTAACAGGTCAGTAATATTTGAACGCATTAAGCGGTCAACATAGTACAAGCGAACTTAAAGCTTCGGCATGTCCAGACACATTTTTCATAATATGACAAGGCTGGGGTTTATAAATGCATGACTTATCGCAAATGAAGTGACACCTCTTCACCAAACACTTCACACAACTGTGAACAACTTAAAAAAAAACAAATACAATGCAGTTCCACAATGCATGCATGAACCACTGTGCACGCCAACTTTTGTGATGAACATTAAGAAACTATGACACAAGCAAGAAAGTAAGAGTAAACACCAAATGGATGCATGCTGTATTTATGAATAACTGTAAACATGTGATTCATTTTACTAAAATAAGTACACATAATAAGATGCAATCCCACAATCGTACTAAACAAAAAGTTGTTAAGCAGGTACCTGCAAAGCCTTCCAATACAATCGCTGCTTCTTGAGGTGAAACAAAACGAGCAACACTTCATTTCTTTCAAGCTGGTTACTATCTCCAAGCCATCTATCAAGCATGGATCCAATAGAATGTGAAGGAGCATCCAACACGGCCTGGAAGAGAAAAGGCCTGCGGGATCTGTGTCGTGATTTTAGATCAGCACTGTGATCCATATTAGAACTCCAAGATCCTGAAATACTAGGTTTTGTTGCATTAGGTTTCTTGCTGGCCTCGATGGTACCATTACCATGGCTGGGCTCATCGTTGCAATCAAAGTTGTCATCTGGTTGATCAGCTGCTTCGTGACCTCGCAACTCGTCACAAAATTTGCTGTTGGTGAGCCTATCTGTGGATTCTGCACAAAATCTCCGAAAGATGGGGAACAGACTTTCCGGATACCCAAGTGGAAGCAATTGGGATAACACCTGACAACCACTATCGCTCAAGCCTCGACCTGTCAATTTACTATCCATGGATCCAGAACATATAGGAAACACATGGCCAGCATTCTTTGATCTGAAAAAGAAGTGAGTTGGAAATTCAAGGCTCGATTGGTAAAAAGAAGTTGCCCCACATTTTGTCATGTATACATAGAATTTGAGGTGCAGTTTACATGATTTTATCGCTCACGCCTGATCATCATGCGCTTCTTATTTCTGAAACCATATGTGGTAAGGTTCTATTCCTCAAAAGCAGTATAACACTACATGTGTATTCCCATTGTTGACTAAAATTTTACTTCCTCAGATCCATATTACTTGCCACTAAAATGGATGTAACTACAATTAAAATGGATGTATCTACAATTAAAATGTGTCTAGATACATTTGTATTAGTGTGAAGTAATATAAATCGAAGGGACCCGTGCGCTAGGTTTCGCGAACATGATAGGAGGCGGGGGGGGGGGGGGGGGGCGCTTGCCTGGCGGCTCGACGAAGGGACGGCCACATGTCGGCCGTCGAGTCGAGCGGGTGCAGTAGGACGGAGGAACCTAGCCAAGGTCGGCTACCGCCGTGCGCTAGGTTTCGCGAACAGGAGAATGGGGGCGCTGGGGACTGGGGAGAGGAGGGTTGAGCAGGGAGGGTTTCAAGTCGCATCCAACGTTCCGGCCGGACGGTCGGATCTAGGAGCATATCTAACTATCCCTTAAAAGTCCCAAACCTGTATAATAATCGGTTTCGGCTCTGCCCGGCCATCTAGCACGCCCTGTAAAAATGGCCCCGCTTCGATTTTTACTGGTTTCGATTACGGGGCGGGTCTTCGCCCCCTACTTGTGCGGGGTGGGAGCGGGAATAGTGGGCGAAACCGGTATCCTCCCCTCCACTGCGCGCGAAGGGTTTCGCTGAAGCCAACCGCCGCCGCCGCCCGATCTCCTCCGCCCCGCCCTTCTCGGACGGATCCCGCTGCCATGGATCGTCCGCAAGGGCCGCCTACCGCCGGCGGTACACCTCCTTCGGCCGTGGTGGTTGATGTCCCCGTCGGAGGTCCGCCGAACGTCGGCGACGTGTCGGACATGATCTCCGCCACCATCCCGTTGAAGAGGAAGAGGATTTTGAAGCAATTCTTCGAAGCACCTTCGCCGGCCGAAGCCCCGCCGGGTGCCAAGAAGGGGGGCAGGATGAAGACCAAGACGGTCGGGCCGAGGGGCGCCGCGCCGGCCAAGGTGAGGACAAAGGCAATTAGCCGCATCGGCCTCGCGCCTCCACCGCCCTCCAAGGCCACGACCCCTCCTCCCTCCGTTCCGTCCGATGCGCCGCCCGCGCCGCCGCCACCCACCATGGACGTAGAAAAGGTGTTCGATGTTGAGTCCACAACATCGTGCATGGACATGCTCAATGAATCCGCGGTGAATTTGGACACCGGCATCGATGCATTCGATGGGGAGTGCAACGTCAAAGAGATTGATGACGAGGAGGAGGATGAGGGTGACGAGGAGGAGGTGATTGAGGTTGATCCGGCTGCCGCCGGTTCTTCGTCGACGCCGAAGCCACGCACGGCGAACTACAGCGAGATCGAAGACGCCATCTTGGTCCGTGCTTGGAGCAAGGTGGGGATGGATGCGTGCACCGGAGTGGATTAAGGCGGCACGCGCTATTGGCAGCGCATTGAGGATCTCTACCACCAGCTAAAGCCTCGCACCAAGAGCATGGCCGACAGATCCTACCGCTCCCTTGAAGGCCGATGGAACATCATCAAACCAGCTTGTTCTCGTTGGAGTGCTGCCATGGATCAAGTGGCCGACAACCCCCTAGTGGATGCGTGCCGGAGGACTATGTAAGTTTTCCTTGTTTGTTACTATCCATATGTGTTGATCTTGTGCAAACATCACATAATATTGTTGTGCAGCCCAAGTATGCTCAAGCCCGGTACAAGGACATGGCCGACTCCAAGAACAAGGAATTTCAATTTCAACATTGCTTTTCCATTCTTCAACATCTTCCTAAGTGGAAGTTGAGGGACAATGAACCAAAGTGCAAGAAGGAGGCACTGCTCACCATGGATGATGAAGCGGAGGAACTGAGTGCGAGAAACGCCGGCAAGCTCGAGGGCAACAAGAAAGCCAAGGAGAGGGTCAAGGTAGAAGGCGAAGCAGCTAGCTTCCGGGAGAAGTTGGATCAACTCATGAAGTCCAAGGAGGCAATGATGATGAAGACATTGGAGACCAAGCTCCTCATCACCGAGAAGAAGAAGGAGGTGAAGCTTGCCAAGGTGGAAGCAAGGCGGGAGGTTGACTTGAAGATGATCGCAATCAAAGAAGCCAAGGCCATGAAGGAGCTCTTGGCCGAGGAGAGGGATATCATGATGATGCACACCGACGGCATGGACGAGGATCAGCTGGCGTGGTGGAAGGAGACCAAGGCGGACATCATAGCAAGGAAGAAAGCTGCGCGTGAAGCTCGTGGTGGAAGTGCTCAAGGTGAGTCTCCGGCGAGTGGTGGCGCCGCTGGCGATGGACTCATTGATGGTTGATCACATTTGGGAACTTCTGTGGCTTGAACATTGCCTATGATCGCGTTGTGATGTTAAAAACTATGAATTATGCATCACATATTTTGGATGTGCTTTTGTTTGATCTGAAATTATTGTGCAAATTGTTGTCTAAAACCCTGTTTTGAGGGGTCGAAAACTCGGACGAGCTAGCAGAACCCGTATCCCCACCCCGTAAAACAGAATTCTGTTTTACGGGGTGGGGATACGGGTTCTGCTAGCTCGTCCGAGTTTTCGGCCGGTGAAAACTGAATACAGGCCCTGTACTCGCGTTTTAAGGGGCGAAAATATACGGGGCCTATTAGACATGCTCTAACGCAATCTCCACCGCAGGTAGCGATGGAGGTACGGGCCATCCCATACCTGTATCCTTCTTCTAAAATCTTATCTGTCACCCGTATCCATACCAGTTAATGGGTACAAAAAATTTCCATAACACCCGACAGGGTAAATGGATACTGATACGTCCCAAACGTATCTATAATTTCTTATGTTCCATGCTACTTTTATGATGATACTCACATGTTTTATACACATTATATGTCATTATTATGCATTTTCCGGCACTAACCTATTGACGAGATGCCGAAGAGCCAATTGCTGTTTTCTGCTGTTTTTGGTTTCAGAAATCCTAGTAAGGAAATATTCTCGGAATTGGACGAAATCAACGCCCAGGGTCCTATTTTTGCACAAAGCTTCCAGAAGACCGGAGAGGAAACGAAGTGGGGCCACGAGGCGGCGCCACAGTAGGGCGGCGCGGCCCAGGTGCTGGCCGCGCCGGCCTGTTGTGTGGGGCCCTCGTGACGCCCCTTGACCTGCCCTTCCGCCTACTTAAAGTCTTCGTCGCGAAACCCCCAGCACCGAGAGCCACGATACGGAAAACCTTCTAGAGACGCCGCCGCCGCCAATCCCATCTCGGGGGATTCAGGAGATCGCCTCCGGCACCCTGCCGGAGAGGGGAATCATCTCCCGGAGGTCTCTTCATCGCCATGATCGCCTCCGGATCGATGTGTGAGTAGTTCACCCCTGGACTATGGGTCCATAGCAGTAGCTAGATGGTTGTCTTCTCCTCATTGTGCTATCATGTTAGATCTTGTGAGCTGCCTATCATGATCAAGATCATCTATTTGTAATCCTTCATGTTGTGTTTGTTGGGATCCGATGGATATTGAATACTATGTCAAGTTGATTATCAATCTATCATATATGTTATTCATGTTCTTGCATGCTCTCCGTTGCTAGTAGAGGCTCTGGCCAAGTTGATACTTGTGACTCCAAGAGGAGGTATTTATGCTCGATAGTGGGTTCATGCCTCCATTAAACTGCAGGACGAGTGACGGAAAGTTCTAAGGTTGTGGATGTGCTTGTTGCCACTAGGGATAAAACATCGATGCTTTGTCTAAGGATATTTGTGTTAATTACATTACGCACCATACTTAATGCAATTGTCTCGTTGTTTGCAACTTAATACTGGAAGGGGTTCGGATGATAACCTCGAAGGTGGACTTTTTAGGCATAGATGCATGCTTGGATAGCGGTCTATGTACTTTGTCGTAATGCCCCGATTAAATCTCATAGTACTCATCATGATATATGTATGTGCATTGTTATGCCTTCTTTATTTGTCAATTGCCCAACTGTAATTTGTTCACCCAACATCTGCTTATCTTATGGGAGAGACACCACTAGTGAACTGTGGACCCCGGTCCTATTCTTTACATCTGAAATACAATCTACTGCAATTGTTCTTTACCGTTCTTCGCAATCATCATCATCTTCCACACAATACGTTTAATCCTTTGTTTACAGCAAGCCGGTGAGATTGACAACCTCACTATTACGTTGGGGCAAAGTTCTGTGATTGTGTTGTGCAGGTTCCACGTTGGCGCCGGAATCCCTGGTGTTGCGCCGCACTACACTCCGCCATCAACAACCTTCAACGTGCTTTTTGGCTCCTACTGGTTCGATAAACCTTGGTTTCTTTCTGAGGGAAAACTTGCTACTGTACGCATCACACCTTCCTCTTGGGGTTCCCAACGGACGTGTCGATCGCACGCATCAAGCTCTTTTTCTGGCGCCGTTGCCGGGGAGATCAAGACACGCTGCAAGGGGAGTCTTCCACATCCAATCTCTTTACTTTGTTTTTGTCTTGCTTTATTTTATTTACTGCTTTGTTTGCTCTTATATCAAAAACACAAAAAAGTTAGTTGCTAGTTTTACTTTATTTACTGTCTTGTTCTCTATATTAAAAACACAAAAGAATTAGTTACTTGCATTTTTACTTCTGTTATCATGTCTAGCTATGTACCTGTTACTTCTTCACCTGAGGAATTAGTCTTCACTTTTAAACAAGGGGATGAGGAGAGTTTTAAAGATGCTTGGTCCAGAATTTTTTATTCTTATCGTAAAACTGAACCTCAAATGACTCTAAGTTTGCTTCTTAGTAACTTTTATTTTGGGCTTATGATTCGCTATAGATATGCCTTGGATGCTGTAGTGGGAGGAGATTTCCTTCATTGCGACGGTGATCAAGCTTTTAATGCCATAAAAAATTGGTTGCATCACATAGTTCAGCTAATAACTTTGATTCAGCTCTTATTAGCATCTATAATAGATTAAACACTCTTGAGAGAAGTGCATCTTGCTTGGAAAAAAATTATAGTTATGTTCATAACCGTCTTGATCAAGTTTTGGTGAACTCTGAACCTTCAATATGGGACCCTACTATTAAAGTTGTTATAGGTGGTGAAACTTTTCATGCCAATTGTGATATTATGTCTGGATTTTGCCTTATGCCTAAGAGTATTTATGAATCTTTGAAACTTTGGGGACTCGTTGAAGGGGGAGAAGGAATAACTCTTATTGATAACTCTGTTATAATTCCTAAGGGAATAGCCGAGGGTGTGCATACAACCATTCTTGGAAGAACAGTATCCACTGATTATCTTGTTACTGAATGTGTAGGAACAGGACAAATCACACTCGGAAGATCCCTGCTGAAACTATTGGGAGCAGTCATAGATGTGGGAGAAGCCACCCTAAAATTCACATCTACACCGGGAGGTAGACATGTATTCCCTAAATCAAAGAGTAAGAAAAAGAATAAGAAGGGTAGGCGTAAAGCCCGAGGTAATGTTGATGCTTCATCTCTTGACAATACTTGATTCACACTTTCTGCGCCTAGCTGAAAGGCGTTAAAGAAAAGCGCTTATGGGAGACAACCCATTATTTTACTTCTGCATTTTATTTTATATTTGAGTCTTGGAAGTTGTTACTACTGTAGCAACCTCTCCTTATCTTTATTTTATTGCATTGTTGTGCCAAGTAAAGTCTTTGATAGTAAAGTCAATACTAGATTTGGATTACTGCGCAGGAACAGATTTCTTGCTGTCACGAATTTGAGCAGTAGTCTCTGTATAAAATTTAAAAAAATCTGCCAATTTACGTGCGTGATCCTCAGATATGTACGCAACTTTCATTCAATTTGGGCATTTTTATCTGAGCAAGTCTGGTGCCTCTTTAAAATTCGTCTTTACGGACTGTTCTGTTTTGACAGATTCTGCCTTTTATTTCGCATTGCCTGTTTTGCTATGTTTGATGGATTTCTTTGTTCCATTAACTTTCAGTAGCTTTGTGCAATGTCCGGAAGTGTTAAGAATGATTATGTCACCTCTGAATATATGAATTATGCACTAACCCTCTAATGAGTTTGTTTTGAGTTTGGTGTGGAGGAAGTTTTCAAGGGTCAAGAGAGGAGGATGATACAATATGATCAAGAAGAGTGAAAAGTCAAAGCTTGGGGATGCCCCCGCGGTTCATCCCTGCATATTTTAAGAAGACTCAAGCGTCTAAGCTTGGGGATGCCCAAGGCATCCCTTCTTCATCGACAACTTATCAGGTTCCTCTAGTGAAACTATATTTTTATTCCATCACATCTTATGTGCTTTACTTGGAGCGTCTGTTTGCTTTTCTTTTTGTTTTTGTTTGAATAAATTCGCATCCTAGCATTCTTTGTTTGGGAGAGAGACACTCTCCGCTGTTTCGTATGAACACATATGTTCTTAGCTTTATCTTTAATGTTTATTGCGAAAGTTGGACTATTTCATTCATTGTTATATGGTTGGAAACGGAAAATGCCGCATGTGGTAAATGGTTTAATGTCTTGAATAATTTGATACTTGGCAATTGTTGTGCTCATATAGATCATTTTTAAGCTCTTGCATCATGTACCTTGTACCCATTAATGAATAACTACATAGAGCTTGTTAAAATTTGGTTTGCATGATTGATCTCTAGAGTCTAGATATTTTCTCGGTTGAGGTGTTTGAACAACAAGGAGACAATATAAAGTCTTATAATAGTTACAATATGTTCATATGTGAGCTTTGCTGCACCTTTTATACTTGAGTTTGCTTCAAACAACCTTGCTAGCCTAGCCTTGTATTGAGAGGAATTCTTCTCGTGCATCCAAATCCTTGAGCCAATAACCATACCATTTGTGTCCACCATACCTACCTACTACATGGTATTTCTCCGCCATTCCAAAGTTAATTACTTGAGTGCTACCTTTAAAATTTATATTCTTTGCCTTTGCAATATATAGCTCATGGGACAAATAGCCTTAAAAACTATTGTGGTGAAGAATATGTACTTATGTGTCTTATTTCTTAATAAGTTGCTTGTTGAGCGATAACCATGTTTATGGGGACGCCATCAACTCTTTTACCTTTGTTGAATATCATGTGAGTTGCTATGCATGTTCGTCTTGTCTGAAGTAAGGGCGATTTTCATGATCATATGGTTTGAGTATGCATACTGTTAGAGAAGAACATTGGGCCGCTAACTAAAGCCATGATTCATGGTGGAAGTTTCAGGTGTGGACAATTAATCCTCAATCTCTTATGAGAATATTAACTGTTGTTGAATGCTTATGCATTAAAGAGGAGTCCATTATCTGTTGTCTATGTTGTCCCGGTATGGATGTCTAAGTTGAGAATAATCAAAAGCGAGAAATCCAATGCGAGCTTTCTCCTTAGACCTTTGTACGAGGCGGCATAGAGGTACCCCTTTGTGACACTTGGTTGAAACATATGCTATGCAATGATAATCCGTGTTAATCCAAGCTAATTAGGACAAGGTGCGAGCACTATTGGTATACTATGCATGAGGCTTGCAACTTATAAGATGTCTTATACATAACACATATGCTTTATTACTACCGTTGACAAAATTGTTTCTTGTTTTCAAAATGAAAATCTCTAGCACAAATATAGTAATCAATGCTTCCCTCTGCGAAGGGCCATTCTTCTACTTTATTGTTGAGTCAGTTTGCATATTCTTTCTATTCCAGAAGCAAACACTTGTGTCAACCGTGTGCATTGATTCTTACATGTTTACCTATTGCACTTGTTATATTGCTTTGTGTTGACAATTATCTGAAGGAGATATGCCCTAGAGGCAATAATAAAGTGGTTATTATTTATATCTTTATGTTTATGATAAATGTTTATATATCATGCTATAATTGTATTAACCGAAACATTAGTACATGTGTGATATGTAGACAAACAAAGAGTCCCTAGTATGCCTCTTAACTAGCTTGTTGATTAATGGATGATTAGTTTCATAATCATGAACATTGGATGTTATTAATAACAAGGTTATATCATTGTATGAATGATGTAATGGACACACCCAATTAAGCGTAGCATAAGATCTCGTCATTAAGTTATTTTCTATAAGCTTTCGATACATAGTTACCTAGTCCTTATGACCATGAGATCATGTAAATCACTTATACCGGAAAGGTACTTTGATTACATCAAATGCCACTGCGTAAATGGGTGGTTATAAAGGTGGGATTAAGTATCCGGAAAGTATGAGTTGAGGCATATGGATCAACAGTGGGATTTGTCCATCCCGATGACGGATAGATATACTCTGGGCCCTCTCGGTGGAATGTCGTCTAATGTCTTGCAAGCATATGAATAAGTTCATAAGAGACCACATACCACGGTACGAGTAAAGAGTACTTGTCGGGAGACGAGGATGAACAAGGTATAGAGTGATACCGAAGATCAAACCTCGGACAAGTAAAATATCGCGTGACAAAGGGAATTGGTATCGTATGTGAATGGTTCATTCGATCACTAAAGTCATCGTTGAATATGTGGGAGCCATTATGGATCTCCGGATCCCGCTATTGGTTATTGGTCGGAGTGAGTACTCAACCATGTCCGCATAGTTCACGAACCGTAGGGTGACACACTTAAAGTTGGATGTTGAAATGGTAGAACTTGAATATGGAATGGAGTTTGAATATTTGTTCGGAGTCCCGGATGAGATCCCGGACATCACGAGGAGTTCCGAATGGTCCGGAGAATAAGATTCATATATAGGAAGTCATATTCCAAGTTTGGAAATGATCCGGTGCATTTATGGCAGGTTCTAGAAGGTTCTAGAAAAGTCCGGAAGAAATCACCATGGAAAGTAGAGTCCCGGAGGGACTCCACCTTGCATGACCAGCCAACCCTAAAGGGAGGAGTCCAAGGTGGACTCCCTAGGGTGGCCGGCCAACCCACCTCAAGGAAAGGTGGGAGTCCCACCTTGGGTAGGACTCCCTCCTTGAGTAGGTTTCCCACATATGGGAGGTTTTAGTGTTGGGGTCTTATTCGAAGACTTGGACTAGAACTCTTGGTGCTTCCACCTATATAATGAGGGGCATAGGAGAGGGGGCTGACCACTTCAAGCCTCAGCCTTGGCCGCACCCCTTAGAGGGTCGGCGCCCAACCCCCTCTCTCCCCAAACCCTAGCGGTCTCTCTCCTCCACCACATCCCGCACGCTTAAGCGAAGCTCCGCCGGATTTCTCCACCACCACCGACACCACGCCGTCGTGCTGTCGGATTCAAGAGGAGCTACTACTTCCGCTGCCCGCTGGAACGGGGAGGTGGACGTCGTCTTCATCAACAACCGAACGTGTGACCGAGTACGGAGGTGCTGCCCGTTCGTGGCGCCGAAACCGATCGTGATCAAGATCTTCTACGCGCTTTTGCAAGCGGCAAGTGAACGTCTACCGCAGCAACAAGAGCCTCATCTTGTAGGCTTTGGAATCTCTTCAAGGGTGAGACTCGATACCCCCTCGTTGCTACCGTCTTCTAGATTGCATCTTGGCTTGGATTGCGTGTTCGCGGTAGGAAATTTTTTGTTTTCTATGCAACGTTATCCTGCAGTTGTATCAGAGCCGTGTCTATGCATAGATGGTTGCACGAGTAGAACACAATGGTTTTGTGGGCGTTGATGCTCTTGTTATCTTTAGTTTGAGTACTTTGCATCTTTGTGGCATAGTGGGATGAAGCGGCTCGGGCTAACTTTACATGACCGCGTTCATGAGACTTGCTCCTCGTTCGACATGCAACTTGTATTGCATAAGAGGCTTTGCGGGTGTCTGTCTCTCCTACTATAGTGAAGATTCAATTTACTCTTCTATTGACAACACTAGTATCACCGTTGTGGTTCATGTTCGTAGGTAGATTAGATCTTACTCGAAAACCCTAAACCACGTAAAATATGCAAACCAAATTAGAGACGTCTAACTTGTTTTTGCAGGGTTTGGTGATGTGATATGTGATGATGAATATGTATGAGATGATCATTATTGTATTGTGGCAACCGGCAGGAGCATTATGGTTGTCTTTAAATTTCATGTTGAGTAGTATTTCAAAGTAGTTGTAATAGTTGCTACATGAGGTGAACAACCATGAAGACGGCGCCATGAACCTTGACGCTACGCCGACGATGATGGAGATCATGCCCGTTGATGATGGAGATCATGTCCGTGCTTTAGAGATGAAGATCGAAGGCGCAAAGACAAAAGGGCCATATCATATCACATATGAACTGCATGTGATGTTAATCCTTTTATGCATCTTATTTTGCTTAGATCGCGACGGTAGCATTATAAGATGAACCCTCACATTAATATCAAGATAATAAAGTGTTCTCCCCTAAGTATGCACCGTTGTACAGTTCGTCGTTTCGAAGCATCTCGTGATGATCGGATGTGATAGACTCAACGTTCACATACAACGGGTGTAAGCCATGTTGCACACGCGGAATACTTGGGTTTGCTTGACGAGCCTAGCATGTACAGACATGGCCTCGGGACAACGGAAACCGAAAGGTTGAACACGAGTCATATGGATGATATGATCAACATTTTTATGTTCACTATTGAAGCTACATCATCTCACATGATGATCGGTTTTGGTGTAGTGGATTTGGATCGTGTACCACTTAACAACTATGGGGGATGTTGTATTAAGTGGGAGTTCATTAGTAATTAGATTAAAACATGAACTAATTATCATAAACATAGTCTGAGTAGTATTTTGAATTAATTTTGTAGTATTGGCATCCGTTTTTCTACCATGTGCTAGTCTTGTAATTGAGATAGAAATACTGTTAAAATCCGACAAGAAACTTTACGGATTGGTACCGTATTGTTAAAGAATCAAGAATTGATTAAGTCCTATTGCAAACTTTTAGTAAACCTCACATTGTTGATTCAAAGAGCTATGGTTTCAATTAGTACCTAAAGTTATCTTGTCTCCGTGAAACTTGAAGTTCAAATCTGTTTGAAAAGTAAGGAGCTGAAAATTTAGTTTTCGAAATAATCAAGGTATGAGATATATGTGATATCTAAGACCTTATTGCAAGATGATAGAATATAATTTGGTGAGACTACATGAACTCATAAGTTTTATGGGAATGTACGAAGGTTGAAGACGCAAGGCGTCACAATCCTCCAACTATTGGGGCACTAACGATATTCGCATATCCATGAAGTGACCATCCTTAATATGCACCGTTGCTAAGACTCGTCGTTTCGAAGCATCACGTGATGATCGGGTGTGATAGATTCTACGTGAGCATACAAAGGGTGCAAGCTAGATTTGCACATGCAAATACCAAGGTTTAAACTTTATGAGCCTAGCATGTACAGACATGGTCTCAGAAAGTTGTCATGAATTAATGGATAAAATTATGAGTGAAATTGTTCATCGTATTACAAAGTTACTAATAGTGAAATCTGGAACACTTGTCATATGATGATTAACTTCAAAATAAGAACCTCAAGGTTATTGGTATTAGACCAACAAACCTAGAAGTTATTGATGTTGAAGTGTTTTTCTGAATAATGAGGAAAGCTAAAAGAGAAACATCAAAAGATATTTTGGCAAAAAGAAAAGAAAAGACTAGAAAGTCTAGCTCAGGTGTATATAAATGATATACATGTTATGGTTGTATTCCTAGTTAAGTCACACTAAGAAATTCTTGGGTATTAGTACTATATTGGTTGGTATGAAGTGTCATACAAAACAACGCAATACAAGAATACAATGGCCTAAGTGACTGACAAGGAATATGATAGGAATGCACGCCTGGAACAAAAATAAAGTGTTATTATGTTCATCGTTGGCATTCTATCATGATCAGGATCATCTATTTGTAATGCTACATGTTGTGTTTGTTGGGATCCGATGAATATTGAATACTATGTCAAGTTGATTACCAATCTATCATATATGTTGTTTATGTTCTTGCATGCTCTCCGTTGCTAGTAGAGGCTCTGGCCAAGTTGATACTTGTGACTCCAAGAGGGAGTATTTATGCTCGATAGTGGGTTCATGCCTCCATTGAATCTGGGATAGAAAGTTCTAAGGTTGTGGATGTGCTGTTGCCACTAGGGATAAAACATCGATGCTTTGTCTAAGGATATTTGTGTTGATTACATTACGCACCATACTTGATGCGATTGTCTGTTGTTTGCAACTTAATACTGGAAGGGGTTCGGATGATAACCTCGAAGGTGGACTTTTTAGGCATAGATGCATGCTCGGATAGCGGTCTATGTACTTTGTCGTAATGCCCCGATTAAATCTCATAGTACTCATCATGATATATGTATGTGCATTGTTATGCCTTCTTTATTTGTCAATTGCCCAACTGTAATTTGTTCACCCAACATCTGCTTATCTTATGGGAGAGACACCACTAGTGAACTGTGGACCCCGGTCCTATTCTTTACATCTGAAATACAATCTACCGCAATTGTTCTTTACTGTTCTTCGCAATCAATCATCATCTTCCACACAATACGTTTAATCCTTTGTTTACAGCAAGCCGGTGAGATTGACAACCTCACTGTTACGTTGGGGCAAAGTTCCGTGATTGTGTTGTGCAGGTTCCACGTTGGCGTCGGAATCCCTGGTGTTGCGCCGCACTACACTCCTCCATCAACAACCTTCAACGTGCTTCTTGGCTCCTACTGGTTCGATAAACCTTGGTTTCTTTCTGAGGGAAAACTTGCTACTGTACGCATTACACCTTCCTCTTGGGGTTCCCAACGGACGTGTCGACTGCACGCATCAGATACCTGCGGGTAAAAAATACCCGCGCTTACAACACATTAAATTGATAAAAAAAGACATGAGAGAAGGTGAAGCGGTTCTAAATAGGGGTCTAATCCTCACTAACCTACCAAAGATTGTTAGACCGGAAAGCGCGAGGTTCAGCCAACAAGAAGACATGATTAGGGGGAAATTAAGTAGTTTAGAATATTACGATGACCCACTAGTTAAATTTAAATGGGTAAATGGGTATGGGTTCTACCATCCTATACCCGTACCCGCTCTACCCGATGGGTACGATATTTTCCCATTTATAAACCCAAGGGTAATATATTATCCCATACCCGTACTCTTATTGGGTTTTTACTCGGCGGGTACGCGGGTCATATGTACCCATTGATATCCCTAACTGCAGGCGAGTAAATAGGACACTTTCTTTTTCCTATTTGATCTGTTTGCTTAGTCTGCATAAGCAGGGCCGACGCAAAGACCGCACGGTTGAAAAATATGTACACACCTAAGTCCAGTGGTTTGGACTGACCTATTTGTCGAGACGCAAATATAGTATAAATATATGCCGCAAATGCTTCTGCGCGGTCGCGCCACGTGCCTGTGTTCCTCATGTATGACCTGCACGCCACAAGTCACTCACACTCCCGCCATATGAGACTGGAATCTATTATGTGTAAGATGTATTGAAAAATGCATACCATAGCATCTCCACTAGCGCCCCCGATAGCATTTTGGGGGCTGGTATCGAAAATAGGCTCACACTGGCGCATCCCAAAAAGCGTCGGTGCTTGTTCTAGCCCAATAGAAGCGCCAACAACTTCGTGCCGGCCCCTTGGCGAAGGGCGCGGATCGGGCGCGCTGGCGCCTCGCGGCACGAAATTTTTTGGGCATGGGAGCCGCCTATCAGCCACACATCCCAAAAATATACATCTTTTCCACCAAAACCCCTTCCCCTCCGCCGCTCATTTCTCCCGCCCGCCACTCCATATCCCATCCGGGCTCCAACCCGAAAAACTATCGCCGCCGCCATGCCGCCAAAGAGAAAGGCTTCGGCGAAGGCAGCGAAGGCGCCACCAAAGCCACGCACCGTGGTGCCGAAAGAGAAGCCGGCGAACATGTCGCATGAGGCGTGGGAGGAGGAGAAATGCCGCTGCTCCATGGTGATGGCCGACCGTAGAAGGCGCCGCCTCGCCGCTCTCGAAGCCGCGAAAGCGACGGCTGCTGCCGAAGTGTGCCTCAGCTTGGGCGGCAGCCCGCTGAAGGGAGCCAGCAGCCAGCTGGCCGCAACTTTGGCGGCGGGTTCTCGAGCTCACCCTCGTCGCCGGGGTGCTACGCGGAGGGGACGTCGCTCTCGCAGATGCGTGCTGCTCGCGGATGGGTGGCCGCGCCCACTACTCCCCGAGTGCACCGACGAGTGACATGACCTTCGACCCCAACGCACAACGCACCGTTCCCACCGGATTCGGCACCGAGGGGTAGCTGCGCCTTTCGCTTGGGCGTGGACCTGAACTCTTCGCCTGACATGCGCCGCCCGGGAAGCACCGACAACCACGTGCCTGACAGCACCGGCCTCCCCCGTCACCTCTTCCCCGACGAGAGTAGGAGCGCCCACCAGGTGTTCGGTCGCACGTCCGGCGTGTCCATGGGAGACGACGAGGTGAGTTTCCTTTCTTTTTATGTGTTATGTGCATCGTAGACACCGTCGACGACTCAAAATAGGTAACTTGTTGCGTAGATTGCCGGCTGCGCCGAGATCCTCACTGGCTTCATACGCCATGGCCACGCCTACGAACCCCCCGTCGACAAGTATGAAGAAGAGGCCGACAAGGATGAAGGTGAGGAGGAGGAGGTCCAGGAGGAGTTGATCAACGTCGACACTGGCGTGACCACGACAACGACGACAAACAGGCGGACCGGCGGCACTCGTGGTCCTAGGTGGAGGTCTTTGGAGGATGAATGTCTCATCGACGCGTGGAAGCAAGTGAGCTTTTTCCCCATCACCGGCGCCAATCAATCCTCCGGCAAGTACTACAAGCGCATCCTTGATTCATTCAACGAGAAGACGAACTACGCCACCATCAACAATCAACATGATACGGAACGAGGGCGCCCTCTCCCACCGTTGGAACATCATCAAGGCGGCGTGTAGCAAGTTCCATGGCTACTATGAGAAGATTAAGGGCGGAAGAAGAGCGGTAAGACGATGGTGGTTAGGGTATGATCTATGTCCATTTGGTGATGTCTATTTCATAATGCATCATAGTGTATCTATTTGATGTTGTCCATCTTGTTAATGAATCATGTATTGTTAGATGCTCGACGCCCTCAAGATGTATAAGAACCAAAACGAGGACAAAGATTTCCCCTTCATGCATTGCTTCAACAAACTACAAGGTTGCAAAAAAGGGACGCCATCTGCCACACTCTTTACAAGGACGACGTCGGGAAAGATGGGCCGGTCGATCCACCTGGCGCCCCATTGGCAACAAGAAGGCTAAGACCGAGAGGAATGCAGCACCGGCATTGGCCGCCATGGACGCCTCCTCGAGAAGATGATCCTCCTTCTCAATGGAGAACAAGGAAGCGGCGAGATAGGGCCGACGTCGTGTGGAAGGCAATACTAGAGAAGTAAGACATGAAGATCGAGTTGGAGAGGAAGAAGATGGAGGCGGAGAAGATGGGAGCTCACGCGCCGCCGTGTGGAAGGTGGAGCCCTAGCTAGCAAAAGAGTTGTGCACCAAGATGTCCGATAACTGGCTTAATGACTTGACATTGACCGCGGGATATTTAAGATATTAAATTTACATTATTTCTTTAATTAATGTGTTAAGCTTTGTCATTATCTAACCGCCACGTAAATAGCACAACTTCTCTATAAACTAGAAAATACCCCACGCTTTGCAGCGTGAATTTTGAGAAAAATAATCTGATAAAAATACTATGAAAAATATGTAAACTAACTGGATTATAAACGGGAGACACAACAATCAACTAAAGTGGAAAACAAAATCGGAGTAATATGGTAAGCCGTGAAAAACATTCACAACAACAAATCTAATCTATATCTATATCTATACCTAATAATAAAGGAGCTAAGGTTTCTGCCAAAATTTTCGTCCAACTTTATTTTGGACCGTTTTACCCTCCCACCAAAATACATAATACACAGACTGCCATTGTACCGGTTCGTCGTCTGTTCTTCTCGCACGCGCAGAAGCTGTTGCTCCACGGGATCGCTCCCCGACAACCCGCGCAGCGGCGCAGACGTTGTTGCTCCACGGGATCGCTCCCCAACAACCCGTGCAGCCGCGCTGCCGGCGAACTCTCACTCGCCTGGACCGTGGAGGCCGTGCCAGTTTCTGACCCTCTCGCTCCGCCCACTGGCACGCTCGGTTCGTTGCTTTCTTCTTCCTCACCCAGAACGCACGTGGTCACCCCAATCCATCACCCAGGACTTTGTTTGAGAAAAGTAGAAAAGGGATGGGCGCGCAATCGTCGGGCACGCCTCATCTCGCCACCATCGCTGGCGAAGGTCAAGCCACGGAGGACGCTTGACCACCGGAGAAGCCCACGCCCACGCAATTAGTCGTTTTTCACGCACCATCTGCGGCTCCATCAGATTCGTCGGCCTCGATCCTCTGCAGCTCCGACTCGAGTAGAGCGAGGACGGCCGCACGCTGGGACCCCGGGGCCAAACGCAGGTCGCCGGGAGCTCCTACGCGAATACTGCGGGGATGGATATTATCACCGGCAGATGAGGCGGTTGAGTGAGGGAGAAGCTTGAGCAGGGACAGCATTCAGAAATCAGGGCGAGATCGATCAGAAAAGAAGGCGCTTGATGCAGGAGGGGGCACTGCAGTTTTGGTGCTTCGTTTCATCGACTGCAAAGGGCTGTCCCTGTATCAATTAATGGGCCACAAGCCAATTCCGTTGGTAATAGAAATCACGAAAGTTCTTGCAGTCAATTGATTGAATGGGGGTTCAATAGTCCCACATCGTTACATTAAGATAAATACCACCAGCTTATATACGCTCTGATTAGCCTAGAATATCAGGAAGGTGAATCAACAAGAGGTAGCACTAGCACCATTTAAAAGAGGGAGCTCGGCCACGAGACGGCGGCTGTCGGCGACGGAAAAGAGCGGGACGAGAGAAGGATTGAGAGGGCGGGCGGAGCCTGCTCACGGACGACGGGGCTTGGTGCAGAAGGGGGCGAGAGCAGGCCTGAGCGCAGAGAGGACGACACCGCGAGCCGGACGAACTACATGTTGTCCCTCGGCGGCTCGGCGCTCCGGCGGAAGACGACACAGAAGGACAGCGCGTTGGTACCACCGCCGCCGGCGGCTCGGCGCTCCGGCGGAAGACGACACAGAAGGACAGCGCGTTGGTACCCATCCTCGTGCTACTCAAAATCGAACAGAAGGGGTGAGGATGCGCAACTGGCCTGGGATCCGGATGGCTTCGTTGGCTTGACCGTCATCATCAGCCACGGCAAGGGAACCAGTCAACAAGAAGGGGAATTTTCTGGACTCACGGGAAGGGGATTAAGCGGTTGGCGAAAAAGGCCAAGTTGAGCCCAGCTTGAGGCTAATTATTTTGGCTAAGCATTGTTGTGGAATTTAGCCTCCATGAATAAAACATTAGAGGTTACGCTAAAAAAAATTTGAACATTAGAGGTACTTTTATAAATGACGGCAACAAAGCTGGAGATGAATAAATAGTTGGAATAATTATTCTTACGTGGTGCATGAATTACCACGGGTAGAAACACCATCACCAGCATATATATTTTATTATCGAGCAGGAAGAACACGGAACCTAAAATATGATTAAAAAAATCACCAAATGTTGCAGGTCGCACTAAGCCAATCCGATGGATGAGTTGTCTCCCCCAAAGTATATCCGATCGACTACAACACATGTATTGTGCACCATATAACGCAACAGCGGGAGACCTCAACCGGTGGGAGGGATGCGAGGCACAAGGGGGAGAACTCCAGTTGGAGACGTCGTCCGGAGGGATGTAGCGGGTATTGGGCTGATTGAGAAGAACACACTATTGGCGGCTCGTCATGGCAAACGACGATGGGCTGCTCATGAAGTTCACGGCGCCGGTGGCTAGCCATGGCAAGCGACAACAACCGCTATGAGCCCGCAACTACGACGGGTTGCTCGAGGCGGCCACACCGCCACCGGCACAACACTCTAAGATCTAGGATCAAGCCCAAAACAAGTGGGGATTGTAGCTGAACGAGGACAATTTGGATTGCTCGAGTAAGCCATGCTGCCGACGGATCACCATGGCCTTCACGGGTGTTTTACATGTGAACGATATACTACTTTTCAAGTTAACAATTGACAGTTTGTATTCTATAAAGAATTGATGTGATTAGATGACCAGAACATGATAGCTCTATCTAGGGAAACTCCAAAGAATAGGGGTGCTTTATGAGGCTGTCTTGCTGCAATAATGACTCCCATCTTCGATCGCTCTGAATGAGTTTTTGATGTTTCAAATTTTAGATGTAACCAAATCCATATTTTTATTATTAAATCTCTAGCTGCAACATGAAATAATCGTGTCTCACTTCTAATTTCTAATTTCGAGAATGTTTACATTTATTTTTTCTAGCTTGATTTTGATTGGTAAATCTTGCTTGCAAAGATATATAATAATATTATGTTTGTACTAATGGTAAATTGTTCTGAATTCATATCTTAATAAAAATTAAGGATGAAACCTACCATCGTTACAAGTTCTCAATATTACAAGTCGGTGCAGCAATGGCTTGCAATCTTGATTATTTTCATCATGAATAGGAGAAAATGTGACCACCGTCGACGATGGTAATAAATAGGAGAAGTTTCAACGCGGAAGATTTGCTCGAGCTGTTCCCCCGGTGCAACGCACGGGCACATTTGCTAGTACTTACAAAATTACATGCCCTTAAATCCCATTAAATGGAAAGAGCTCCTTTTGTGGAGGGACCTAGAAAAGCCAGATCGCAGCCCCACATGGGTGGCCACATATCCATTGTCACCGGCTCCAACATAAAGCTTTGGATTGCACTATTTAGCATTGAAAAACAATTACTTAAGTAGCCAACAACCGAATATTGTTTAAGAATACACCAAAAGAATTTAAGAGGTAACCAAGTGCTATGTAGACTCCATACAAAATTGATAAGCTGAATCATATATTTTCTAATGTGACTAACATTTCTCAGGTGCGAAATATTTCAGCAAATATTTTATATTTTCCATATTAATTCTATTGGATGGTTAACCTAGAGGCTTAAAATAGTAATAACTGCTGGCATACATACATAGACCATTGGAATGACTACATATTATTTCCAAATAAAGAACTCAGTCCATGAAGCTTGAGAATAAATTGTTACAACGTTTTTCCTTAATCCAAATCTGGCTGAACATTATATAAATAAATCAAACCTACAAAGAGGAAATAATATACCTGAGGGTTGCCTAACTGATCCATGTGAACTTCTACCAGGAGGTTCGCACAAGAGAAAATCCACCTGAAGGTCTGCCTGACTGGAGTTTAATCTTAATCAACTCAAGCCCTCTATGCCCAAAATAGCTTCTGAACTTCTGAAGATATATGATTCTGTTCTCACTTTCTCCAGTTTGTTCTAATGCTGCAACATATATTATAATGCTGCAATAAATATTGAAGGACGGTGCTCTAGTTTTATACATGAAACAAATAAGAGTAAATTCCAGTGTTTACCCCCTAGATTGATAGTTTTGACACTAATTACCCTATTTAGCAATTTTTTATCCGTATTACCCCATTTGGCGAAAATACTGCCAATTTTTACCCTCCCTAAAATTTTACACGTGATTTGTCATGTGAGTGCATCACAATTTTTCTCCAATTTCTTCATGCATCCGAAGAAAACCTTGAACCTAAAGTTTTTCCTATAACTACAACCTTGTGGAAATAATCACAACACCCTACACTGTATGATGCGTCCGAGTTGAGTAATTTTAAGCGACCGATCGAGTAGTAATGTGTCATTGCCTTTCAATGTCGGCATATAATCATGTGTACTCATCATGTAATCTTGATACCTCCCAAGAAATACGACGTGTGTGTGACTGATGAGCCATCAACCTAGTACGTGTTATTGCCATTGGCATAACGCAACGCCTCAAAATTTAGAAAGAAATTTACTTGGTCTCGAGTCGTTGTCGGCCTGCTGCCTCTGAGATCGCTAGTGATCACACCGATTAGTTTCGTACCATCATCGATTGCTCCATCAAAATAGTTTGTACGTACACATTACTGTAAAAAGTAGAGCGCGACTCGGTTATGAAAAAGAGCGACATCGTCTGCTACGATTAGCTAGAGAAGGTTCAAGTCTCCGCGATGTTGGGAAATTTGCTTGATGTTCCGGGATTCGCAGCAGTGGTATGAAAATGGGGACGGCAACACATGTGAAGTTCAGGGTCCTACCTTTCAGGGTGAAAACCCAATGTCTGACCTTAACTGGTTGTGCCTGGCAATGACCTTGTTGGAGGTATTGTTTTGAGAGCGGGCACAATCTTCAGGGTGAATACCTAGGATCTTTGATCGGGCAACGACGGCGCTGGTGCACTATTCCCTTCTTAGAGGCGTTGATTTTGGAGAGTCTGTATTTCAGGTGTTGTCTAGGGGTGGATGTATTACTGTTGCTAGGCCTGAGATAGTCTAGCGGGACTTTTCTTTCTTAGTTTTCTTTTATCTTTTTTGGTTGTGTGTATCCATACTGTCATTAGGGTGTTGTCTGTAATTGGTATCTTTTGATATTAATATATTTCCTTTATCGAAAAACGTGTAGCTGACAAACAGACCGACCTAGCAGATAGCTCTCAGATTTTTAAAAGGGGTAAAAGCTAACAAAACTTCTGCTAAATGGGATAATATAGATGAATAATTGTTAAATTGGGTAATTACTATCAAAAATATAAAATTAGGGGGTAAAAACCAGAATTTACTCAACATATAATAATACTGTTATGAGTGCATTCACCTGAAATCTTCATATTCCTATTTATAGATGGCTCCCGGCATGATAAACTCGTGTCCCTCGTTGATTAGAGATGACAGAACATCGGAAAGCAAATAGCCGTGGATCGAACAAATACAGACTTCGCTGCTCCTTGGGCATAGGTTGGACCTGAGAGAAACGACAGAGCAAAGGATGAGTGGATGTGCTATGCCGTAGCTGCACCATGATCAACCCAAATTGGCAGCAGAAAATTAGCTAGCTAGCTCAATTGTGTATGTGAGCAGGACAGCCACCCCTAGCGGGCCAGATCCTGACCTTGCTGTTTTGGTGGAAGCGTGGACTAACATTGGTTTATATGAAGAAGAGGAGTTTTTTTTTTTTTTTTTTTTTGGACATAACAGTTTTCCATTAAGCTCAACAACATTTTACAGAGGTAAGCGTGCACAAGGCATCGCTGAAATTTGAAATTACATCTTTGAAAGTGCAAGCTGCATTCTCCTGTGTGCTAATACATCTGATACAGAAAGGCTTGTCTTGAATCCTAGTAGCAAGTTTTGCTTGGAAGTGAGCCTTGAAGTTCATACACCTGGGAATGTGAAATATTTTCTTACTACGGAAGGAAGGCCTGCTGAAGAGAGTAGCAAGTTGTGGCCTAATCTGCCAATGACCTGGGTCTTCAATTATGTTACAGCTAGCTGCTGCCTTCGCCAGGATAGCACAGTTTGTGAAGAAGGTAACCTGTTGGAGTTGTAAGTGGTGCACTAGATTGGCTGCAAGAAGCAAGCCAAAAGCCTCTGCCTGTAGCGCTGAAATGGCCGGAGGAAAGATGAGGAGACGACTACATTGGTGAGCGCCTTCAAGTTGAATGATGATTCCAAGCCCCGCCCGTGATGGAGGACTGTCATGATTATGTTGTTGCGTCCATGCAGCATCTGTGAAGATCTTTGTGCCTGGGATGCTCCATGGATCAGCGACAGTTGTTCCTGGAGTAGGAATCACCTGAAGGATATTTTGTAGATTCTGAGAGGTAGCTGCATCCATAAAACTAATTTGTTCTTGGATTGGGGAAACTCGTTTGGGTATTTCCCTGAAGAAGAGGAGGTTGAGAGGCAGCATCAGGGAAGAAGGAAGAAGGAAGTGGAGAAGGCGGCCAGAGGTAGCACAGGCGTTACTGCAGGCGGCTACTCTAATTTCGGGCAGCTCGTGAGAATGGGAAGAGGAAGCGATGGGTCTATGCTTTGAAAGGAAAATAAAAAGAAGAAGTGCATATATGCTTTTTTTAAGTGAAGTGGCATTTTAAGTAGGACCTGCTGAGGTGGATGTGTTGCATGTTAAGAGAAATAGGTTAGTGGAGATGAATTACTTAGTTATACTAGATGATACCCCGCGCGTTGCGGCGGAAATTCTAGTCTAGCAAGAAATTTGGATACATTGGACAAAAGTAAAAAAAAACGAAAATGCTTCTTTGCCACATATTCCACAACCAAAAATTAACAATTTAATGAAATAGATGTATGCATGATTGGAAGGAAAACAAAAATTCGGTGGACAAAAAAAGGAATTGCAGGTGTATACGACACAAAGAGATAGAACATATCAAGCCATCCAAAAAGCGGTTGTTATAAGTTACAACAATTATCAACGATGGGTATAATTTATGATAACATTACTAAAAGAAAGCAGAAGGAATACAAATCCGATCATTGCAGATGAAAGAGATTTCAAGAAGTGAGAAAAGCAACATTTTCCGAAGTTAGTTAAGTTTACTGCGGTGCAAAATTTTCCATACAAATATATGTGTATAAATCGATGATCAAATCATACGTTTTAAATCTTCAGTATTAGAATATAGAATCTGAAATTTAGTCCTTCCGTAAATGTCAACCTACAAAGCCAGAATTCTTGACAACATAAACAAAGAAGAAATACCACATTACACATGTTTTTTTCCTTTTCTCCCCATAACTAATGGCATCAGGAATGGACTGAGAGCTATTCTCTGCAACCTGCTCTATGGAGAATTGGAGAGCTATCCATGGACAGCTAACATGTTCAGGTACATCAGGACCCAATAATGAAACATGCATGGAATAAATGAGTTAGAATGAACAGATATATTTTGGAGTAAATAGAGATTAGTGAGACCAGCTCAGGTCACATACGGACAGCTAAACAGATGTGGAAAGCAAATGAGCCAAAGGAGAAATATCGGTCGTACAGTTCAGAGAATGACCTTACCTTCTTGATTTATGCCTGCCAATATCCGTCCCCTTATTATGTCTGACATGAATAGGAGAAAAACCAGCACATATAGGTGCAAGATTAGATAGCCAAGGAGAGAAGAATACAATAATCAGTCTGCATGCACGAATAGTAAGAAATCTCTGTAGTAGATTACATCGACACAATATTGTTATGCTACATAATATTTCTATGGTACAAAATACAGTTAAAACCAGGAACTGAGATCTGCACCTTAACTTTCTTGATTGCTCGGTATGCATATCCTTAATCGTTAATCACCAGCAAGCTCCTATAATGCAAAGGAGTGGGATGCAGAAGATTTTAGTTATCGTCATTGTGGATTAACAGACACAAATTTTTAGGAGAATGGAATACCTGTGTTGGGGGCGGAGATGCACATAGCATAGGGAGAGGAATGACTGTATATCCATGAGAGCTTCCAGAATTGGACCTGGACTGCCATGGGAATGGATTGGGGAAGCATATGTAGAAATTAAATATAAGCCATCTCAAGTCGGAGAAGGTGAGGAGAATGGGACATAATAGCGCTGAATTGTTTGGTAGATGTATAAGAGAAGATGGATAGTCGTCAGATGGAAGAGGAAGCTCCAGTAACGATAATGGAGGAGCAGGAGGGTTGAAAGAAGTTAAGATAGAGGAGACAGAGGTCTGCGGGAATGATGATCTTTTTTTTGGGCTAAAAATAGATTAAATAACGTGGCTGCATGCAATGCCTAAGCACATAATGGGGAGGGTGACAGCCAATAGGAAGAATTGGGATGATGTGGCATGCTTGCATGTTAAGAGAAATCACATAGTGGGTTGCTCCTATTTACATATTATAGATTATAGATAAGATGTGGGATCCAAGAAACCTTGGAAATGGTACGAAACCAGCCACAAGATACCAGGCAATCATGCATGTTGGGTCTGGTCGATGACCCTTTGAGAAAAGTTTAGCGTCGATATACAATTCCAAAGTCAGAAGATTTAAACTACAGGTAATGCACAATTCTTCAGGGCCATGGCTACAAATATGAACAAGCTTGTATGGATGAATTGGGCGTCCCCGAAGATTAAGTTCTTTGCTTGGCTGACACTACATAGTAGGATTTGGACGTCGGATTGCCTTGAGAGGAGGGGTAGAAATAATTGTGGCCTATGCCCACTTTGCAAGCAAATCCAAGAAACGGTGGCACAATTACTCTCCCACTGCCGTTACACTAAACGCTTTTGGGGAATGGTGAAGAATTGGATTGGCATCCCCTCTGTGCGCCCCATTGAGTGATCCAATGATCTTACCCTTGCGGCGTGGTGGACTAAGTTATTGAAGGATGCGATGACAAATCGGAAGACGGTGACCACAATTGTCATGCTTGTAAGTTGGACCGTTTGGAAAGAGCGGAATGCTAGAGTCTCCAACAACAAGATCACTCCTCCGACCGTGCTCCTTGAGATTATGAAAGCCTAGGCAAATCTTTGGGTCGCGGATACGAAGTATTTGAACTTTGTAATAACGGAAAAGTAATCTCTTAGTATTTTCTTTCGTTCGGATTCAATACTTTGTCTTGTCAAGACACTTTCCCTTCCCTTAATTAATGAATGGTGGGCAAATCTTTTGCCCCCGCATTCGAAAAAAAAAGTACAGGTGTAGATTGCCAGATAGAGAAAACAAACTTGTCTGCAAGCCTAGGCCTCAAGCAGTGGAGGTCCCTCTGCATTAGTACGTCCATTGAGCTGCTCTGGGTGGATCTTCTTCTCCACCATCTTCCTCATGACCCAATAAACAACGAGTAGATTTTGCCCCCTTAGATTATGATCAAGATTGAGCATAACATTGCAAGTTTAGGTTCAACGCCCTCATCATCTTGGTTCGAGCTCGGTGAGCGAATCCTCATTCGGTGACATCTCCGTCGGCTTGCTGTCCCCAGCGTATTGGGACTGGGATCCCATTAGATATGGCGCTTCCGAGTACATGCCCGAGAAACCCTCCATCTCGCCGACGCAGAACGTTGGCCTCGACGGCGCCTGCAGCGACACCGTGCTGCTGCTGAGCATGACGTTCACGGTTGACATCGTCGGCCTGTCCGCCGGGTTGTCCTGCACGCACAGAAGCCCGATGTTGACCAGCTTCAGCATCTGGCCTCCCGGAGACCGGCCGCCCAGGGACGGATCCGCCAGCTCCTCCACCGTTCCTGTGGTCCAGTGCTCCCACACCTGCATGTGTTGCAATGTTGGTTCAGAGTTCAGACAGTTTCGGGATATTTTATAATTTGCCACACATTACTTTAGACCTTTATAATTTGCCACACATTAGTTGCTCATTTACTATTTGCCACACATTACACTAATTCCTTTACAATTTGCCATATTTCAATTTTTACACATCTTTTAACTTTTTTTACTCTAAAATACGCTATGAAATACAGTACCTTATACCGGCTAACCAGGCTTGTCAATCGATCAACCAGATCAGTTCTACGAAGAAAAAAAATGATCAACCAGATCCAATCAGTTGGTTCCTTATGCATCGGAGGAGAAACAGGAGACCCGAGCTGAACCGGATCTCCGCCGGCAGCCATGATCAGCGACCGGACCACGGGTGGAGCAGCCATGATCAGCGATCATGAAGGGTAGCCACGATCCATGTAACTCATTCCTCTCCACTAAACTTCCTCCTTCCGATCATCATTTGCCCTTTTTTTCCCTTGAAAGGGCAGCCATATTCCATCTTAGCTAATCGACTCAATAGGATCTCATCGTTTTTCCTGCCTTTGTTTGGGAGGCGTCTGTAGTCGCCGATAGCGACTCCAGTTGGATGCCGGTAAAAGCAGCTCCAGGCAAGCGACCGCCAGCTCTTCCTCGTCGCACCAGCCGCGGCCGCTGCCGAGCACCACCGTGGCTCCATCTTGGGGGGTCCCCGCCGGCCCCACCACGCGTCGAGGAGCTCCGCTGCCTCCCCTGCCATGGGGTAGCTCGCGTCTGCCATGGGCTAGCTCGTCGCCGCTCGGCCGGCCACAGGACGAGCGCGGGCATGGCGGCCGGCCCAGCCGTGGCGGACCCTGGCACGCTCCCTCGTTGGATGGTACTCAGTGGAAGAGGAATGGGGAATATGGTTGACCAGTTGGAATTTGATTCGTTTTGTTCATCGATTCAGTCCAGCCAGAACTGCTTCCAACCACATGGGTACAGTTACGGTATTTCACAGCGTATTTTAGAGTAAAAAAAGTTAATAGATGTGTAAAAGGAGAAATATGGCAAATTGTAAAGGAATCAATGTAATATGTGGCAAATAGTAAAAGAGCAAGTAATGTGTGGCAAATTATAAAGGTCCAAAGTAATGTGTGGCAAATTATAAAATATCCCGACAGTTTCGTAATGGATTTACAAGGAGAGAGAGAGAGTAAAGACTCACGAGGCTTAAGAGGTCAATGGATTGCTCCGAGTCGGCGAAGTTGCTGCTCTTCCTCCCCGTGACTATCTCCAAGAGCAGGACGCCGAAACTGAAGGCGTCTGACTTGACAGAATACTGCCCGCGCATCGCGTACTCCGGCGCCATGTATCCGCTGCATTCATCGCGACCAACTGGTCCTGTAAATGCTCTAGACTCTCTGATATCGTGGTGCCGAGAAAACACGGCATGTACTTACTATGTTCCGGCGATGTGGCTGGTGACGGCCTGCGACTGGTCCCATCCAAACAGTTTCGCCAACCCGAAGTCCGAAATCTTAGGATTGCAGTCCGAGTCCAGCAGGACGTTGCTGGCTTTGAGGTCTCGGTGGACGATCCTCAGCTGGGAGTCTTCATGGAGGTACTGCAGGCCTCGAGCAACCCCATTCACGATCTTCAGTCTCTTCCCCCAATCCAGGTCTCTCCTTTTCTCAGAATCTGCTGACCGAACGAATATAAGCCCGGAGCCAGTGAATGTCAGTGTTCCATTTCTGAGATGAAAACAGCTAGTGCAGTGCTAGCTAGAATGATGCGTACCAAAGAGAACGGTGTCGAGGCTCCGGTTTGGCATGTATTCGTACACGAGTAGCTTCTCCTGTCCTTCCAGGCAGACTCCAACGAGCGTGACAAGATTCTTGTGCTGAAGCTTAGCGACTAGAACCAGCTCCGTTTTCAGCTCTTCTACTCCTTGCATGGAGGTCTGCGAGAGCCGCTTCACCGCTATTTCTTGACCTTCAGAAAGAACACCCTGCGCAATCGAAAGACAGTCAATTACCTTCAGAAAGAAGGTCTGGTAATACATTACAACCATTAAGTTTGCATAATATATTACATAATGGGTGTATGACCGGCACCTTGTAAACCGAACCGAACCCCCTTCCCCGAGTTTGTTGCTTTCAGAGAAGTTATCTGTTGCAGCCCGCAGCGTCGATAGGTCAAGAAGGAGGGAATCAATGCTCTGGATGTCATCTTGGTTAGTTGAGTCTGTTGCAAAAGGGCAGATGTACAATGATCAGTTGAGCATTAGCAATTCTAATAGGCAAATTGTCGTGTGCTTCAGGTAGCATGGTTGCATCATTGGCTGGTACAGGTTTAATTAGCGACCACTCCCCCGCTGATCCACCAATTGAATCATTTACCGTGTAAACTAGTACTCAATTGTATGATGTTGCAAAGGGCTTAATGTCCTTAACATGAGAGGACTAATTGTAGTAGCTTACATTGTACTGACGGCTTTCTTTTTGCCTGTTTTCTCCTCCTCCAAAAGCAAACGCACGTTGCACTGAGAAGTAGCAGGGCAGCAGCTATAGGCAGTGTAATGGCCAAGATCAACCCTGTCCTATGTCTTGCTCTTCCTGCAACAAATCATTGGTGCACGTTTCAGATGAGATGCATCTTAATCGTAGTCTGCCGCGAAGAAGTAGGCCATCTTTCCTACGCTTCCACCATTGAAGACAATCAGAAACTCACCTTGTGCGGTGGCCGCAGGCGCTGGCGCCGTTGCAGGCGGCAGCACGCCCGGGAGTTGCAGCAACGGGCGGCCAGAGAAGAAAGAGTAGGTCTCGAAGCGGAAGTTGCAGCGCACGCCGAAGACTCTCCCGCCCGGCTGGCTGACGAAATACTTGGGAGTGGCCAGGCCAATGATGCGCCTGAGGCAGCTCTGGCAGTCGGCCGCCGTCATGTCCGGCGTGCACTGCGCCAGCGAGTAGATCTTGGGGTAGGTCTCGTCGAACACCACCTCCCCCGTGCCGAACCGCCGGCTCGGGTCTTTCGCCGCGTAGTCGGCGGTGGCGTTGACGAGCCTGCCAGATGCGGCGTCGAATGCCGGCGCCAACCCCGCGCTGACGTTGTTGCCGTTCAACGCGACGCGCAAACCCCGGTTATCTGTGACGTTGGCCAGGAAGTCCTGGTCGGAGTAGCGGAGGATGCAGGGGTCGTCGAACATGGTAGCGACCCTGTTGAAGGCGCAGAGCTGCTGCGCGTTCCGGAAGGCGGCGGCGACGCAGGACGCGCAGGAGGAGGAGTTGGTGTCGCCGCGGCAGAGCGCGAGCGCGTAGACGGCGTCCGGCGCCGTGCCGGCAGAGCCCTTCGTGAAGAGCGCCGGGGACGCGGATGCGTTCGTGGGGAAGACGCTGGCCAGGACGCGTATGTTGGCCTGGTAGGCGCTGCCCTCAGTGTAGTTTCCGGTGTTGTTGCCGCAGAGCTGCCATGGCAGCGGCTGCGCGGCGGTGAGCGGCGCGTTGAGGAAGGCGGTTACGAGGAGTAGGAGAGCAGCGGCGAGGTAGCAGGAAAGATTACAACGGCACCGCGTGGCCATGGCCGTCATGGAGTTGAGATTGAGTTGCTGACGCCGGGGAGGAGGGTTTACGGGGCGCGGCGAGAAGTGGGAATTGACGCCCGATAGGCGACAGCGACGATCAAACAGTTGCTGTTGCTACCTGCTCGATCAGGCAGGGCAGCAACTGATGGCGAAAGGAGTAGGACGAGTAAGTCAGAGTCAGTGAGGTCGCGATCAGGGACGAAATAATTAAGGGGCAGCGGTTACGTTGCGTGGGAACATGGAAATCGGGTCAAGCGATTCTGGATGGCGATGGATAGGCACGGCCCCTGACCTGACGGGCACATGAGAGAGGAGGTGTCAAGATCAGCAGAGAACACTTGGTGGCACGAGGAAATAAACTGTATTATACTAGGATGATTTCCACGAGACTAAGTTCAGTCAAGCGAAATTCGCCAAATGAATAAAAAACAGTTCAGTCAAAGGATAAAGGATATGTTGGCTCAGCACCACTAGCCGCCGGTCCTTAGAAAAAGCACACGTTTCTTCCTCGCGCACGCACTTCTATCCATTTTCTACTTCCGATCGAGTCGTGGAATTCAACTTGTTCCCGTCGGTCTTCACTTCTCCGATCGACCACCAACGTGATCCCATTAGTGAAGAATGTATCACGCCAATTGTCCTTTGGCCCTCAAGTCTCAACCCCCCACCACCAGGAATGCCCTATCTATTTTTTCGAGAATACCCAACATGTGTATCACTAATTAAATAAGTGCCACTCTCGGCATTGTCCAACGCCATCAATCGGTTAGTTTTGATGTCAACATGAGGTAGTATTTTCATGAAGCTAAGCCTACTCTCCTACCTGCAACCACAAGGCAACGACTATGGAATTGCGTTTCTGTTCGGTCAACTTTTCATCGTCGTTTTGTTTAACACTTCGCCACATTGCGATCCTCTCGTTGCTTCTTTTCGGATAGCTCCATCTTTACTTGTATTAGCTTGATCCGTTGTATGTTTCATTGCCTGAATCAACTCATCGACTTTCCCTCCAATGTATGTAGCCTTGGCCATATTCATCACATTCTTCTTTGACTTCCTTCCATCCGGTCTCCCCCTTGACTGCCCCCACCATTGGACTCCGCCTTCGTTCCTCACCATCTTTCTCATCCTCATAATCCAAGTCCATAGTGGACAAGTTGCTTTACCATGATTCCTTCAACCTCCATTTCTCACTACTTTGTAGCAATTTCAAATAAGGTTTGAACACGATGTTTTTTTTTCCTTTGACATGGCCATTTCCTTGTACCTTTGAATGCGGTCATAAGCTGAAAAAATTCCTTGAAGACAAGTTTGAGTGAATACATACAGGGTGCATTCACAAAAAAATGAGACTAATTAAGATACACAACAATGTCATACCAAAGCCACGTCCTCATCGTTTATGTAATTTACTTGCCGTTTCCCTCTCCTTTTTGTTTTCTTTTGAGAAGCATCAAACAGATCCTCAACATCAATCGAGTAATCGTAATCATCCATATGATCAATTGTCACATCTAGGTTGATTCAGAATCCTCCATCATGCTCACATACAAAGCATGCACATTATGCAAATCAAAACTAAATAATGAAATAAAAATAACTAAGTAGGGAGCTAATTTGGTACACACATGTAAGTTTGAACTCTAGAGAAGTGAAATTATATCTCTATGTCGATTCGTCGAACATGTTGTAGGCGTCCGAGCTGGTCATTATCGAGGCAGCAGGAGCAGATGCCGGAAGGGGTACTCTCATCGGTGCAACTGAAAGAGGAAGAGGATTCTGCGTTTCGCTAGCTCTTGCTCTTCGGTGGCGGGACATAGCCGACTTAGGCGAGAGGGTGGGAGCACGAATACATGCCTTGACGCGGATCATGGCAGTGGGAGACGTGAGACAATCCGATTCGGGCAGCATCAAATGGAATACACGACAAGCGATGGGAGAGGTCTATCGCGATGTGGCTGTGGCAAGGAGAGGTCGCATGGAACCCATCGAGGACGTGAGAAGGAAACATATTGTCAACAACCTGCTTGTATCTAGAAGGGAACAAGAAGAGAATTCCGTTGATCAAGATGGTTGACCTCTAGGTGGACGGCCCAAGATGTGAAGATGGGCCCCGGGTGGGCATGCTGGCGAGGAGTGGGCCAATTAAAGGGTCTACGGGCGAGATACGCCGGTGTGCTACTAAATGATGATTCCTTCTCTGTAAGCGTTGTCTTGGAACCAAAGAAAGAATTGGATGGCACTACGGTAGGACGGCGATGCCATAGAACTTGTTGTGTGGGTGGTTGGGTGGATCTCAGTGAGAAATGCTACAATTTGTTCTGAATTTGATCTTGTTCTTCCTGCCTCTAGATAGATTAGTAGTTGGTGCTTACAAGTGGTATCAGAGTAATTCAATCCCCAAATTCCCCGATCTAGAGTTGCCCAAACAATAGTACCTAACTCAATTTGCACCGTGCTCCAGTTCGGAAGTGTTAGAAAGCCTCTCCCCAAGTCCAATGCTCTATATTGCTCCTCATGACGGACACCAAGGAGGAGTACGAGAAGCGCTTCATCGACTACAAGAAAGAGATATTGGATTCCATCAAGCCCTTCGTCGCCAACACCACACGCCAACTCAAGACCGTCAACATCATGCATTCCATCAGATCGTCGGTGAGCTCGGATCTGGAAGCCGTAAGGACTCAAATCGGTGGTGACCTTGATTCTCTGCGCACGACTCCCAGCGCGTAGATCGCACAACTAGCGGCCTCGATCGAGAGCATGATGCGATCGAATCCAGGCGATGCGACGGGCGGATCTTTGGTTTCGTTCTCCAATGAGCTAGGAGGGAATACCGACAGCCCCAATGAGCACCGCATAAAAAACATGACACATGGGCTGCATATGCTTATCACGCGCCTCCTCCGACCGAAGGTATGTGCCCCGACCGAAACTTCTGTGATTCATCATTCTACATCGCACTTAAATCTCGTCCTACGGATACTCGAACTGCCAAAATCGCGTCCTACGATGTTGCGAGCATTATTTTCAGAGAGACCAGACGCCGACAACGATGTGGGTGACGTACGCATCAAACCAATACGTGGGAGCAGTGATACCTTCGATCCAGATTATGGATTGTAATATTGTATACTTTTTGGCTAGAAGATCTAGGTTTAATTGAACCTAGGTCCCATCGCATGATTCTTTGGCCCACGGTCCTTCTTTCGGTGAAAAATTGATCAAGTATTTTCCTTCAATTTTTAGGTGTCCTGAATGTCCCTGAAACAATAAAATACAAAAAAGAAGGTTTTCTACTTTCCAGAAATTAAATACCAAGACTTTGTAGAAAAGTCCCGGAAATAAAAAATGCATAAATAATGATGTATGGTGGTAAATATCAATGTAAACTAAACATATATGTAACAATATTAATGATGTAAAATACACGTATCAAACCCCTGCAGGAAGTACCGAGAGATAGTCTCTGTGTATCGCCTGAATATGTTATGGAGTGAACCTCTGGTGATAACCCACTTGTCGAGGGTACTCCTCGGAAATGCCCTCCGGTTGGGGCTTAGGGTAGATGGAATCCTGTAGGCTGACACGAGACATCGGTTATCAAACAAGCGGGGAGAGCGATTTACCCAGGTTCGGGGCTTTCGATGAGGTAAAATCCTTACGTCCTGCCTGTCTGATCTTGATTATGAAAATATCGAGTTGCAATGGGGTGCCGAAGGTTTCTGCTATGATCTCGTCGAGAGACTAAGTTCTGCGATGACCTAGCTCTAGACTTGCGGTGGCTATGATTACTATGATTGCGTGTGTCCTCGTCAGTCCCTCTCCTGGCCCTTATATTGGGAGCCAGGTCTCGAGAGAGATATCCGGGTACGAATAGGTTACAAAGAGTTCTAGGTCTAAACTTTCCTTGTATTCTTCGTCTCCTTGTCTTGTTCTTCAAGAATTCTTCTTAGGAACCGACGTAACGTCCCACCTGGCCATCGAGTGACTTCATGGGCCCCTGATTGGGCCGCAAGAGGTAGTGCAATATTAGTTATCCGAAGGGTAATACCCACGTCAGTAGCCCCCGAGTGACTGGCCGAAGATACTTCGGGCAGGGACTAAAAGCATGCCTTCTGTCGAATGCTCGCCTTAACCGACAAATCTTGACCTCCTTGTAACAGTAGCCTTTTTCTATCGGGTGCGCGTCCAGCGCTCCCGATGGGAGTAGCCCCTGAGTCTAGGTACCGATGCTTGCAACCGTACGTAGACTCAAGTTGTACTACTCGAATGTTTTCTTCTGCCGAAGCTTTCTACAAATTTCCAAGGTCAACCGATACTTTTATATCGGGACTTTAATATTTTCAAATAAGATTTAGTACGTAAAGGATATCGAGTAACGTGTCCAGCTTTGCTGGTTAACTGCCGATGGCAAAACAACGCTACCCTACACAGAATCAAGTCCCCGGGCATGATTCTGGATCGCACAAATTATTTTTTGAGTCCATAACTTTTTATCGGATGCACGTTCAGCGCTCCTGATGGGAGTAGCCCCCGAGTCTAGGCGTGGATGCTTGCATACGTGTGTAGACTCAGGTCAATCCACTCGATAGTTTTTAATTTCCTTCGGATGCTCCATGCAGAGTCGATACTTCTCATGACATCATCGATGACGTAATTGCTGCTGCGATCTAACTGATAGGACATGACCTGGTGGGCCCGCCCTGCTTCTGCGCAGAATGACCAGTATTTGTGTAGCTACCAAGGCGTCTCCTCGGTTTCCGCGCACAGTGATGAAAAAGACCCTTTAATAAATTGGAAACAACGGCACGTGGTCGTCTAATCTCAAACTTCCTTTAGTTTATAATCGCAGAGGACATATTTTATCCTTTTCACCCTTTCCTCTCGCAACCCTTCTTCCTCGCTCATCTTCCTTGCTCTCAACCACTGCGCCGCCACCGCCGCCGTTGTTTTAGCCTTCCTTCAGATCTCGTGATGGTGAAGAAGAGGAATCTCACTCTCGCCGCCAGCGCCACTACCAACGGTGCCGCCACCAAAGCTTCGCCAAGTGCACCGAGGAAAGGTGCATCTGATGCTTCTGCCTCAGCTCCTGTGCCGCCCACGCCGGAGAGCTCCGCAGCTGTCCCTGCGCCCGGTGATTGGCCGGCTTCTACAACCACCAAGCGCGATGAGAAGAGGGCTGGGAGTCTTGGTATAATTTCATCTGATGAGGGGAACGTCATTCTCCCAGGTGCGGCTTCAAGCCCCAGTCCTCCCCCGCCAGTTTTACTGTGATGTTCTTGTCTTTTCTTTATCGCGGTCTCTCCCTTCCTGCTCATGAATTCCTCCGGTGCCTGCTTCGTGTGTACGAGATCCAATTGTGGCAATTAACCCCCAATTCAATCCTCCATCTTGCTATCTTTATCACCCTGTGTGAAGCTTTCCTGAGCATCGAGCCTCATTTTGGTTTGTGGAAGAAGATCTTCTTTGTGAAGAGATACAACTGCAGTAGCGGGTCCTTCGTCATCGGCGGAGTTGGATTCGTCGTCCGCAAAGAGGTCAACTACTTCAATTTTCCAATGAGGGAATCTGTCCAAGGATGGAGGTTGAAGTGGTTCTACATAAGAGATTAATCAGCAGCCGACACACAACTTCCTCGATTTACTGATGTCCCGGAGGCCATGCCTAGGAGGTCTTGGAAGAATATTCTCTCACCCGAAGAAAAGCCAACAGCCGATAGATTATTCGAGAGAGTTCTTCGAATCAAAGAATCCGATGGCCAAACCATGATAGGTACCGAGGTAGCCGCCGTTTTCTTGAAACGTCGAGTCCAACCAATTATGTCTAGGGCCCACCCAATGTGGTTGTATTCAGGCCCCAAGGACGTGACTAGAGTGAATGTTGTCGAACTATCCGAGAAAGAACTGCTTGATGAAGTTAGGCGTTTAACACACTTTAGTCAAGAAGACTCGATTCCACTTCTACCTCTTCAATCACCTTTCGATGTCGACCATCCGCCGAACGAGGTAATTTCCCCTTTGTGTTTGCATTAATTTATTGCTTCCAAACTTATAATTTTCATTATCGTCGCTTAATTCTTTCGATAGATCCCGGTAGCTCCCGAATGTTTTCAATACTTGTCGGATGACACCCCCGAAGAAAGAAACTCTTCCGTTCTTGTAGAATCCCATACTGAAGAAAATATAGATCCAGAAGATGAAGACAATGATCCGATGAATCCTGAAGCTTTTTCCATAGATCCTAAATCCCTCGCCGATGACACAAGTGATACGGCGGAGTCGATCCATGATGACGATGTTGATCCCGCTGCCTTTGTTGATGCAGCTGCGGAGAAGGCCAACGTGCTGCCCTCAAAGGGATCGTCCGGCAGCTTTGCCGATGAAGATGATCTTTTTGATCTGTAAGTCCTCTCTACTTACTCCAAAGTTTGATTTTGACAGAGTTCGTCCGTATTCAGCTCCCATTTTGCCTAATTCACATACTTGTAGTGATGAGGGATTCATAGAACCTCCGACAAAGAAGGCCAAGACGAGCTCCAGCAAGCCAACCCCGGCAGCCTCGGAGGCTTCGGCTCCTGCTACGGCCCCAACAGCTCAAGTCTGAACAGCTTTTTCCCTCTCCAAAGGGAAGGAGATTCCTTCGACTATCGCGACTACAGTTTCTCCTCCTGAAAAACCTGTAAGCCCTTTCTGCTTTGATAATATATTCGACTCTGGCAGCCTCCGAGTGGGTCTTCATTGGATTAGAAACTTTCCGAAAAGGGTTTGATTGCCTGTTAATAGCTATTTCTTCTTATTTTTCTAGGACTTTCGAGCGGTCATTTCTTCCCTGGAGGTCTTCGCCTCTCAATTTACTTCTCTTGAAGCTGATAAAGCTCGACTGCATAAAGAAGTCAAGTCTGCTTCTTCAAAGCTTGAAAACGCAATTAAAATGGCTGCCAAAACCCGCCAAAATTCCGATTCTTTGAAGGAGGAACCTGAGAAGCTGAAGAACAAGCTGAAGGACAAAGAAACTTCGAAGCTTGCTGCCGAAGCTCAAAGGAATGAGAAGGATGATCTTCTTCGCCAATCTGTCTTGGCCTTGCTCAGTAATTCCCATTGACTTATTTTCGATTCCCCTTTCTTGACTCAATCGTAATTAACGAATTTTTCATGTTTGTCCTTTGCAGAAGCTGCCGATATCCCTACTGATGCCTTGGAGAAGCTTCCGGATAATTCCCATGTCGATGCTTTGACATTGACCCTTGAATCTCACAAACTTATTCAATCTCTTCTCCAGAATAATAAAGGAGTCATGTTGAGGTTGCACTCGATGATTCTTCCCAAGGTCGACAAAAACAAAACTCTGGAACATCTAACAGATGCTTTTGCTGTCGACACGAAGGAAGTTATCGAGGTATTGAAACGCACTTCACGCACCTACGGCGCTCTCCTAGCTTTTCAACTTAGGATGGGTCATGGATTCAAAGCCAATATTGAACAAATGTCCAAGGAGCTGCCAAAGGAACAAGATGGGCGAATTATTGACTTGGGTGTCTATAAAACTTCAGCGCTCAAGTGTGCTCGCCAGCTTCTCGAATTGGTTTCGTCAAACAGATCAGCTACTGGCCCAAGCTTGTCAACTCAGACCCAAGCTCCTTGACTTCTTTTTCATTGGATTGTAATCTTTTTCGTTTTGAAACAATTTTCCTGTCACAAGACCTTTTGGTTGTAACGAATTCCCTATTGGCAATGTTGCCAATACCCTCCTTCTGTAATACTTTTGATACTTTTAATTGCACGCTCCCGATGGGAGTGAATCCCAATAATGAGCTCATATACTCCATTGTGTTCTTAATGGCATAACTTTGCAGGTATTTCCTATACCCTCCTTTACCGAAGGTTCTTCGGATGCTTCTTCTGAAAGTAATCGCCTCCAACGCATGAAAGCTCAGATCGTCCAGATGGAGAAGGATATGCGTGGTATTTATGCCATGGCCGCTGTTATAGAGATGAAGGGCGAGCTGGCCGCCGACGCAGAATGATATGCCCTCACAGAATTGCACAAAGCCACAGAAAGCTTGAATTGTAAGTGTCCTAACTTCTTGTTCCTTAACTTCTGGGATAAAGAAATTTTCTTGACTTGACTTCCTTCATTGCTTCCTATAGTCATAGCTCTGAACTTAGCGGAAGAGAACAAGCGTATTCATGAACGCGTAAATGCATTGACCCATCTTGCATATTTGGATGAGGTCTTCTGGAGAAGTCAATCAAAAGCTTCTACTGTCGCAAAGTTTCAGGATCGGGTGCAGCAAGTGCACTGATTCTTGACCAAGTGCCATACTGTCTTAAGAGTAATGTGGAAGATAATGTCCCCCCTAAATGGGGTTCCTCCTACGTTACGAGCTTTGATGTCTGAATTCGTCAACGTTAGGAAAATCCGAAGCTTGGTCCCTGCACAACTTGTTGCTGGAGCTCAATCTGCTTTTGCTCTTCTTCTGTCGAAACACCCAGCCATAGACCTGATGGCCATTGCAACTGCCGATGGCGATGTAGGACATCTTTTTGCCAAGGCTCATATTCCTTCTACCATTGTAGTCGACAGGCTGGAACAAAATTGATCAAAGGTAGGTGAAGAAGCAAAGGTTCTAGAAGGAGAGTCCTGGAAAATATTTTATGCTCTTGTAATGTAAATACTTTAGCACTTGTTGCATCCGAATATTCGGGTGCATTGATTCGATGGAAAGTGTACATATGTACTTCCATTTTTCTTTTAATTGTGTTGAAGTGTCGTTGGCAATTTTTAGTATGAATAGAGTAAATCTTAATTACTCGTGTTACATCTGTATTATGATGTATATGTAAGTTTATTGGCAGCACATTCTTTGAGTGATCAGCCCATGTTGCAGGTTTTGTGAAACCTGTTGTATGAGCAACTTTGCTTTCAACCGATGTATGACTTGACAACAGCTCCCGAAAAAATCGATGGAGCTAGATCTGTCGATGACTCCGTCGCTCTTTAGTACTTCTGTAGTTTAAAGTACCGGTCATGGGTCGTTTTGTATGTGTTTATAATCCTTGCTATCTGCAGCACTCTCGTATTCTTGAGGCTTTTGCAGCAAAGGATAAAAGCAATATTCCCACCAATTTTGCATCGTAGCACTCGTATTTTCAGAGGCTTTAGAGTGCAATCTTGGGTATATTTTCAAATAAACCAATGTTCGCCATAGTATACGAAAAGAGGTCTTGATAAACCTGTTCGGGTGTCTCGAATTACTGCAACACTTTAGACAAACAAAGCTTGAGTCTTTATTAATAAAGTGAGCAAAAACTAAGGAGCTAAAAAAGCCCTATTGAAAGAGGAAAAACTAAATGTATATAATGCTACCCATCTTCTTAAATAAGAGGAGGGTTCTTCTTATCTTCGATCTTGTCTAATGTGCCTGTGGCTTTGGAGGCATCGCTGATTTCATCAGGAGTACTTGCAACAAGCAATGGAGTTTTACTTTCTTCGGCAGTGGCCTTGCCGTCAGCTGCCGAAGTGCCCACTGTTGAAGCTTTCGGAGTGAGATCATTTGGTTTCTTCTTTAATTTCTTGATGCGTTCGTCTTCCTTATCGCCGAGTGCTAACGATTTTGGAGGGAGGTCGTCAGGTTCTTGTTTCATTCCAAACTTGGCAGCGATCCTCTGAAACTCACGATCGCAATTATCCGAGCGTGAAAAACTTCCATAGACTGTGATGTTTGTTCCATTGTTCCCTGGCATTTTGAGCTTGAGATACGCATAATGTGGCACAACCATGAACTTGGCATAAGCTGGTGTCCCGAATATAGCATGGTACTGTGATTCCCAATTTACTACTTCGAACTCGATCTTTCCTTCCTGAAGTTATCGGGTTTCCCAAAGACAACATTCAAGTAAAGTTTGCCAAGAGAGTACGCCGGTGAAGTGGGGAGGATCCCGTGGAAACAAGTATCTGTTTCTTCCAACATCCTCATCGTAATTCCCATATTTTTGATTGTGTTCAGGAATATCAGATTTAATCCACTTCCACCATCCATGAAGACCTTGCTCATATTAAATCCTCCAATTTGCGCTTCAACTACTAAGGCAGCATGTCCTGGCTTTGGGATTGTCATCGGGTGGTCCGCTCTGCTGAACAGAATGCTCTGAGACGATCGGTCGATGTATTCTGGAATATTGGCCATGATACTTTCTGCCAGGTTGATTTCTTGGGTGAGCTTCTTCATCTCCCTCCTCGAAACACTAGTTCTGTGAATCATGCTCATCTGTCCATGTGGTGGAGGGAAGGACTCGTTAGAGTTGCGAGGCTACACTTGCTGAACTTGGTGCTGAGGTGGTGGCGGTGGTGGTGGTGGGCTTGGCTGTTGTTGCTGGATACAATTTTGCATCTCAATGAACTGTCGACAATCTCTGAGTAGATGACTCGACTTTTTCTTATCGTCCTTAGGGTCAATGTACGCATGTAAGTAACAGGTAGCATTTATCTGTTCAGCAAAAGGCAATTCAGGGATCCTCGAGGGTCATGGTTTGTAGTTGTCACGATTCCTTGAATTATTGCGATTGTTGTCCTGCCAATCATCTCGCCTATCGTCATACCGATCATCCCGACGATCAGAATATCCTGCGGCTACCATGTTAGCATCATCGTATCCATGGTCTTTCCTTTTCTTACGGCGATATCTTCGACTGCCCGATTCATGCCTCGGATGGTCGTCATCTTCATCGTCACTGCGTGGGCGAAGTTTCCGTACATTATCCTCGCCATCGGCCCAACTATTGGCGATTTCCATTAATTTGGTGATAGTCTTCGGCTTCTTACGTCCAGGCTCCTCTATGTAAGATTCACGTCGAATGCCATCGCTGAAGGCATCGATTGCTCTGTCGACAGACACATCTTCGGCATTGTTCAAAAGTTTGGTAAACCTTCCGATGTACGTACGCATCGACTCTTTCGGCTTCTACTGACAATGACGTAATTCATCGATTCCAAGAGACCTTTTATATGTAGCTTGGAAATTTTTGACAAAAGCGTCTATTAGATCGTCCCATGATTTGATGGATCCCTTCGGCAGACCTCTCAACCAGGCTCATGCTGAGTCCTTCAGGTAGAGCTGTAAGCACTGCATCGCCGCTATTTGGTTTCCCTTATGTAGGATTACGGTCTGCAGGTAATCGTCTATCCAAGACCTCGGCTCTTGTTGCCTGTCATACTTAGCGGCATCAGTAGGATTAGGTTTGAATCTTTTGGGCGGCATTGTCTCGCGGATCTTGTAGCTTAAAAAATCTGCTCCCCTCATCTCGCCGTCGTACTCCTGGATTTCCTCGGATTCATCACTGTCGTATTCTTCCCTTGCCGCTCGCCGTCGTCTGGCTCTGTCGATCCTGCTCTGAGTAATTTCGTCTCGAGCGTCCCTCGAACGATGCCTTGAACCACTGGCTTGAAGTATAGATTTCTCTTTCCGTGGAACCAACTGATCTACGAGGATTGCGAGGCTTTCGAAGGCACCCCGATGAGCTTGGGCCATTGGACCTTCGGGTGCTGGTGGTTGATCAAGTATGCCGCTAGATTAGCGGTTGCTCCTTCGACGGTCTTTGGTCTCAACATACCCGCAGTATCTGTGGTCATGAAGGACTTGGATATATTTGACATTATTTCTCTGGCAACGTCTTCCGAAAGTCGAGACAATCTTGATCGATACTTCCCTACACCTTGGCTGCTTCGAGGCCCTCCGTTGTTCGCTAGATTGATCTGCTGCAAGTAGACGTCGATCGAGGGTGGCCTGCTCGTTTGATAGTAGCTCCCTATTCTTCTCCAGAATATAACGATATTGATCACGACAGCTCGAGCAGCTACCCATTCTTCCTCTGCGATAGTATAATCAGTATTACTGTTACTGGCACTATTTTCAGAGTTACGTCGTCTGCCGGAACGGGGGGTGTGATCTCCTTCTTCTCCTCCATTCCCCGTGTTTCCTGCATTGAGGGTAGCGTAGACTTGGTGACGCGCCATCCTCCAAGTGGTCATCTTGATGGCGCTGTTGACACTTTCCTCTCCCGACGAATATCTGGCGCTGCAGATGAACGGTGTATCGCTTGATCCCAATCCGTGCCTGGTGTCGCAGTTCAAGCAGTAGTACGAGGTCATATTGGGTGACATAGAGTCATCGGATCCAATCAACATAGAAGATATCGACCAAGGGGTTGATGGTGAAGATGAATTCATCGATTCTGTCAAACCAGCCGATAGTGTAGGATAACGTTGCATAGAAAACAAAAAATTTCCTACCGCGAACACGCAATCCAAGCCAAGATGCAATCTAGAAGACGGTAGCAACGAGGGGGTATCGAGTCTCACCCTTGAAGAGATTCCAAAGCCTACAAGATGAGGCTCTTGTTGCTGCGGTAGACGTTCACTTGCCGCTTGCAAAAGCGCGTAGAAGATCTTGATCACGATCGGTTCCGGCGCCACGAACGGGCAGCACCTCCGTACTCGGTCACACGTTCGGTTGTTGATGAAGACGACGTCCACCTCCCGTTCCAGCGGGCAGCGGAAGTAGTAGGTCCTCTTGAATCCGACAGCACGACGGCGTGGTGTCGGTGGCGGTGGAGAACTCCGGCGGAGCTTTGCTAAAGCACGCGGGAGCTATGGAGGAGAGGGGGGCGGCTAGGGTTTGGGAGGGGGTGGCCGGCCACTCAAGGGGGGCGGCCAGCTTGTCATCTTGGGGTGGCCGGCCCCCTCCCTTGGCCCCTCATTATATAGGTGGATCCCCAAGAGTTGGTGTCCAAGTCTTCGAATAAGACCCGAACCAAAAACCTTCCATAAGAGAGGGAAACCTAGCCAAGCTAGGACTCCCACCAAAGGTGGGAGTTCCACCTCCCATATGGGGGGTGGCCGGCCCCCTAAGGGGGAGTCCACTTGGGACTCCTCCCCCACTAGGGTTGGCCGGCCATGGAGGTGGAGTCCCATGTGGACTCCACCTTCCTTGGTGGTTTCTTCCGGACTTTTCTAGAACCTTCTAGAACCTTCCATAGAACCTTCCGCGACATTTTAATTCACATAAAATGACATCCTATATATGAATCTTATTCTCCGGACCATTCCGGAACTCCTCGTGATGTCCGGGATCTCATCCGGGACTCCGAACAAATATTCGAACTCCATTCCATATTCAAATACTACCATTTCAACATCCAACTTTAAGTGTGTCACCCTACGGTTCGTGAACTATGCGGACATGGTTGAGTACTCACTCCGACCAACAACCAATAGCGGGATCTGGAGATCCATAATGGCTCCCACATATTCAACGATGACTTTAGTGATCGAATGAACCATTCACATACAATACCAATTCCTTTTGTCTCGCGATATTTTACTTGTCCGAGGTTTGATCTTCGGTATCACTCTATACCTTGTTTAACCTCGTCTCTCGACAAGTACTCTTTACTCGTACCGTGGTATGTGGTCTCTTATGAACTTATTCATATGCTTGCAAGACATTAGACGACATTCCACCGAGAGGCCCAGAGTATATCTATCCGTCATCAGGATGGACAAATCCCACTGTTTATCCATATGCCTCAACTCATACGTTCCGGATACTTAATCCCACCTTTATAGCCACCCATTTACGCAGTGGTGTTTGGTGTAATCAAAGTACCTTTCCGGTATAAGTGATTTATATGATCTCATGGTCATAAGGACTAGGTAACTATGTATCGAAAGCTTATAGCAAATAACTTAATGACGAGATCTTATGCTACGCTTAATTTGGGTGTATCCATTACATCATTCATACAATGATATAACCTTGTTATTAATAACATCCAATGTTCATGATTATGAAACTAATCATCCATTAATCAACAAGCTAGTTTAAGAGGCATACTAGGGACTTCTTTGTTGTCTACATATCACACATGTACTAATGTTTCGGTTAATACAATTATAGCATGATATATAAACATTTATCATAAACATAAAGATATAAATAATAACCACTTTATTATTGCCTCTAGGGCATATCTCCTTCGAGTCTCCCACTTGCACTAGAGTCAATAATCTAGATTACATTGTAATATACCTAACACCCATGGCATTCGGTGTTGGTCATGCTTTGCCCTAGGGAGAGCTTTAGTCAACGGATCTGCTACATTCGGATCGAGTGTGTACTTTGCAAATCTTTACTTCTCCATCTTCGATGTACTCGCGAATCGAGTGGTAACGCAGCTTGATATGCTTCAGCCTCTTGTGTGACCTTGGCTCTTGTGCATTGGCGATGGCACCCATGTTATCACGAGTAAATGATTAATGGGTCCAATGCACTAGGAACCACACCGAGCTCTATAATGAACCTCTTCATCCATACCGCTTCGATGAAGCCTCGAAGCCGCTATGTACTCCGATTCCGTTGAAGACTTCGCCACCGTGCACTCGCTTCGAGCTTGCCCGACCTATGCTGCAGCACCATTCAATATAAACACGTACCCGGATCGTGACTTAGAGTCATCGGGATCGGTGTTCCAACTTGCATCGGTGTAACTTGTTACAACGAGCTCTTGGTCACCTCCATAACAAAGAAAGATATCCTTAGTTCTTTTCAAGTACTTCAGGATATTCTTGACCGCTATCCGAGTGCTCCATTCCCGGATCACTTTGATATCTGCTAGTTAAACTAACAACATGCGCTATATCCGGTCTTGTACATAGCATGGCATACATAATAGAGCCCTATTGCCGAAGCATAGGGGATCTGATTCATCCTTTCTCTTTCTTACGCCGTAGCTGGTCCTTGAGTCTTACTCAAGACCTTGCACTAGTAACATAGGTAAAAACCCTTTCTTACTTTCGTCCATTCTAAACTTCTTTAGAATCTTGTCCAGGTATGTACTCTGTGATAGCCCTATTAGGCGTCTTGATCTATCTCTATAAATCTTGATGCCTAATATATACGATGCTTCACCAAGGTCTTTCATTCAAAAACTCGTTATTCAAATAACCTTTTACATCGCCTAATAGTTCTATATCATTCCCAATCAATAATATGTCATCTACATATAAAATCGGGAATGCTACAGAGCTCCCACTCACTTTCTTGTAAATACGAGGCCTCTCCATGACACCTGTATAAACCCGAAGTCTTTGATCACCTTATCAAAACGTCGATTCCAACTTCTTGATGCTTGCTTCAGTCCATAGATTGAACGCTGAAGTTTGCATACTTTGTCAGCATTTTTAGGATCGACAAAACCTTTGGGTTGTACCATATACAACTCTTCCTCAATGTCTCCATTAAGGAACGCTGTTTTGACATCCATCCGCCAAATCTCATAATCGAAAAATGCAGCTATTGCTAACAAAATCCTCACAGATTTTAGCTTCGCTACGGGTGAGAAAGTCTCATCGTAGTCAACTCCTTGAATTTGTCGGAAACCCTTTGCGACAAGTCGAGCTTTATAGACGATAATATTACCATCAGCATCTGTTTTTCTCTTGAAGATCCATTTATTCTCGACAGCCTTTCGGCTATCAGGTAAGTCTACCAAAGTCCATACTTTGTTATCATACATCGATCCCATTTCGGATTTCATGGCTTCTTGCCATTTGTTGGAATCTGGGCTCATCATCGCTTCTTCATACGTCGCAGGGTCCTCATCATTGTTATCCACAATCATGACATTTAGACAAGGATCATACCAATCAGGAGTGGCACATTCCCTTGTCGATCTGCGAGGTTCAGTAGTTTCCTCGTTAGAAGTTTCATGATCATTATCATTAGCTTCCTCTGTTGCCGGTGTAGGCGGTACAGGTACAACTTCCGGTACTGCGCTACTCTGATCAACGAGTATAGATTCATTAATCTCATCGAGTTCTACTTTTCTTCCGAGTCACTTCTTTAGTGAGAAATTCTTTCTCAAGAAAGGTTCCGTTCTTAGCAACAAAGATTTTGCCTTCGGATCCGTGATAGAAAGTGTACCCTATAGTTTCCTTAGGGTATCCTATGAAGATGCATTTCTCCGCTTTGGGTTCTAGCTTGTCCGGTTGTAACTTTTTTACATAGGCTTCGCAACCCCAAACTTTAAAGAACGACGACTTAGGTTTCTTATTAAACCATAATTCATACGGTGTCGTTTCTACGGATTTTGATGGTGCTCTATTTAAAGTGAATGCGGCTGTCTCTAATGCATAACTCCAAAATGATAACGGCAAATCGGTAAGAGACATCATAGAACGAACCATATCTAAGAGAGTTCGATTACGACGTTCGGACACACCGTTTCGTTGTGGTGTTCCCGGCGGTGTCAATTGTGAAAGTATTCCGCATTTCTTTAAATGCATGCCAAACTCATAACTCAGATATTCACCTCCACGATCAGATCGTAGAAATTTGATCTTCTTGTTACGTTGATTTTCTACTTCACTTTGGAATTCCTTAAACTTCTCGAAAGTTTCGGATTTATGTTTCATGAAATAGATATACCCATATCTACTCAGATCATCTGTGAAGGTTAGAACATAATGATAACCACCGCGCGATGCTACACTCATTGGTCCGCACACATCGGTATGTATGATTTCCAATAAGTCGGTAGCTCGCTCCATCATACCGAGAAAATGGAGTCTTAGTCATTTTTCCCATTAGACATGCTTCACATCTATCAAGTGACTCAAAGTCAAGTGATTCAAGTAATCCATCGGTATGGAGTTTCTTCATGCGTTTCACTCCAATATGACCAAGACGACCAGTGCCACATATAAGTAGAATTATCATTCAATTTAATTCACTTAGCATCAATGTTATGTATATGCGTATCACTACTATCGAGATCTAACAGAAATAAGCCATTCTTTTGTGGTGCTCGACCATAAAAGATATTATTCATAAAAATAGAACAACCATTATTCTCAGACTTGAATGAATAACCATCTTGCATTAAACAAGATCCAGATATAATGTTCATGCTCAACGCAGGTACATAATAACAATTATTTAGGCTTAAAACTAATCCCGAAGGTAGATGTAGAGGAAGTGTGCCGACTGCGATCACATTGACCTTGGATCCGTTTCCAACGCGCATCGTCACTTCATCCTTCGGCGGTTGTCGTTTATTCTTTAGTTCCTGTTTCGAGTTACAAATATGAGCAACCGAACCGAGTATCAAATACCCAGGTACTAGAACGAGAACCGGTGAAATGAACATCTATAACATGTATATCGGATATACCTTCTTTCTTCTTCTTGACAAGGCCGCTCTTCGGATCAGCCGGATACTTGGAGCAATTACGCTTCCGGTGTCCCTTCTCCTTGCGATAATAGCACTCGGCATCGGGCTTAGGGCCGTTCTTAGGTTTCACGGGAGGAGTGGCAGCTTTCTTGCCACTCTTCTTGAATTTTCCTTAGACTTGCCCTGTTTCTTGAAGCTGGTGGTCTTGTTGACCATCAACACTTGGTGCTCTTTCTTGATCTCAATCTCAGCAGCTTTTAGCATGCCAAAGAGTTCGGGTAACTCCTTGTTCATGTTCTGCATATTGTAGTTCATCACAAAGTTCTTGTAACTTGGTGGCAGTGATTGAAGGACACGATTAATCCCCAGTCTGTTAGGAATCACTATTCCCAAGTCACCGAGTTTCTTTGCATGCCCGGTCATGGCGAGCATGTGCTCACTAATGGAGCTGCCTTCTTCCATCATACAGCTGAAGAAATGTTTCGATGCTTCATAGCATTCCACGGCCGCATGAGTCTCAAAAATAGCTTTCAGCTCATTCATCAACTCATGAGGATCGTGGTGCTCAAAACGTTTTTGAAGATCGGATTCCCGACTGCACAGGATGGCACACTGAACTTGAGAGTACCGAGTTTTCCGAGTCTCGTAAACAGCTTTTACTTCATCGGTTTCAGTTTCGCGGGAGGGTCACCTAGCGGTGCATCAAGCACATATTGCAGATTTCCGCCAGAGAGGAAGATCCTCACATGACGGAACCAGTCGGTGAAGTTGCTACCGTTGCTCTTAAGCTTTTCTTTCTCTAGGAACTGGTTAAAATTGATTGGGGACGCCATCTTTACAACATATATTTGCAAAAGTTTAGACTAAGTTTATGACAAATTGAGTTCAAATTTTAATTCAATATAATTAAAAACTAGGTGAACTCCCACTCAAAACAATATCCCTCGCATTGTCTTAGTGATCACACGAACCAAATCTACCGCACCTAAACCCGATCATCACGAGAAAAGGTGTGATTTCAATGGCGAACACTCAAAGTGTTCATCATATCAACCATATGATTCATGCTCTACCTTTCGGTATCATGTGTTCCGAGACCATGTCTGTACATGCTAGGCTCGTCAAGGTCACCTTAGTATCCGCATGTGCAAAACTGTCTTGCACCCGTTGTATGTACTTATTGAATCTATCACACCCGATCATCACGAGATGCTTCGAAACGACAAGACTTGATAACGGTGCTACTAAGGATGAACACTTTATTATCTTGAGATTTTAGTGAGGGATCATCTTATAATGCTACCGTCGCGATCTAAGCAAAATAAGATGCATAAAAGGATTAACATCACATGCGGTTCATATGTGATATGATATGGCCCTTTTGTCTTTGCGCCTTTGATCTTCATCTCCAAAGCACGGACATGATCTCCATCATCTTCGGGCATGATCTCCATCATCGTCGGCGTAGCGTCAAGGTCAATGGCGCCGTCTCCATGATTGTCTTCCATGTAGCAACTATTACAACTACTTTGAAATACTACTCAACATGAAATTTAATGACAACCATAAGGCTCCTGCCGGTTGCCACAATACAATAATGATCATCTCATACATATTCATCATCACATTATGGCCATATCACATCACCAAACCCTGCAAAAACAAGTTAGACGTCTCTAATTTGGTTTGCATATTTTACGTGGTTTAGGGTTTTCGAGAGAGATCTAATCTACCTACGAACATGAACCACAACGTTGATACTAATGTTGTCAATAGAAGAGTAAATTGAATCTTTACTATAGTAGGAGAGACGAGACACCCGCAAAGCCTCTTATGCAATACAAGTTGCATGTCGAACGAGGAACAAGTCTCATGAACGCGGTCATGTAAAGTTAGTCCGAGCCGCTTCATCCCACTATGCCATAAAGATGCAAAGTACTCAACTAAAGATAACAAGAGCATCAACGCCCACAAAACCATTGTGTTCTACTCGTGCAACCATCTATGCATAGACACGGCTGCGATACCATCGTAGGATAACGTTGCATAGAAAACAAAAAATTTCCTACCGCGAACACGCAATCCAAGCCAAGATGCAATCTAGAAGACGGTAGCAACGAGGGGGTATCGAGTCTCACCCTTGAAGAGATTCCAAATCCTACAAGATGAGGCTCTTGTTGCTGCGGTAGACGTTCACTTGCCGCTTGCAAAAAGCGTAGAAGATCTTGATCACGATCGGTTCTGGCGCCACGAACGGGCAGCACCTCCGTACTCGGTCACACGTTCGGTTGTTGATGAAGACGACGTCCACCTCCCGTTCCAGCGGGCAGCGGAAGTAGTAGCTCCTCTTGAATCCGACCGGCACGACGGCGTGGTGTCGGTGGCGGTGGAGAACTCCGGCGGAGCTTTGCTAAAGCACGCGGGAGCTATGGAGGAGAGGGGGCGGCTAGGGTTTGGGAGGGGTGGCCGGCCACTCAAGGGGGGCGGCCAGCTTGTCATCTTGGGGTGGCCGGCCCCCTCCCTTGGCCCCTCATTATATAGGTGGATCCCCAAGAGTTCGTGTCCAAGTCTTCGAATAAGACCCGAACCAAAAACCTTCCATAAGAGAGGGAAACCTAGCCAAGCTAGGACTCCCACCAAAGGTGGGAGTTCCACCTCCCATATGGGGGTGGCCGGCCCCCTAAGGGGGAGTCCACTTGGGACTCCTCCCCCACTAGGGTTGGCCGGCCATGGAGGTGGAGTCCCATGTGGACTCCACCTTCCTTGGTGGTTTCTTCCGGACTTTTCTAGAACCTTCTAGAACCTTCCATAGAACCTTTCGCGACATTTTAATTCACATAAAATGACATCCTATATATGAATCTTATTCTCCGGTCCATTCCGGAACTCCTCGTGATGTCCGGGATCTCATCCGGGACTCCGAACAAATATTCGAACTCCATTCCATATTCAAATACTACCATTTCAACATCCAACTTTAAGTGTGTCACCCTACGGTTCGTGAACTATGCGGACATGGTTGAGTACTCACTCCGACCAATAACCAATAGCGGGATCCGGAGATCCATAATGGCTCCCACATATTCAACGATGACTTTAGTGATCGAATGAACCATTCACATACAATACCAATTCCTTTTGTCTCGCGATATTTTACTTGTCCGAGGTTTGATCTTCGGTATCACTCTATACCTTGTTCAACCTCGTCTCTCGACAAGTACTCTTTACTCGTACCGTGGTATGTGGTCTCTTATGAACTTATTCATATGCTTGCAAGACATTAGACGACATTCCACCGAGAGGGCCCGAGTATATCTATCCGTCATCGGGATGGACAAATCCCTATCGTTGATCCATATGCCTCAACTCATACTTTCCGGATACTTAATCCCACCTTTATAGCCACCCATTTACGCGGTGGTGTTTGGTGTAATCAAAGTACCTTTCCGGTATAAGTGATTTATATGATCTCATGGTCATAAGGACTAGGTAACTATGTATCGAAAGCTTATAGCAAATAACTTAATGACGAGATCTTATGCTACGCTTAATTTGGGTGTATCCATTACATCATTCATACAATGATATAACCTTGTTATTAATAACATCCGATGTTCATGATTATGAAACTAATCATCCATTAATCAACAAGCTAGTTTAAGAGGCATACTAGGGACTTCTTTGTTGTCTACATATCACACATGTACTAATGTTTCGGTTAATACAATTATAGCATGATATATAAACATTTATCATAAACATAAAGATATAAATAATAACCACTTTATTATTGCCTCTAGGGCATATCTCCTTCAGATAGATCGATTGATGACGACACGATCCATCCTGCAACTGATGGAGACGGTTTCCTTGTTGATCTGGGGACGAACGGCTCGAGCAACCGAAGGACCCCTTCCGCGTTGATGCTGCGATGAACACTTCCAAACGTCATGCTCAAACCTCCTTGCAGATCCGAAAAGGTCGGACGGGACGAGTCGCTGTGCGGGGTGAACTCGAAGGAACCGAATCGAATCGAATTCCCTGAGCTTGGTGATGAAGCTGCCGGTGGTGATGTCGGCGGTGTCGATGAAGCTGCCGACGACATGGCCGAATCTACCGATGACGGATCTTGTGCCAAAAGGTTTCCCACAGACGGCGCCAATTGTCGAGGGTACTCCTCGGCAATGCCCTCCGTTTGGGGCTTAGGGTAGATGGAATCCTGTAGGCTGACACGAGACATCGGTTATCAAACAAGCGGGGAGAGCGATTTACCCAGGTTCGGGGCCCTCGATGAGGTAAAACCCTTACATCCTGCCTGTCTGGTCTTGATTATGAAAATATCGGGTTACAATGGGGTGCCGAAGGTTTCGGCTATGATCTCGTCGAGAGACTAAGTTCTGCGATTACCTAGCTCTAGACTTGCGGTGGCTATGATTACTATGATTGCGTGTGTCCTCGGTAGTCCCTCTGCTGGCCCTTATATTGGGAGCCAGGTCTCGAGAGATCTATCCGGGTACGACTAGGTTACAAAGAGTCCTAGGTCTAAATTTTCCTTGTGTTCTTCGTCTCCTTGTCTTGTTCTTCAAGAATTCTTCTTAGGAACCGACGTGACGGCCCACCTGGCCATCGAGTGCCTTCATGGGCCCCTGATTGGGCCGCAAGAGGTAGTGCAACATTAGTTACCCGAAGGGTAATGCCCACGTCACCACGACATGAATAAACATTGCGAATTATTCTTCGATAGAGGTGTGGATGCTATCAACTAGCAGTCCTCTATTCTCGAACGTTTGGCTAGCCTCTACACCATTGCCGTTGTAGATGTACTTTAGGTTGGTCATCCTCTCCCGATATCGTTGTAACATAGGACCGTAGATAACAGGAAGAAGCTGCGGGCGTGACCCTCTTCCGGCTTTGGCCAACAGCTTGATGCGGTCGCGCTCCGCCCTCTTGGAGTCGAGGCACGGAGGAGGTTTGGTTTTTGCCTTCTTAGCGGAGGCCTCGCCGCTGGTTCCGGCATCGGTGCCGGAAACCTTGGCGCGGGGACATTTTGGAGCGCGACGAGCAGCTTTCTTCGAAACTTGATCCTCCCCCTTGTTATCATCCTCCGGATCCTCCTCCACCCTTCCGGCGTCAGTGGGTAGATGGAAAACATCTATGAAACTATCCTCCGCCAAAGAGTTGAGCTGAAAGAGGAAGTGTTGAAGAAGTAAGAACATTTCAAGTATAAAGAAGCAAAATGACTAAGTGAGAAAACTCACCGAAGGGCACTCGTTGTTGATGAACATGTCTTTTTTTTATCTCCGGGACCTCCTGGCCCCGGGTGAGCTTCACGAGTGTCCGGATCCTCTTGTTCAGAGAATCCGTTGGCAGGTTATCCTCGGTCATCCGCAGCTGATCGTCAACTCCGGAGTATTCACATATCAGTCGCTTATTGTATTTGAGCGGCTGGATCCGATGAGTGAACCAGCTCAAGGTCAAGTCCATTCCGGTTAAACCGTCATGGACCAGCCAAGATATCCTCCGAGCCATCTTGTCCAGTTCCAGATACTGGGCAAGGGCGGGGATAAGGCTCCAGCTGGCAAGCTCCTCCGGAGGATTGTTGACAAAGGAGGGGAGACCGTCATGGATGCCCGGAACTGATACATTCTTCACGTAGAACCATCCAGGATTCCTGTACCAGACGGACTCGTGGGAAGCAAGAGTCGGAAAAATCCTCTTGGTGCGGAGCACGAACGTCATGCTACCACAGTTCACCATGCCCTTGTCCTTGGTCTCCTTCTTGATGATACGTCTCAAACGTATCTATAATTTCTTATGTTCCATGCTAGTTTTATGACAATACTCACATGTTTTATATACACTTTACATCATTTTGATGCATTTTCCGGTAATAACCTATTAACAAGATGCCGAAGCGCCGGCTTCTGTTTTCTGCTGTTTTTGGTTTCAGAAATCCTACACAGGAAATATTCTCGGAATTGGACGAAACAAAAGACCACGGTCTTATTTTCCACGGAGCCTTCCAGAACATCGAAGAGGAGACGAACAGGGGCCACGAGGCGGCCACACCATAGGGGGGCATGGCCCCACCCCTGGCCGCGCCGCCATATGGGGTGGGCCCCTCGGGCGCCCCTCGACTCTGCCCCTTCGCCTATTTATTCCTTCCGTCGCGAAAACCCTAGTACCGAGAGCCACGATACGAGAAAAGTTACTGAGACGTCGCCGCCGTCAACCCCATCTCGGGGGTTCTGAAGATCGCCTCCGGCACCCTGCCGGAGAGGGGAATCATCACCGGAGGGCTCTACATCACCATGCCCGCCTCCGGACTGATGCGTGAGTAGTTCATCCATGGACTATGGGTCCATAGAAGTAGCAAGATGGTTGTCTTCTCCTCTTGTGCTATCATGTTTAGATCTTGTGAGCTGCCTATCATGATCAAGATCATCTATTTTTAATGCTACATGTTGTGTTTGTTGGGATCCGATGAATATGGAATACTATGTCAAGTTGATTATCGATCTATCATATATGTGTTGTTTATGATCTTGCATGCTCTCCGTTGCTAGTAGAGGCTCTGGCCAAGTTGATACTTGTGACTCCAAGAGGGAGTATTTATGCTCGATAGTGGGTTCATGCCTCCATTGAATCTGGGACAGTGACATAAAGTTCTAAGGTTGTGGATGTGCTGTTGCCACTAGGTATAAAACATCAATGCTTTGTCTAAGGATATTTGTATTGTTTACATTACGCACAGTACTTAATGCAATTGTCTGTTGTTTGCAACTTAATATCTGGAAGGGGTGCGGATGCTAACCCGAAGGTGGAATTTTTAGGCATAGATGCATGCTGGATAGCGGTCTATGTTCTTTGTCGTAATGCCCTAAGTAAATCTCATAGTAGTCATCATGATATGTATGTGCATTGTTATGCCCTCTGTATTTGTCAATTGCCCAACTGTAATTTGTTCACCCAATGTGCTATTTATCTTATTGGAGAGACACCACTAGTGAACTGTGGACCCTGGTCCATTCTTTTACATCTGAAATACAATCTACTGTAATCATTGTTCTCCGTTGTTCTTTGCAAACAAACATCATTCTCCACACCATACGTTTAATTCTTTGTTTACAGCAAGCCGGTGAGATTAACAACCTCACTGTTAAGTTGCGGCAAAGTATTTTGATTCACTACAAGAAATGTGTTAACTAGTGACCTTCTCATAGTGACCGTGGAAGAAATGGTCATATATTTATGACCACTAGACAAAAAATGGTCTTAAGGCGTTTGGGAGGGTCAAAATCCTAAATCGCAACGACCAATTTTGTTAGAAAGGTCATAATTTCCTTATATAAAATGGTCATAGAGAAGATGATGCGGTATACAGACTTATCTTAGCCGATCACAACCAATTTAAATGGTCATGATTGTTAACTCATGATACCTTAAAATTAGTGGCCGAGTTAGGATATTAATCTTGTGTAGACATGTCAAAGTTGTGCAGTAAAATATATGTATTTATATTATTTTTTTCATATTGTTTTGCACAATTTCTTGCCTATATATCTAAAACTTGTGTGGTCAATTGACTACACTGATATAGCGTGGCTCCCTCACTTCTTAAAATGACTAGTTGGCCAACTCATCGATTCGCCTATGTGTCATATCGATGTGTCAATTATGCTTACGTGTTTAGATAGAAATAGGTTCAAATTTATCACCAACAAATGAGACTCACACATTGAGCATGTGCACGGTGAGATCCAACTACATATAGCCTAAGAAATGACACGTGGTATGCCGGCTCAGTTCCTCGGAGGTGCTCATAGGGGTAGGGTGTGCGTGCGTGCGTTCATAGGGGTGTTTGTACGTGCGTGTTTGTGAGCGTCTGCGTTGTACTGTGTTCTCAAAAAAAAATGACACGTGGAACCTACCTGTCACGTGGGCCCTTTTCTTACCTAGAGTTTTTTTTTGGTGCGCCCAATCCTACGAGCCTCACGCCTCTTTTGCCTCTACTCCTTAGCGAATTTTTTGGCAGCCCGCCCAAACCACGCGCCTCTTTCTTCCCCCAAATTCACGTGCCTAGGGCCCCACCTATTAGCCATATCAATCCAGATCTTGCTCTCCCACTCTCGAGTCCCGACCCTCTCCACCACCAAACCCTACCCAGCCGCCAATCACCTCGCCGGCCTCCGTGGCTCCATCCACCTCTCCCCTATCTTTGTACGTGCCCTGGAGTCGTGCCCCTCGACGGCCTCCGCCTCTCCCGCTTCCTCTAGATCCTCAACACCGGCGCAACTACTCCTCCGTCGTCGGCAAGGCGTGGAGCCAGCTCATCCTTGTAACATCCCAAATTTTCAAAACAAAGAGGAAATGAATTTCCTTTTTCCAAAAATGAGAACCAA
>NC_061514.1:254666275-254917671 GCF_022539505.1 Lolium rigidum
GTGTTGACAATCCTCGCCGTCCATTTCTTCCCAAGGGCGCACGCACGATGACCCTCGCCAGCGTCCGGCACTCCTACCTGCTCAAGGTCCCTAACCCTGGCGCCCTGCACCAACGACATCGCATCTCCCGCCTCGACGATGGCTTCCTGAGCCCCTGGCTCGAAGATGGAGAGGCTGTGCCGACGAGGAGTTCTTCTACAACTGCGAGGGCCACATCTTCAGCTACCTCGCCGAGAAGGATTCAGTCAGTTTTCCGTCCGCTCCCATCCGACCCTTGCATCATTCGTTGTGGAGTTGATCTGATATATGTTGATCTGGTATGTTTGTGCTCGATTTGTGCAGGTTAGGTGTAGATCTGTTTGTGCTGGCTGGGTACGATAACGTGGAATAGATCATCTCCAAGAACGTCCGTGAGATCTGACTGCAATTATCTCTTCCATGGTGAGTCCCTCCCTCCTTTCCTCCATCCCCTGAATGCATCGGTGCAACTTTTGTGTAGGTTGTGATTGTGATCCGTATGCTATCTTCTTATATTATTCCTAAGGCCTATTTGCTCGATTTTGTTGTACGGTTTTCAGTGGCGGAACTTCAAACAAATACTTGGACAGGCCAAATTAAAACGGATCAATCAAAATCACATCTTAACTAGTGTGCCGTTCAGGGTAATTCAGGGCTACAAGGATTTTTTTTTTCAAACAATCCAATAGCTAGCTAAGAATTCGGGAAAGAAAAAAATTGTGCATGTTGCACGTCTTGCTGCAATTGAAGGGAGATTTTAGGTGAACTGCTCGATTAATTTTGTACCTGAGGTTGCTAGTAATTTATTATCTGTGATGCCAATCCAGGTTCATGCATCTTCCTGGACTCTGCCAATGTTGTCAGCTTCTTGGCAGGTACGTCTTTTCTCCATCCTTGTGCTCAATTTGAACGAACTATATAGCTGGTAAGCTGGACTTTATAGATTCTCCGCAGATCCATGGCTATAGTATTGAGAAGTTGCATAAATACTGTTACCAAATTATTATTTTAGTATCCATATGTTATCTAGCACTTGCATAGATCGAATTGACTAGAAATGGTAGTGTGCCCTTCTTCCTGGACTGATGCTAGGCTCTGCAGCGCACAGATAATTATCTGTTTAGCAACATTAATTAATAGTGTGTTTGTGAGGTTCATGTCATGGTTGTATTAATCCTATACATTTTAACCCACTATATCTGGATTTATTTAAGTTCGGCCTGATTTGCCATTGGCAGGTCCTCATGCTGGTTGAGCGCATAAACATGATCTCGTAGTCAGGTATGTATAAGTCCCTTTTATCTACTCTGTACTTGAAGATGGAACAAACTGCTTCTTGTTTCGTATGCATGGGATCCATCTTAAGCATGTAAATATAACTATTAGTATGCGTTCATGATATCTATCTGTAGAGTTATGCGGAATTAACCGCCTGATTTCATACTATTTTGGTAACAACATTAAGTTCAAATATTTAGCTGCTGCTTATCGTACCTTGTGTGTAGCATGGTCTGCAGAGAACTGTAAGTCTAGATTAAATCATTTAAACATATGTTGTGCTTTTTTGTGGTAAATATGTACTACATCTTTATATATTGGCAAGATTTTTTTTTGAGTGAGACATGAACCCTGCTGGTTAAGTGAACATATTACAGATTTAGACTTCGTGTGGTTTGTGGTTCATGAATGATAGCTCTAGTATTCATTGAGTACGTGAGCTACATTATTATTTTTCCTTTGTTGGCCTAGATTTCTTGACCATATCTGTGCATGCATCACTTGATCCTTGACCCAGCAGTGCCAGGTTATAGCTTCATTTTTTTGTCTGTATTGTTGTGGTAATGTCCACAATAATTTCAAATCCCAACTACTTGACTGGTAAATGTCATTCTGAATTACTGTGGGCATTGCATGTACAGACTCGTACATGTTGTTCACTTGTATATAAATGAATCTGTTATGTCCCTAATTTTTACTTATTTGGACCTACAACAGCCGCCTTGACATTCTGCAGCCCATGTTTTGCAGATCTTTGTGTACACCAATGGTTGATGACCGCAGGCTTGGCTTGCAGCTCTAGACTGCCGCCACCAACTTTTAGAGGGTGTCCAAAACCCACTGCAAGCTCTGCATTGGCCTCTTGCATTGCAACCGATGCACATATGCTGTGAGTCACTTCCCCTCACACCTTGCTCTATTTGCATCTGATCTCCCACTAAACTACTGTGGTAGCCCACAGTAAGAAAACATGCTATATCAAATCTGTTCCACTACACATATGATGTGGTTGAGAATAATATTAATTCATTGTTTTTCTTTCATTTCACGAACAATCTATCTCTGGGGCCAAGTCGCACATGGGCTTGCTCTATCACCATGATTAGGTTTGTGGCTCCTTACCTATTTGTGATATGCCCTCGTTTAATGCATGATCCCAGTATAGATGAATATCCTTAAATACTTTTTTAAGAGTATCTGCTCCGTATGTTTGGTTCTGCAAGGCGACCAACCCATCTGGTGTGATACGCTATGCTGTGATTTATATTTACTGTTGTTTAATGCTATGCCTCCCCATGTTGTGGTATGTAATTAGTATAAATCTTAATGATACTTTAGTAAGTGACCTGAATTATCTCTCACTTAGTACTAGTGCTCAAATTGGAACAATCATCCCATGACTTTGTATATACTCTCATTCTCTTACAATTTGTGGTGTAGTGTCAGATAAAATATTTCTTCCAGCAACATTACATTTCCTCAGTGAATAAGTGCATTGCTGTTTTTTCCGCCGTTCTTGTGCATAATTTCAAGATAGCACTAAAAGCAAATCTGTAGAGGTTGTTGTTAGCTTTCTACCAGTACATGCTTTCTTTTCATTGCTGGCTTTCTAACTAATGTCAGTTTGCCATATATTAGCAAATGCATGGAACATAATACGTTCAGTTGTTTGTGTACATAGTATGGCATCTTCATGTGTACTAATTCAACTGATATCAGTTGTTGAACTGATATTAGTTCACGGGCTGTTTTCAATTTTTTGATATGGCATCTAGCCTACATTTTTTTTCAACAATCGTTTAGAATATATTGGCTCTGGTTTTTTTATTCTTCTCTGCTGATTTATGTAACAGGGTGACCAAGGAATGCATAATAGTTCATATTGCCGTTTTGTTATCCTAGTGTTCCGAAGGTCATGCAATAGTCCTGAAGTGAGTCCTGCATATGACAGAAGCAGAGCCCAGTTTGTGATCCCATTCGAAGGAACTAGGCTGAAGGAAATTGAAGTGACGTGAATCTGTACTTAGCAAAATCAAGTTATTACTCTTGTAGAGCTAGTTATACTGTGATTGCCATTGAATTTGTATTATATGATGTAACATACTAATTCTAGCTGTTATTTAAGTTAAAACTTCTATCTTCTGTCTGTTCTGTTTTAAATGTTAGTAATTTATTTACTGCAAATTGAAATCTGAAGATTATGAACATCCAGATCCACAAACTGCAACCTTGCAGGTAGGATCCACGACTAGTTGACCCATCATTTGAAAAAAAAGATAAATTGAAATTATTGAGCAAAAACGGCCACGGCCCAAAAGTAAAAATGGTGAAATGTTGGGCTTGGCCCATGTGCTGACCATGATTGATGGAAAAGAAAATAAATACATAGGCTGAATTGTTGGGCTTGGCCCATGTAAATCACTACTTGGATTGGGCTGATTCTGATCCATGACTATTTATTTTGGTCGTGGCAGGATTTGCCACATCAGATCTGATGTGGACAAAACAGATTGCCCGTGACCAAAATATTAGTCATAGAATAGGTGACCATCGATTTTAGTCATAACCGTCTACGACCATTCAAAAATAAAGGTCGTTGTGAGCCGTTAGTGACGCTCAACTGTCGACCAACATTTTTTGGTCGCAACAAGGTCATGGATGGCAGACAATGACCATACGGTGACCAATATGGAGGGTCGCAGGTTAGCATATTTCTTGTAGTGATTGTGTTGTGCAGGTTCCACGTTAACGCCGGAATCTCTGGTATTGCGCCGCACTACACTCCTTCACCAACAACCTTCACGTGGCCTTCATCTCCTACTGGATCGATAACCTTGGTTTCTTACTGAGGGAAAACTTGCTGCTGTACGCATCACACCTTCCTCTTGGGGTTCCCAACGGACGTGTGCTTCACGCGTCATCACTTGACTCGATAGAAAAATTGCCAGAGGCGGATGTCCGGTCGGACTCCGAGATAACCCTCGCAAAGAGTTGCGAAGTTGGAGAGAAGGAGAAAGAATTTGGACATATGTTGTGTGGTTGGAGGCCATAAGTGCTAAGCACCGATAGAAAGAATTCGAAGGGAGGAAGAGAGAGACCACGCTCCACCCAAGCTTTGGTGAAAACACGTTCGTCAGGTTCAGGGGTCGGAGTGCTGGAGTCTTTGTGGAAACTCCAGGTATCCGGAGCAATGAGACCCTCCTTTGCGAAGTCTCTGAGTTCCGAATCCGTGACTTCGCTGGGCCACCATTGACCCTTCTCGCCTTCACGGTTCCGGGTCTTCGAACCCTTCTTCTGCCCAACTTCTTGTACTTTGGCTGCCATCCTAGATTGCCCTTCTAATTCCTCCAGGATCTATTCGGGTGTTGGGATCCGGCCAAGGATATTGCTGGAAGAGGCGGAGTAAGGTTGAGCTAACCTAATATCGGAACCATTGGGCGGAAGGAATGCTAAAGGCTCAACGAATGTTGGTTCTGTTGAGTTTGGCTGTGAGCTATTCGGAGAGCTACCAGTGAATTTAGGTGAGCTAGTGGACATGTTTCCGGCTGCATGCATATGGTAAAACGCTTAAGAAGCCGGATCTAGCTAAGTCTATCTTCTACAAGTCCGGTGGACTTACCGGCAAAGGCGTGGCGGTTCCCCGTGACACCGGCGAGGAAGAAGCTCCCGGACTTGATGCGTAGGCCACCGACGTGACCACGAATCGGCGGCGGAGACGAAATCCCGGTCAAGCGCGACGTGGGCGAGAAATGTGCTAAGTTACCGTTACAAAAGAACGAATGATTTTCCGGTTGAATGAAGTCGGATATGATGAAGTTTTGGAAGCTCTTCGAGATTCTCTTCGGATCCAGGCAAAGATAGGCGGAGGAATGATGAATCTTGAAGAACTTCGGGGGCTACTATTGTGGAGATACTTTATGGGTATATCAACGACGTGGTCTAGATCCGACAAGCCCGGGTGGCCCACAGATGGTGATGGTCGCATGTGGCCCATCGGGCGGCCTAGTTGTTGTTGATAGACGATGGACGAAGTCAATCCCAGGAACATGAGCCGGATCTCAACCGACCTATGCAGACAGTCGGATCCGTGAAGGCCCATGAAGTATCCGGATCCAATACGGCGTATAAGGAAAGGTGGATCCTTAACGTGCACGGCAATGTAATATTCCGTAGTTAGGCATCTTTTATTCCGGCTATAACTCTCCGTGTAAACCCTAGATCCGAGCGCCTTTATAAGCCGGATCCCGGGAGCCCTAGAGGCAAAACCACAACTCATTGTAACAACGCGAAAGCGCCCAGATAATTCCAGACAAGCGCGGTAGGCCCTGTCATCGTGCGGGTGTTTCGAAGGCTGGGTAAATCGCCGATGTCTACGAGAGCTTCTATTCTTGTAGACAGTGTTGGGCCTCCAAGAGCAGAGGTTTGTAGAACAGCGAGCAAGTTTCCCTTAAGTGGATCACCCAAGGTTTATCGAACTCGGGGAGGAAGAGGTCAAAGATATCCCTCTCAAGCAACCCCGCAATCACGATACAAGAAGTCGCTTGTGTCCCCAACACACCTAATACACTTGTCGGATGTATAGGTGCACTAGTTCGGCGAAGAGATAGTGAAATACAAGTAGTATGGATGTATATGAGTGGTAATAGCAATCTGAATAAAATATGGCAGCGAGTAAACATGCAACAGAACAGTAGATAAACGGAGATTCGATGTTTGGAAACAAGGCCTAGGGATCATACTTTCACTAGTGGACACTCTCAACATTGATCGCATAATAAATAACTCTTTCTCTTATGTGCTGCATACACTCTTTTGTTGGATGATGAACACATTGCGTAGGATTACACGAACCCTCAATGCCGGAGTTAACAAGCTCCACAATTCAATGTTCATATTTAAATAACCTTAGAGCATAATAGATCATTGCAAGATAAACCAAGAACTAACATAGTGCACACACTGTCCACATTACACTATGAAGGAGGAATAGATCACATCAATACTATCATAATGATAATTAACTCCACAATCTACAAGAGATCATGATCATAGCCTACGACAAGAACCACACGGTGCACACACTAGTCACCTTTACACCAAGTAGGAGGAATAGACTACTTTAATAACATCACATGAGTAGCACATAAACTAGTAGCGATACAAAGCTCATCATATGGATCTCAATCATGCAAAGCAATTCACGAGATCATTGTATTGGAGTACGAGAGAGAGATTAACCACATAGCTACGGTAGAGCCCTCAGCCCCGGGGGTGGATTACTCCCTCCTCATCATGGAGACGGCGATGGCGGTGAAGATGGCGGTGGAGACGGCGGTGGAGATGACTCCGGGGGCAATTCCCCGCCCCGGCAGGGTGCCGGAACAGAGAGTTCTGTCCCCCGAATTGGAGTTTCGCGATGGCGGCGGCGCCCCTGGAGTCTTTCTGGAGTTTCGTCCAGATTTCTCGTGTTTTTAGGTCGAAAGGGATTTTATAGGCGAAGAGGCGGCGCAGGGGGGCACCTGGGGGCTCCCCACCACAGGCCGGCGCGGGCCCAGGCCAGGCCGCGCCGCCCTATGGTGTGGTGGCCCCCTGGCCCTTCTCCGACTCTTCTTCGGTGTTCTGGAGCCTTCCGGGAAAAATAGGAGGTTTGGTCTTCGTTTCGTCGAATTCCGAGAATATTGCCCGAACAGCCTTTCTGGAACCAAAAACAGCAGAAAACAGGAACTGGCACTGGGGCATCTCGTCAATAGGTTAGTTCCGAAAAACGCATAAAAATTATATAAAGTGTGAACAAAACATGTTGGTATTGTCATAAAACAAGCATGGAACATCAGAAATTATAGATACGTTGGAGACGTATCAGCATCCCCAAGCTTAGTTCCTACTCGTCCTCGAGTAGGTAAACGATAAAAGATAATTTACGAGGTGACATGCTACCAACATAATCTTAATCATACTATTGTAAAGCATATGAGATGAATGCAGCGATTCAAAACAATGTTAATGCAATGAGTAAACAATTGAATCATATAGCAAAGAATTTTCATGAATAGTACTTTCAAGAAAAGCATCAATAAGTCTTGCATAAGAGTTACTCATAAAGCAATAAATTCAAAGTAAAGACATTGAAGCAACACAATGGAAGATAAAGTTTCAGCGGTTGCTTTCAACTTGTAACATGTATATCTCATGGATAATTGTCAATGCAAAGCAATATAACAAGTATAATATGCAAGTATGTAAGAATCAATGCACAGTTAATCACAAGTGTTTGCTTCTAGGATAGAGAGAAATGGGTAAACTGACTCAACATAAAAGTAAAAGAATGACCCTTCGCAGAGGAAAGCATTGATTGCTATATTTGTGCTAGAGCTTTGGTTTTGAAAGCAAGAAACAATTTTGTCAACGGTAGTAATAAAGCATATGAGTTATGTAAATTATATCTTACAAGTTGCAAGCCTCATGCATAGTATACTAATAGTGCCCGCACCTTGTCCTAATTAGCTTGGACTACCGGATCATCGCAATACACATGTTTTAACCAAGTGTCACAATGGGGTACCTCCATGCCGCTCGTACAAAGGTCTAAGGAGAAAGCTCGCATTTTGGATTTCTCGCTTTTGATTATTCTCAACTTAGACATCCATACCGGGACAACATGGACAACAGATAATGGACTCCTCTTTAATGCATAAGCATGTGGCAACAATTATTATTCTCATATGAGATTGAGGATATATGTCCAAAACTGAAACTTCCACCATGAATCATGGCTTTAGTTAGCGGCCCAATGTTATTCTCTAACAATATGCATGCTCCAACCATTAAGGTGGTAGATCTCTCTTACTTCAGACAAGACGGACATGCATAGCAACTCACATGATATTCAACAAAGAATAGTTGATGGCGTCCCCAGAAGCATGGTTATCGCACAACAAGCAACTTAATAAGAGATAAAGTGCATAAGTACATATTCAATACCACAATAGTTTTTAAGCTATTTGTCCCATGAGCTATATATTGCAAAGGTAGAGGATAGAAATTTAAAGGTAGCACTTCAAGCAATTTACTTTGGAATGGCGGAGAAATACCATGTAGTAGGTAGGTATGGTGGACACAAATGGCATAGTGGTTGGCTCAAGGATTTTGGATGCATGAGAAGTACTCCCTCTCGATACAAGGCTTAGGCTAGCAAGGTTGTTTGAAGCAAACACAAGCATAAACTAGTACATCAAAACTTACATAAAAGACATATTACAAGCATTATAAGATTATACATTGTCTTCCCTGTTGTTTAAACACCTCACTAGAAAATATCTAGACTCTAGAGAAACCACTCATGCAAATCAAATTTTAACAAGCTCTATGTATTTCTTCACTAATAGGTGCAAAGTATATGATGCAAGAGCTTAAACATGAGCACAACAGTTGCCAAGTATCAGGTTATTCAAGACATCATACCGAGTTACTACACGTAGCATTTTCCGTTTCCAACCATATAACAATTAACGAAGCAGTTTCATCCTTCGCCATGAAAATTAAAAGCTAAGAACACATGTGTTCATACGAACCAGCGGAGCGTGTCTCTCTCCCACACAGGCATTTATTCAAACAAAAACAAAAAAAAGAAACATACAGACGCTCCAAGTAAAGTACATAAGATGTGACCGAATAAAAATATAGTTTCAAGAGAAGGAACCTGATAATTTGTCGATGAAGAAGGGGATGCCCAAGGCATCCCCAAGCTTAGATGCTTGAGTGTTCTTGAAATATGCAGGGATGGACCACCGGGGCATCCCCAAGCTTAGAGCTTTCACTCTCCTTGATCATAGTATATCATCCTCCTCTCTTGACCCTTGAAAACTTCCTCCACACCAAACTCGAAACAAACTCATTAGAGGGTTAGTGCATAATTAAAAATTCACATGTTCAGAGGTGACACAATCATTCTTAACACTTCTGGACATTGCTCAAAGCTACTGGAAGGTAATGGAGCAAAGAAATCCACCCAACACAGCGGAAGAAGCAATGCGAAATAAAAGGCAGAATCTGCCAAAACAGAACAGTCCGTAAAGACGAATTTTGAAAGGGCACCAGACTTGCTCAAATGAAAATGCTCAAATTGAATGAAAGTTGCGTACATATCTGAGGATCACTCACGTAAATTGGCTTAATTTTCCGAGTTACCTACAGAGAATTAGACCCAGATTCGTGACAGCAAAGAAATCTGTTTCTGCGCAGTAATCCAAATCTAGTATTCACTTCACTATCAAAGACTTTACTTGGCACAACAAAACACAAAACTAAGATAAGGAGAGGTTGCTACAGTAGTAAACAACTTCCAAGACACAAATATAAAACAAAGTACTGTAGCAAAATAACACATGGGTTATCTCCCAAGAAGTTCTTTCTTTATAGCCATTAAGATAGGCTCAACAGTTTTAATGTTGCGCTCGCAGGAAATAGTATTTGGAGTAAAAAGAGAGCATCAAGAAGCAAATCCAAAACACATTTAAGTCTAACATGCTTCCTATGAATAGGAGTCTTGTACACAAATGAATTCATGAAGAACAAAGTGACAAGCATAAGAGGATAAAACACGAGTAACTTCAAGATTCTCGACATAAAGAGGGGAAACTTAATATTATTGAAACGCATATAACCATATTTCCCTCTCTTATAATAACTTTCAGTAGCATCATTGATGAAACCCACAATATACCCATCAGTCAAAACATTCTTATCATGATTCATATGCATAGAAGTATCATTAAATTTGGCATAAGAAGAGTTATTCTCATTAATAGTAATTGGAGTAAGATTATTATCAAGAATTTGAACATGGTAAACAAATTGCATATTAAGGGAATTGTTTTTGGTAATCCAATCATGACTATGACAAGTTTCATAAGGATAGTTAGAACCTATATCATAGCATTCTTTATACTCCCTCCGTTCCTATATATAGTGCCTATTGTTTTTTTGCATTTTTTTCAGATTATAAGAGTAAAGCTATGTTTATTTTGCAAAAACCCCCTTCCACTGATTTGCTAGTGCTAAAAATAAGGAAACAATCAACGTACAGCCTAAAAATCTGGAAACAGATCATGATCGATCTCATCTCTCCCATCTCCCAGGCTGCTTCTCTCTCTCACGTGGCAGGGAGTAGATCACGTGAGATCGCGTCGGTTAAGGAAACAACACAAATTTCTCACGGAACGGTCGGCCCTTTCTCCCGATGGAGCAGGGAGTAAATCACGTCCGATCTGTTTCCACTTTCCTTCTTTCCTCTAAAAAAACGCTGGGGGGTTTTGTGTGAATAAATTAGCTTGCGTTAATTACCGTGCCAAAAAACAATAGGCATTATAGAAAGGAACGGAGGGAGTAATAATCATCAGAGATCGGGGGCACAGTGTCATCATAGGAAATAGAATAGTTATCTTTCACAGTCGGTTTATCTGTGTCCACACCATCATTGTTATTAGAAGGAGATGTATCAAGAACATAATGACCAGTAGCTAAAGGATTTTCAAACACCTCTTCCCCAAGCTTAGAGCTTTCTATATCATTATGGGAGGAAGCATGGATAGCACGGACACTATGGCAATTATTATCATCATTTTCAGAATTAGTTTCCCAGAGATTTGTAATATCAAAAGTAGTGTGCTCATTCAAATCATGATCGCTAATGTATGTAAAGGGCATAGGAAGATCATCGTATTCAGATTCATTATCATAATAATCATTAGGAGCAACATACTTACGGTTACCTAGCGTTATCTCATTCATGCTGGGATACGCCGTTACCTCTTTCTTTTTATTCTCCTTCTTCTTCTTCTTCGTTCCCTTCTTCTTGTTCCCTTCTTTAGGAGGAAGAGGCTTGAAGGGTGGCTTGTCCGCATAACCTGATTTACTTTCAGAAACAATAGAAGAAACTTGGGAGGATCCCTCCTTTTCATTAATTAGTTGAAAACACACAGCGGTCCTATCATATTTTGGCAAGGTGTCATCTTCTAAAATATTTTGTATGTAAGTATTTGTATGGCTATTATCAATGCAATAAGAAAAACACCCATGCAGGACATCATCAATATCAAGATCACTCATATGCAACAAAGAGATTTTTCTTGACAGTTCCTCACACCCCAAAAATAAAGTAAGTTCATCATGCTGATTAGGAGTAATTTCATCATCACAATACAAATTTGCAGCAATCATTGGGTTCAAATTATCATTGGAGGAGCATTGAAAATTAAAATGACCCACTTCATGGCAAACTTCACAAATAAAAGGATAGAGGGCACAAACTTTTTTACCAAGATCATCTAGAGCCCTAAACCACTTTCTAGTTTTTTCATTAGCATGATGGATACAATATTCATCTTCGATTTGATTAATTCCACAAGGTCTATGTATTCCACAAAAATTAACATGCTTATAGGAAATAGCATTCTTAGGAGTTTGAGCATGCTTATTACAATAATTAACAATAATTTCATTCTTCATGCAAGCCTCTTTAAAAGGTTCATGATACTTATCAAAATTCTTTTTAGGCAATTCAAAATGAGAAGCAAAGGCTTTATAAAGATTTGCAGCAACTTGAGAGTCAAGACCATAAGTAGCACTCATATTTCGAAATTTATCGGTATCCATAAAAGTTTCAATGCATTCATAATCATAATTTATACCGACTCTTTACCTTTGTCGTTCTCCCAATCTTCAGCGTTCTCCTTAATCCGATCAAGAAGGTCCCTTTTAAACTCTTCTTTGTTGCGCGTGAATGATCCAGAACAAGTAGCATCCAGCAAGGTCTTATCTTGAAAAGAAAGTCTTGCATAGAAATTATCAATGATGATATTACCTGGACGCTCATGATTGGGGCATTTGAGCATTAAAGACTTCAATCTCTCCCATGTCTGGGCAATACTCTCTCCATCATGAGGCCAGAAATTATATATTCGGTTTCGGTCTTTGTGAATTTCACTTAGAGGATAGAATTTAGAATAAAATAGAGGCACAATATCCTTCCAATCAAGAGAATGCTCATCCTTCAGCAGTTTATGCCAATGCGCCGCTTTACCAGACAACGACATAGAGAATAATTTCTTCTTCACTTCATCCATAGAGATACCTTCACACTTGAATAACCCGCATAATTCATGCAAAAACAGTAAATGATCTCCAGGATGCACAGTTCCATCCCCTTCATAGCGGTTATCCATAACACGTTCAATAATTTTCATATGTATTTTATATGAAATACTTTCAGTAGGTGCATTTAAAATATCACAAGCATCATTAGAGTTATCGCATATGGGAGATAAAGTATTATCAGAGCAAATTTTCTCCCCTAAAGATGGGAAGCTAAAAAGATCACAAAAACTAGCTTCCCCAAGTTTAGACTTCTCCATAGCATTAGCGAGTAATTGCATTCATACTAATAACATCGCTACTAGCATGCGAATAAGGTTCCATTGGTTTTTTAATGTTCGCACCAAACAATTCTAAATCAGGAAAAAGATTAAAAAGCTCACCAAATTTTTTGTTGTTTTCCATTATGCCTAACTAGTGAAAATAAAAACAAGAAACAAAAAGATGCAATTGCAGGATCTAAAGGAAATAGCTTCGAGCACTCACACACCGGCAACAGTGCTAGGAAATAGCTTAGTAGTCGGAGGATGTGAATACCTTTTACCTTACCTCCCCGACAACGGCGCCAGAAAAGTGCTTGATGTCTACGGGAGCTTCTATTCTTGTAGACAGTGTTGGGCCTCCAAGAGCAGAGGTTTGTAGAACAGCAGCAAGTTTCCCTTAAGTGGATCACCCAAGGTTTATCGAACTCAGGGAGGAAGAGGTCAAAGATATCCCTCTGAAGCAACCCTGCAATCACGATACAAGAAGTCGCTTGTGTCCCCAACACACCTAATACACTTGTCGGATGTATAGGTGCACTAGTTCGGCGAAGAGATAGTGAAATACAAGTAGTATGGATGTATATGAGTGGTAATAGCAATCTGAATAAAATATGGCAGCGAGTAAACATGCAACAGAACAGTAGATAAACGGAGATTCGATGTTTGAAAACAAGGCCTAGGGATCATACTTTCACTAGTGGACACTCTCAACATTGATCGCATAATAAATAACTCTTTCTCTTATGTGCTACATACACTCTTTTGTTTGATGATGAACACATTGCGTAGAATTACACGAACCCTCAATGCCGGAGTTAACAAGCTCCACAATTCAATGTTCATATTTAAATAACCTTAGAGCATAATAGATCATTGCAAGATAAACCAAGAACTAACATAGTGCACACACTGTCCACATTAGACTATGAAGGAGGAATAGATCACATCAGTACTATCATAATGATAATTAACTCCACAATCTACAAGAGATCATGATCATAGCCTACGACAAGAACCACACGGTGCACACACTAGTCACCTTTACACCAAGTAGGAGGAATAGACTACTTTAATAACATCACATGAGTAGCACATAAACTAGTAGCGATACAAAGCTCATCATATGGATCTCAATCATGCAAAGCAATTCACGAGATCATTGTATTGGAGTACAGAGAGAGATTAACCACATAGCTACGGTAGAGCCCTCAGCCCCAGGGGTGGATTACTCCCTCCTCATCATGGAGTCAGCAATGGCGGTGAAGATGGCGATGGAGACGGCGGTGGAGATGACTCCGGGGGCAATTCCCCGCCCCGGCAGGGTGCCGGAACAGAGAGTTCTGTCCCCCGAATTGGAGTTTCGCGATGGCAGCGGTGCCCTGGAGTATTTCTGGAGTTTCGTCCAGAGTTCTCGTGTTTTTAGGTCGAAAGGGATTTTATAGGCGAAGAGGCGGCGCAGGGGGGCACCTGGGGGCTCCCCACCATAGGCCGGCGCGGGCCCAGGCCAGGCCGCGCCGCCCTATGGTGTGGTGGCCCCCTGGCCCTTCTCCGACTCTTCTTCGGTGTTCTGGAGCCTTCCGGGAAAAATAGGAGGTTTGGTCTTCGTTTCGTCGAATTCCGAGAATATTGCCCGAACAGCCTTTCGGAACCAAAAACGAGCGAAACAGGAACTGGCACTGTGGCATCTCGTCAATAGGTTAGTTCCGAAAAACGCATAAAAATGATATAAAGTGTGAACAAAACATGTTGGTATTGTCATAAAACAAGCATGGAACATCAGAAATTATAGATACGTTGGAGACGTATCAATCGCGTACCACCGTCCCGAGGACTCTCCACCCGATGGCCCCTACTTCTTCTCCCCCTCATGAGGATCCCTCCTTTGAGGTACCGTCGAATAGTGTAAGGGTATATTGCCCCTATGTGTGGTTTTGGTAATTAATGACAACCCCTATGGACTAATGTTTTCATTGAGTTTATATGAAGGAATATTCCATGGGTACTACTTGTATTCCATGTGTTGGATTCAAGTATGGATGCCATGAAGATAAAGATATACCTTGTGTATTGGCATCAAGATCATCGATTTGAAGATATATATGTGATATGATCAAGAAGAAGAAATGAAGATAGAGTTCTTATGTGGAACTCAATATTAGCCATGCTCTAGCTTATGTGATAAGCAACGAATGATCAAGATCTTGAGTGCTTGATTCCAAGTGAAGAATTCAAGTTATGGCTCTAAGTCGGTGTTATGATAGTCTCATAAGTTGAGCTATGGTTGACTAAGATTTAGAGCATGCAAACCAATGAAGAATCCTTTATACACCTCAAGATAGTATGATAGAGCATGAGAAGATACAAGGTTGACCAATAAAAAGAGTGAAGAATAGATTCAAGATTGGTCAACACATGAAGCATGAAGAATGTGCCACGAGAAGTCATGTGGTATGGTAAGCCGTGTCAATCATGCTTTATGAACTAACCCATCATATATGTTCCCTTGTGTTGTCTATGTGGGTTAGGTATCTTTCCATGGGCATGCATCAACAGTGAGATCTCATATAGCCCATGATAGGATGATGTCAAGTGGTGATCGTCATCAAGGTTGAGTTGGGCAAGTTCAAGTTGAGCATCTCAAGAGGATCATATGCTTGAAGCTTGCCGTCCATTTGGTGATAACGGACATGAGAAGATGTGCATCAATGTAGCTTTCCCATAATGGTGTATGAGAGAGAATTTGTGAGTGTTCACGAAGCAACAATGATCAAGTGAGGCATTCCGGCTTGAGTGGAGCTTGAAGAGTTATCATAAAGATCAAGCGGGATGCACAAGGAAAAGGTATGGCCTTGATAGGTTTTTCCTTTTACCAGTCTCAAGGTGGTTGATGGGAGACCGGATTATAGGATAGATAGCCGCACTATCAAGAGGGGCTTTCGGTTGGGGAACTTGATCACATCATCTTAGGGATCTCAATCCTTTGCATACTTTGCATATCCCTATTGCTTCTTGGTGTTTCTCAGTGAGAGGTTCTTGAGCTTGTTGCTAGCTTTACAACAAGCTCAAGTTCATCGAAAACGGAATCCGCATGCATATTCTATTGCGTTTACGAATTTGGACGTCTTCACCATTTCTTGATGGTGGGAGACTCCCTCTCTAAAACATCTAAAAATATCCCGTGAGGAGTCTCCATATTTCCAACAAAATTGTTTTCATGTCAATCAGGGTCCGGACACAAAAGTTATCACATTTTTTGTATAACATGTTTTCCTGCTGGCCGGGTTTCTCGCCTGGCGTGACCGACCGTCCCACCGGATGGCCCGGTTCAAACCGGCCCCTGAACTGGTTCCAACCGGGGCCATGTACTGTAAGACACGGAAGTATCCCGGTCATGGCCCGGTCACAGGCCCGGTTTGGACCGGCCGGGTCCGGCCTGTGGCCCGGTCTGACCGACACCTGGAACGGACAGCCCGGCCCCAGGCCCGGTTGACCAGTCTCCTCGACTGTGCTGAGCTTAATCTCACCCAATGGTTATATTTCTCCCTAGACTATAAATATGCCTTCTTCCACCTTGGGCTGGATAAGTTCTTACAGTTTCTCTCCTCCATTGTTGACTTTAAAGAACTTGCCCTCTCTCTTGATTCCCCCCATGATTCTTGCTCATTCTTGAGGGATCTAAGAGAGGAGATATAGATCTACAATCCCCACCAATCCATCTCTCCTCTAAAGGAGGGGAACCCTTTGGATCTAGATATTGAAGTCATTTGTTGATTTCCTCTTTGTTCTTCCTCTCTAATCTCATCCTAGCATTTGTTGCTTAGGTGGGATTTGGGTGTGAAGGATTTGAACACCTCTAGTGTTCTTGCTTTGCATCATTGCATAGTGTTGAGCTCTCCACCACGATTAGTTTGAGTGAGAGACCGTGAGCTTGTTACTCTCGGAGGGAGACCTCCTAGTTGGCTTGGTTGGTGTCCCGATGACCTCTTCGTGGAAGATTGTGAAGGGGTCCGGGCTTCTCCTTCGTGGAGCTTGTGAAGTGGTTGTGGAGCTTGCCATCTCCGGAGTGGAGGAAAAGCTAACCATAAGGAAAGGGCCATTATCCTTCGTGGGTTTGGCTCGGAGAAGAAGGTGAGCCTTCGTGGCGTTGAGAAATCCTTCGTGGGACCTCCACCTCTCCAAACGTGATGTACCTTCTTGCAAAGGAAGGGAACACGGGAATACATCTTCATCTCCGCGTGCCTCGGTTATTTCTATACCCGAGCTTACTTTCCTTGTGATAGCCATCGAGCTTGAAGTATCTATTATATCTTGCTATCAGTTGTTGTTCATATATATTGTGCCTATCTTGCTTAGCTCTAGTTGTTGTTGCACTTAGTTGAGCCAAGTATATTTAGGGTTTGTGCTTGTAGAATAAACATTGTTTAATTCCGCATTCTTACAAGCCAAATCCGTAAGAGTTTTTTAAACGCCTATTCACCCCCCTCTAGGCGACATCTCGTCCTTTCAAATAGGCAAGAACACGCGTCGTCCCGCCACGACTTCTGTAGCCACCACAGAGTTGAGGTAGCGGTTCACCACACCCCTGTTGTCGGAGTCTTCTCCTGCTAGATTGGATCCGGAACTTGCCATTGCTAAAAATATGAAAGGACTGGGCAGGAAAACAAGGTTCGCTCGAAAAGACTTGATGCGAGATTAGATCGGCAGAGAGGCGTATATATTGACGGTTTTTAGGGTAAGACTTCAACGCTGTAGTCGAAACGGACTTCAGAGGGGCAAAAGAGCTATGGTGGCACATCCTGTTGAGGGGGGCGCGCCACCTGGGCTCTTTCCCCTTTGGGACTCCGTTTCGTCCAAATCTTTTGCTACCCGCTTTTATTTTCCAAAAATGACATTCCTAAAAGATTAAGATATTTCAAGATCATTACGCACGTGAAAATTAGCTTTTATTAATTTCTAATATCAGGCAGGGGATATTTCTTTTCAATTACGACCTCGGGACTCTGGAGATTTAACTCTTCCACCGTTCCATCGAATTTTGTACATGCAATATAATGTTCAAGATGTTGTCCATTAACAACATGAGGTTTACCTTTGTAGTCTCCATGAAGATAGATGACTCCAGAGCGATTCACCTCCTGCAAAACTAATGCACCTTATCACTTCGATGTTAACTTTCCTACGGAGAACTTGAAACGAAAGTTGAACAATAATACTTGATATCTTACTTTAAATTCATTTCTCTTATTATCATACCAAATCTTCACTTTTTCCCATTAATAACCTAGCATGTTCATAAGTTTCATTCCTCCATTCATCTAAGGAGTTTAGGTCTAGAATTCTTTTCATAGAACGGGGGAATATAAAATTATGTCAGTCTTAGTTATAGTGACAAAGCTCTTGGTATAGTGAGGTCTGGTGGGCCGCCCTACGTACCTCGGTTTTAGGGAAAAAAATATATGGATGATTCGATTCGTTCATTTCAAATCGTTGGGGAGAAAAAAAAAGTACCCCCTTCATCCATAAAAAATCTTATATTTATATAAAGCTAGATATATCTATATATTAAATAGTTTCTATATACATTTAACTTACATGAATGTAAAATATCCTTTTACGAACAAAGTAGTAAGAGAAAAAACAATTCTGAGAAAGAGCGGTTGTTGGACTGTGTGCTCTCGGTTTCGTGGGCCTGGGCCAACTCGCTGAGATAACTGGGTGCAGCTCGCGACTCGAACCGCGCGCGTTCGAACGACCACGAGCGACTCGCCATGAGACTATGGTGGCGGCGGCCAGCGGGACTCGTGAGGTCGGCGGCTGACCAAGCGAAGGCGCTGGTGGCTTGTCCTAGGAGACTGCGCGAGAGCAAGGGAGCTGCTGAACAATGGGAGGTCGGCGATAGTGCGGCGTGCGGGCACTAGTAGAAATAAGGGCTTTTATCCTGTCCTCGAAAGAGCTTTTGCACCGGATTTGGCACGAATCGGTGCTAAAGGGGTCATTAGCACCGGTTCGTGCGGTCTGGACGTCCAGGGGGCATTAGCACCGGTTCGTGTGGGACCTTTAGCACCGGTTCGTAACACGAACCGGTGCTAAAGGGTTGGCGTCAGCCGCGAACCCTTTTGCACCGGTTCGTAACACGAACCGGTGCAAAAGGTTTTTTCTGCTCCCCACGCACCTCCACCCCCCCGTCCCCCCGTGGATCGCCTTTTTTAACACTGTAAAATAGAAAACAAAATGATAGAAAATTCAAAAAAATAAAATGTTTTCAGATTCTTGTATGTTATGCAACCTAGTATTAGGAAAAATTAACAAATTTGAATTTTCACTTATTTTGCAAAAAAGTTTTGGAAAATGGTAAAACCGCAATAACTTTTGCATACGACGTCGAAAAAAAAACGTATAATATATCAAAATGATCGTGGGAAAAAGTTACATCCGAATTTTTAGATTCTCTGATATGTTAATAGGATTGATTCTCAAAATTCCAAATGAAAATATGAAAGTAGGAAGATTTTAGTTTTTTCTAGAAATTTAGGATTATATATATTTTTTTATTTTTCAAAATTAAAATTAATAATTGCATCCTGCATAAAGATTACAATCTGAAAATTATAAGTTTTTCAAATTTTCAGGTTTTAGGTTTGGCAAAAAAAATTAAAAAATTGAAAATAATTAAAAATAATACAAATTATAAAGTTAATGTTTATTTATTTAGTCTAGATTATTATTAGATCATTACTTTTGTTTATTAAAAGAATTATTTGAAATTCGAACAATAAAGAAATATAACATCTACCGATATGTTAATATGATTGATATGATACTACTATCACATACATGCGCGCGAAGCACTTGGATACGGAATGGAAAGGAACTTGGAAGTTAAGCGTGCTAGTGCTAGAGTAGTGGGATGATGGGTGACCGAGCAGGAAGTCTAAGCACGAGTAAGTAATTAGACTAGAGATAAAGGTAGTTAGATACTAAACTTGTGAAATAACTAAAATAATAGAAATTCTGAAAAAAAGGAAAAAAGAGGGAGTGAAAAATAATTCGAAAAAAAATTACGGTAGCGGGGCTCTACCGCGGCAGCGTTTTGGGACATTTTCCTGCCGCGACAGACACCGGTGCTAAAGGTCCTCTCGCTCGGGTGCCCGACAGCCGCCACGTGGTGCCCCTTTAGCACCGATTCGCAACTGAACCGGTGCAAAAGGGGGAGCCTTTTACACCGGATGCTTTGCACCGGTTAGGCATCCGGTGCATATCCGGTGCAAAAGCACCATTTTCCGTTCCACTAGTGGGGCGTGCATGACTTCTCAACGGTAAACTGGCGAGGACGCGTATGTTGGCCTGGTAGGCGATGCCCTCCGTGTAGTTGCCTGTGTTGTTGCCGCAGAGCTGCCATCGCAGCGGCTGCGCGGCGGTGAGCGGCGCGTTTGGGAACACGGTGACGAGGAGTAGGAGAGCAGCGGCGAGGTTGTAGGAAAGAGCACAACGGCGTCGCGTGGCTATGGCCGTCATGGAGTTGAGGTTGAGTTGCTGACGCCTAGGTCTAGGAGGAAAGGATACAGGGCAAGCTAATACTCCAGCGGTGACCGGCGAGATCGAACTGGGATAGGTACGTGACAGCGACGATCAAACAGAGCCGATCGAACTGTTGCTGTTGCTGCTGCTATCCTGATTGAGCAGGCAGCAGCTGATGGCGAAAGGAGTAGGGCGAGCGAGTCAGTGAGGTCGCGATCAGGGAGGAAATAAGGGGATGCAGTTAGGTTCCGTGGCACATGGAATCGGGTCAAGCCGCCGCTTCTGCATTTATTTCCTCGTGTTTCTTCGGCATCAGGTATTCTGTACCGAATGGCGATGAATAGGCACAGGAAATAGGAGGTGTCAAGATCAGCAAAGAAAACTTGGTGGCACGGGGAATAAACTATACTAGGATGATTTCCACGAGACTAAGTTCAGTCAAAGGATAAAGGATACTACCGGTCTTTAGAAAAAAAACACAGCTTTCTTCATGGCGCACACACTTTTATCCATTTTCTAATTCCGAGCAACGTGATCCATTAGTGGAGAGTGTATCACGCTAATCCTCATTTCCCCGCCTCAACCCACCACCACCACCATTTTGAATGCCCTATTTTACAAAGTAGGTTAGCCGGATTCATGACATGTATGGTAAAAAATAGTTCACCTTAGGACGTAAGACTCCTCCATATAAACCGATCATGATGTTTTTATAATTTGGATCTACCCGAAAAAACACAGCTTTCTTCCTGGCGCACACACTTGTATCCATTTTCTACTTCTGAGTCGTGGAATTCAACTTGTTCCCGTTGGTTTTTACTTCTACGATCGACCACCAATGTGATCCATTAGTGGAGACTGTATCACGGTAATCGTCCCCCTCCCCCCTCCCCAACCCACACACACACGAGTCTCAACCCACCACCACCGACAGGAATGGCCCAGTTTATGGAGTAGGTTAGCCAGATCCCTGACATGTATGGCAAAAAAAAACTTAAAAAATAGTCTGCGTTAGGATAGTCTTGTAGTCTTTGGGTAGGATTCCTCCATGTAAACCCATGATTATGATGCTTTTCTAAGCTATATCTGGGGAGGCCTTGAGGTAGAACCAATTCTTTTATTGTAATTGTGTACTTGCAGCTTTAGCCCGCTTCTCTCTCTCTAGCTGTGAGGTATCCTCTATGGTGCACTGATCGATCACATAATGACACCACACCTTTTTGAAGTTGAACGCCTCCTCCTGCGCCGTCTGGTTACACGATTTTTGCATGCCGACGCTGGTAAGGATAGGATGATCACCTTGCTTGGAGGTGCCCTCCTTCGAACGATGCCTTCCTCCAGTCGCTGCTTTGTCAATTTTTAGGAATTTAATTACGTTTTCTTATCTTATGCAAAGTCCTCTATTAGTTGACGACAAATTTTTAGGCTTGTTCCTGTTCAAACATAAGAGTAATATTTCCTCAATGTGTGTTTTTCTAATTTTCGTGCCAAATGCTATATAGTTTATATCTAGAACTTATTTTGCACTCAGAGGACAAGGTTGTGCAATTAACTCCAGAAACTCAATTCGGCTCCCGGGTGCGTATGATCCCTCTATCATAAAAACATATTTCCAAGTGTTAAAAAATTTTGATAAAAAAATTTACATGTACATCTACATAATATATGTGTATTCGTCAAGTTTCACGAAAAAATGATATTTTTTGTAGTCTAAGCGAAAAAGAGAAAATTTATCTTGTGACAAGTCTTTATTTCAGCACCGAATTTTGTCCTTTTTACACACGCCACATGACATATCGATTTTTCATGAAACGACTTTGTGAGCGTGTAGCACATGAAGATGTACGTGCGAAATTTTTGTTTCAAATTTTTTGACATTTTAAAATGTGTCTAACATGTATTTCAAAATAAAGGGAGCATATGATCCCATGTGCCAAAACATCAATCCCAATTAACTCTTTCTTTTCTAAGGAACGAGCCATTTTTGGGTTTGCCTCATTTTCTACACACATTCCACCCGAAGCTCGAAACAACGGGCTCTCTCCTCCAGAGTTCAGATGTTTCGCCACAGTAAAAAGTCAATGAATGCTTTGCTCCACGCCTCCAGTCAACCCCTCCCGCTAATGATACACGGACACCGACCGAACAACCCCTTCTCTTGGCAAGCCAAGCCAGTGAGCCACCGCTGACGCCAGAGTGCCATGGACAAGCCCCGCCGCCGCTTCTCCCGGTACCTCGCCGGCATCAGCGCAACATTCCTCCTCGCCGTCCTTCATGCCCCGCTCACCGCCGCGGAAGACGAACCGCCTCCGTGGCCAACCTGCGGGCCCTATCCCCCCACCGGCAACTACACGCAGAACAGCACCTACCATGCCAACATCGATCTCCTCGCCGCGTCCCTCCCCAGGAACGCCTCCTCGTCCCCGGCGCTCTACGCCACAGGGAGCGTCGGCGACGTGCCGGACATCGTCTACGGCCAGGCGCTCTGCCGCGGCGACGTCGCCAACGCCTCCGCCTGCGGGAGCTGCGTCGCGGCCGCCTTCCGCGGCGCGCAGCAGGCGTGCCCGCTCTACAAGGACGTGATGATCTTCTACGACCTCTGCCAGCTCCGCTTCTCCAACCGGAACTTCCTCCTCGACAACGACTACATCGTTACCACGTACACGCTCCAGCGCTCCCGGCTCGTGGGCGCGCCGGCGTTCGACGCCGCCGTCGGGCTGCTCGTCAACGCCACCGCCGACCACGCGGTGGGGGACTCGTCCAGGCGGTTCGGCACGGGGGAGGAGGGCTTCGACGACAAGGGGAACCCCAAGATTTACGCGCTGTCGCAGTGCGCGCCGGACACGACGGTGGACGTCTGCCGGGCCTGCCTTCGCCGCATAATTCGGCAGCTGCGGGACTCCTTCAGCGGGAGGACCGGTGGAGGGATTTTCGGGGTGTGGTGTAACTTCCGGTACGAGGTGTACCCTTTCTTCTCCGGCCGGCCGCTGCTGCAGCTGCCGCAGTTCGTGGAGAGCCCGCCTGCTTCCGCCCCGCCGGCGACCGGAGGAGGAGGTGAGTTTGCTCTGAAATTATGCAATCTGATGGCCTGTTTGGCACTGGTTAGATGTGCAATAACGTACGTACATATATATATGTAAGAAATGCAACTAATTTCTGGAATGCTGAACTAACGATTCTGTGTCTAGGAAGTAAAATACCTTTTCAATTTTTTTTTCCTAAAACAGGATTAACCAACAGAAGAAATTATCAGCACAATCATGGAAAGTTTTCTAGCAAAATATTACATGTGCTACAAAATTCTGATTCAGTTATAACTAAGAACTATACCTTCTGAATTTGTTAGTTATTACTTCACTTGCAGAGGAAACTAGTAATCGTACAGGTAAAGCTTCTGAATCAGTTGACAACACCTCATTGTTTACTTTCCTGCTAATGAGTAGAGTTGCTTGTCCGGAAAGAACTCTATTTATATGTACGTCTTGTGCAAAATCGCCAAGTATTTTTCACTGTAATGCACATATTTTTCCGATAAAGGAAATATATTAGTATCGCGGTATAGAAAGAACATGCGCCTTGACTAAAGACAATCTTGAAAATGGTTTTGTCTGCTCTGAAACTCGCAAGGTTTCTTTATGAAAAATCCTGGAAATTTTTGTAGCAAAATACTACATGTGCTACAAGATTCTGTTTCAGTCATACCTTAGAACTATACCTTCTGAATTTGATAGTGTATTACTTACTTGCAGAGAAAATGAGAAATCGTACAGTTAAAGTTCTAGCTATTGTGATGCCTACAATTGCTGTGATATTGGTGATCCCGGTGGTATATTTTTTCTGTTGGAGGAGGAGGAGAAGACCAGAAGCAGATGCGTTTCTACCTTGTAAGACGTCTTAACCATTTTAAACTATCGAATAATGGGCAGCGGAGTACTGAATCAATCGATTACCCAGCGGTTGCTAAATTCAGTACCAAAGATTTTCCTTAGTTCGGAGCAAACACTATGTTTCCTAAAATAAGCTCGAAGTCATGCTTTTCATCATTGTGTATTTATCCTCCAACATTTTTTTTGATTTTTTTTATCCTCCAACATAATTAGCTACCTCGGAGGATATTCAACACATCGATTCGCTTCTTCTTGATCTAGCAACACTAAGAGTTGCCACCGATGACTTTGACGAAAGGAAGATGCTCGGTAAAGGAGGGTTCGGTATGGTTTATAAGGTACATAATCATGCCGTATCTAGCTTATGTTTCGAAACAAATAGTTGTCAAAAAGCTTGGCCCGTCATGTGTTCTTTGGCCGAGTAGTAAGTATCTTGTTACTTGGACAGGGAGTCCTACCTGACAGTCAAGAAATAGCCGTCAAAAGGCTTGGTCAGACTTCCAGACAAGGAATAGGAGAACTGAAGAGCGAACTGGTTCTAGTTGCCAAGCTTCACCACAGGAATCTCGTGAGACTTGTTGGTGTTTGCTTGGAAGAAGATGAGAAAATACTTGTGTACGAATATATGCCCAACAGAAGCCTCGATACCATTATTTTCGGTAAGTTTTCACACTACCATTATTTTTTGTTTACATAAGTAATAACACACGTGCCACCAAATTTACGGTAGAGTACAATGGTGTTCTTGTTTGGGTCACAGATTTTGAGAGAAAGAAAGAGCTGGATTGGGGAAAGAGGTTCAAGATCATCAATGGAATCGCTCGAGGCTTACAATACCTCCATGAAGATTCTCAACTGAAGATAGTTCACCGTGACCTCAAAGCGAGCAACGTACTGCTAGATTTGGATTACAATCCCAAAATTTCTGATTTCGGCCTAGCAAAGATATTCGGAGGGGATCAATCAGTGGATGTGACTCATCGTATCGCCGGAACATAGTAAGAATGTCGGAAGGTTTTTTTTTTGAGAAAACATTAAAAGCAAAATCAGGTTCTGAAGTTATGTTTCTATCACAGCGGATACATGGCCCCGGAATACGCCATGCGCGGTCAGTACTCCATTAAGTCGGACGTGTTCAGCTTCGGCGTCTTGGTCTTAGAGATCGTCACCGGGAGGAGAAACAGCGGCTCCTATAACACCGAGCAAGACGTCGATCTCTTGAATCTTGTGAGCACCTGAAGCATGCCCATTTATGAACTCTGCACGCAGCCAGATTCTGGAAACAATGTCTGACTAGTGAGTACCCTTACCAAATTTACTGCAGGTATGGGAGCATAGGACCCGAGGAAACGTCATCGAGCTGATCGATCCGTCCCTGAGCAGCCATCCTCCCGTCGACCAGATTCTCAAGTGCATCCACGTCGGGCTCCTGTGCGTGCAGAGAAAACCGGCGAGCAGGCCGGCGATGTCGTCGGTGAATATCATGTTCAGCAGCCACACCGTCCGTCTCCCTTCTCTGTCCAGGCCGGCGTTCTGCATCCAGGAGGTCAGCGTGAATGAAAGCTCGACCGCGTATTCGGAAACCTATCCGCTCGCAGAAAAATCAACTGTGATGTCTTCGAACGAAGTGTCGATCACGGAGCTTTCACCCAGATGAGTCTTCCAGCTCCAGCTTTGGGAGCGGTTTGCTGAACAATATGTGTATAGTACTTCAATTTCTGCAGCTGATCGGAAGAGCCCGCCCGCTGGTATGGATATTAGTACTGAATCTTGCATTCTATGTAAGTAGAATTGCTAACCTGCAATGCTTAGGGACTGAAACTAGTGGGACTTCACTGCATCATAGAAGTCAGAGTGATGCTGGTGTACATGATGATAGATTGTCACAAATGCTAATTTTCTATACCGATATAAGAAGTACTATATAAGTTTGTCGAAACCAATGGACCTGAGCAGTTTATCCAATTCTTAGTCTACAACAGCTCACACATTAAGTTGGAGGAGACGGTGTTTTCTTAGCGAACCCCTTTGCTCCCTTGCCGCAAACAACCTCCTTAGAGCATCTCCAGCTGCGTCCAAAAGAATTTGGGGCGCGCCGGATTAAAAAAAAACGTTCCCAGCTGCGTGCCCCAAAAGCTCTTTTTGTCCGGCGCGGTCCGATACGTTGTCCGGCGTCCCGAGCCCGTCCCGCTACACAGGGGATGCTCCGGAGACGCCAGACACAACGAAAAGCGAGGCGAGGCCTACCTCGCGATGGAAGTTACTGGCGCGCAACGACGTTGCAGTTCTCGCAGAGGCGCAGCGAAGCATCTCGTCGCGCCTAGCTCTGCGTGCCGGTGTTAATGAGCGCCACCGCTCCCCCGCCTCCCTCCAGCCTATAAAAAGGGCCACCTCTCATCGTCCCTTTCACACACAAACCCTAGCGCCTCTCTCCCCAACCCTAGCCGCCACCATCTCAAGAGTCGACGCCATGGCTGGTAGAGGCGGAGGACAAGGTCGCGGCCGTGGTCGTGGCCGTGGCCGCAGCAGAGCTGCACGCTCACCGTCGCATGCGACGCCGTCGTCTTCATCATCGGACCTGCAGGAGGAGGAGGAGCGGCAAGTGTTGTTCGAGTTCGTCGTCGTCCTCAAGGGCGACCCACACGGCATCCAGAGGCTGCAGGACACGTTCGCCGACTTCGTCGCCAGCGACAAGCCGGGCTCACTGCAACTGCGGGAGGCTGCATGCGGCTGTTGCCGGTGGATTGTGGACGTGATCTACGACGCACGCGGCAAGATGAATCTCCACATCGACTGGGAGAAGTTCGCGCGCTACCACCACCTCGAAGCCGGCTTCGTGCTTATGTTCTCCTACCTTGGCGAGAGGGACATGAGCGTCAAGGTGTTCGACGAGATGCGCTGCCGCCGGCACTACCATGGCAACAACACCGAGGAGGACGAAGACTGCGTGTTGTTTCTTCGTAGTGAAAATAGGCACGGAGGTTTCTGATTGTTCTTCCTCGAAAGAACCAACAGGGCACTGTCAACAGCTGGATTTTCCAGTTTGGGTGACTGGGAGTGCCTGAGAGTGTTCTTTCTTGGCAGCGAACACACGAAATCTTCGATGCCAACACTAGTTAGGTTTAGTTATTTTGCAATGTTTTATATTTATGTCAACCATGGTTCAAACTATGTATTAGTTTGTGGAAAACCATGTTCCACATTATATCTTCGTGTAAATCATGTTTCTAATTATGTATTAGTTTGTGGAATGTTTCCTCTCTTTATTGAAATAAAAATGCAAAAAAGATTATTTTAATGTTTGGGGGCGGCGTTTAGGGGACGCGGCTGGGGAGCGACGTCCCCCAAACGCGGCACGAACGAAACACGTCCACCAAACGCTCGATCCGACGCCATTTGGGGACGCGACTAGAGATTCTCTTATATAAAGGGTTTCTATCTCAGGGACCCTTTAGGATGACTATTAAACAATATATGATTAGTGTTGCATAAATGTGTCATGTAATCCCTGATGTGGTTGCCCTATCTGTTTTTATGATATTTCCTTTTTGCAATAAACACGATTTTGTGTATCACTTGTTGTGTAGGCCGGAGACGTGACCTTTTCCGAAAAGGTCATAGGGACCCTAAAACTACTCGGACTACTCTTGGTGGAAGTAATATAGGTAGTAACATCACACATTTCAAGATATTTTTTGTGACATGACATGACAATAAATAAAGAAAGAGACTAAGGTGGTAACTTTGTTATCGTAACATCACACTTCCCAATATAAACTGAGTCTGCAACCTAATAAATATGACCTTGCATGATACCACACATATGTTACTACCCACTATAGAGGTAGTAACATAGAGTAGTAAGATGTGCATGTTACTACTCTATGTTACTCCCCACTATGACTAGTCTCATAGTGGGAGTAACATAGTAAGATCACACATTCTAAGACATTTTGGTGACATAACATGACAATAAATGAAGAAAGAGACTGAGGTGGTAACTAGCTATGTTAACGTAACATCACAGTTCCCAGAACAAGATGAGTTTACAACATAATAAATATTACCTTGAATGATACCACACATATGTTACTGCCCACTATAGAAATAGTGCATGTTACTACTCTATCATTACTCCTCCATGCTATGACTAGTCTAAAGTTGTTTATAGGAGCATATAATATGGCATGGTAGTCATACTGGACTTGCCAGAATTAGCCCCTTCATAGGAGGAAAATTTACCCTACCAAGTGTTCAAATTTGTCTCTACTTTATCATCTGTGGGCTTTTTAAGACTATTACTATCATTTGAAGCCAACTAGCACCCCCAAATGATTAACAAGGACCTAACCCTCAACATGATTAGATAAATTCATACTCCTAATACTTATTCTTAGCTCCTCCAAAGTAAAGCAAGTCATTTTCATGAAAACTTGATTTGGGCCTAAAAAGGTAAAAATATGACCAGAATTACTTAATAATTTCTAGCATTCTCTAAGGAATTCTTCAAAAAAGACACCTCTTCCACTAGTTGAGGAACCATGCCTTCAATCAGCCCTCGGCCCATAGCTAGCCATACCAATTAAGTGACAGTAAAAATCAATTAGGTAGGAGTCAACACGATGATTGGCGTCCTTAGCCGTCCGATCTAGGCATATAATAATGTACAACTAATGACTATTACCGAACCATTGACGTTAGCAGTATATGGGTCGTAGCTGTGTTTTGTTAACTTCTTAGCTTCGAAATCCCTAAAAAACACTAGCAGTATGTGGTGAGTTGAGGTTATTATTTGTTTAAAGAACTTAAGTTGTTGTTCCGTTATCTTTCGATAGTGAAACCTCACCCTTTTTTCGTGGGTCATGTGGAAAAAAAGGATGCATTTATGGGTTTATAATTCTGGTTTTTTTTTTCATAACGCCAACCGTTACTTCAATTGACATTTTGGATAGGGTTATGTGTAAGCCCTCTCGTGAACCCAAATCTTCACCACGTGAGTTTTTTCCCCTTGGCCAGATGGGACGACTACTTGCGCAATCCATCTTGATCCTACTCTCTTTGGGGATGACCGACCGTCATCACTTTGTGAGGGTTTTGTAGGTAGGATTGGAATGGTCCCCTCTTGTTGTCTTGGTTGGATGGGATGTCGGTGAGCAGGATGATGTGTTTGCAAAAGCATCGCAAGGCTCCATCCACTACTAGTGACGACGATGTCTATGGATGTCGTTCACCTCCTTGGGGTTGTGGCCATGACCCCATCATGTTTCGGATTGCTTTCTCCCTAGGCACTTCTAATGCCATATTGACTTGCATCGTCTCCGAGTTCCACCTTGAACTCCCTATTTATCGATGCACTGCATCAAGTTGGCTCGGCTTCTTCTAAAAGGTGTGCCCTCCGGTTTGTGTGTCTGCTCCCGAGCCTAGGGGTAGTACGAGTTGTTGCCATGCCGGGGGGGGGGTATGCCGGTGTTTTCACTGGCCGATTTCTATGTTGGTTGCTATGGAAAATCTATAGGTTTTCCTTGGGATGGGTGTTGGATCTTTCGCGAAAGCTATGCACGACTCTGTCCCATGGCCGCAACGATGATGCCTTGAGCGCTACTTCCCTTCGTGGCGGCATGCATTGTCATGAAGCTCTCCCTTTGAACCCTAGAGTTGCATATTCTCACAAGTGTTATTAGTTTTTGTCCTAGGTGTTGTGTTCCTTCGCGAGCTAGCCAAGATGCCGAGAGGTGCTAGTCTGATATGGTGCATTTCCTCAGTGTGGCTTCTATGTTCTTGAATTTTTAGGTCGAGCTACCGGTGTTTAGATGAATACTTTATCTTTATGTACGGAACAAGTAGACCAGAGCCTGGACCTGCTCTGCCTGCTCTTTTTGATCTTTATATTTAGCTTTAATCTTTGCTTATATCTCTTCCTGATTTCCTCTGTTTTCCTTTGTTTTTATACATTTATGTGTTCTTGTAATTCTAGTCGGTTGATGACTTTATTAACAAAAAGTCAGCCTCATTTCGATCATTCCGTCTAAAAAAACCACCAAGTCTTGGGACCGTGCAGTTTTCGACGACAAACAGTTTTTTCCCTCAATACCTGGTCATGAAGGTTTACATACATCGAAAAGTATCCTTGCGAGTGGGGACTATGACAATCACGTACTTCGTTCTTGGTTGTGATCTTTCATCTCAGTGTCTTATTGTTCGGGGTGAAAACCTTACATCCGACCTTTGGTGGTTGTGCCTGGAAATGGTGGCTACCTAGTCGTTTCTTTGTTGAAGGCATTGTCATGATATTGGACCTTCTCAAGGGTGAAAACCTAGGATCTAACCATGCTGGTTAGACCAAACGTCGATGGTGTTTCTGCATTGTTACATTTCTTGGAAACGTTGTTTTGAACAAGCTTTTGCAGAGTCAAATGTGTCGTCTACACAGATGGTGATATCGCTGCTTTGAGTCTCTGATTGCTTTGGCGGGGTCTTTGTTTTTCTTTTTTATTCTCCTTTATTTTTAGCTATGTGTATTCTTGATATATAGATGGGGTCTAGTTATTATGTTGTTGCAGCGGTTGGGTGTGATTGATATCCTCGTCGTATTAATATATTCCATTTATATATATAAAAATGCTCATGCGTTACCACGTTATTCGTCATTGGGTTGTTGCAAATGTTGGGTGTGTGATAACAATGGTGCTATTTCACAAGCCAAGGAACTTAGTCAACACTAGAAGAACAAACATATACTCATGCATTACCACCATATTCGTCAGTTTTTCCACATGTTTGATATCAAGTTATGCAAAATGCATACAAATCTGAATGTTGTTGATCCTTTGACAAAGCCACTCCCGCATCCTGCGCATGAGGCGCACACAAGAGCAATGGATAGTAAATACATTCTAGATTAACTCTAGTGCAAGTGGGAGACTCTAAGAAATATTTCCTAGAGGCAATCATAGAGATGATTATATTTCGTTGTATTCATGAGTTAATTGTATTGTTCCCTAAATATCCATATCAGGCAAGTTTTATTGATTGGAAATTACGTGAATTATTTGTGAAACTCTGTACTTGTATGGTTTTCTAAAGTTATCCCTAGTCAGGATTCATTTGAGGACACATATGAATATTAGACTAGCATAATTATTGGTTGATGACTATGTTTTCCAAGTCATAGACATGGAGATGTTAAACCAATAATGTGGGCACATGTTATGAATATGGGGTTGGACTGACCCAACACGAGACATGGCAACTATTCTTGTAGTTCTCTCTCTACGCAATGTGTATGCTTTGTCCTTAGATCTGAGATTGTCGTATGTACTTGACATGTGAATCTACCTACTTAGGGGCTATCATACGCTACACCGTGATAGTGTAGTTATAAAGGTAGATTTCTGGTTTGTCCTGAAGCATGCTACAAACCATGGTCAATCAAGAAGGGATTTTCCCTCTCTTCATGAGAGAGATATCTCTAGGACCCTGGAGTGATCGTATCTAAAAATTCATGATAGCGCTACAAAAGGTTAAGAGTTAACCTAGTGATGGATTACGAATCACAAGATCGATAAAGAGTTGTCAGCTTGGAGCTAACTGAATATCATGAGGCAAAGGAAAAGGCATGTACAGAACATTGTGATGGTTCATCCGATATGATCTTTATGTGCATTTAGGAGATGGCACATCTTGCTAGAGGCCACTACCATATATTGTCCGAGTAGAAATAATTGTGTCATGTTTATTCATGTATGAACCTATAGGGTCACACACTTAAGGAGCTAGAAGCCTAATTCAGATTAAATCTGCATTAGACCAGGCTTAGGGTACTAACGGGCCTCAAGCATTGGAGCCTAACAGGGATGCCTATATAAGAGAGGGTGGGCCAAGATGATTAGGGTTGAACCATTCCACCCAACCGCCACTCCTCATGCCTCAGTTGCACATGCGACCTAGCAGTGCGGTGTGCGACGCTTCCAGTCTGTACGTGTGGATGCATTGGAAGTGTTGCATCTGTAGCACTTGGACGATCCACATAAGAGGGAGCTACTCATGGTACTAGGAGGAGGAGGACGTAGTACGATTACACTTCCCCCTACATGCTTCATCGAGTTCCACAACTGTGTGTCTAGTGGTAATCTTGTGATCTATGACTGCATCAATCTTGGTTTACGCGGTAGAAAATGTTATTTTGCGCTAGTGTAGCCTACCCATATCCCTTCATCATGTGCAAGTGTCCAATACCTAAGGCCTTCTTGCCATGGTTCGGGAAGAACTTCGACGATCACCTTGGGGGACAACACACACTGGATGCAAGTGGTACGCGAAGACCAAGTACGTTGATGCAAAGTGCACTATAAATAGCCCTTCTCCTACCTTAGAACAGTTAGGCACTATATTACAAACTGTTCTTGATCTTTCTCTCGCATACTCCATTGATAGAAACACCAAAAGTCTCAGATCTCCCTCCTCCTCCACCCAAACTCGAATCCCATCCGGGGGAAAGATAGCGGAGGTCTTGATCTATAGTTCCACCGAGCCAAATCATGTTTCCACTTGTATTCACCAAGATACATGATCTCTAGGGTTTCTTGGAAACCCAAGCGTCCGGAAGCATCCAGGCTGTCGATTTGCTCCTGACAAGATTGTGAAGGTTTGGAGGCTGCCTCAAAGTCCACCACAAGTGAAAAGAGCTATTCCTTCGTGGGATAGGCTCAGGAGAAGAAGGTGAGCCTTCGTGGCGATGGGGAATCCTTCGTGGGACCCCCACCTCTCCAAACGTGACGTACCTTCTTGCAAAGGAAGGGAACACGGGAATAAGCCTCCGTCTTCGCGTGCTATCGGTTATCTCTAACCGAACTCTTTACTTGTGATATATCTGCCTGTGAGAGCCTTCATGGTCGAGTTACTTGTATCATCATATAGGGTGCCTCACCTAGTTTGCATTAGGCTCACCTTTATATTCCGCAAAGCCTAACTTGCAAAGAAATAATTAAAACTTGTAGAAACCTATTCACCCCCTCTAGGTTTACCATCTCTGAACTTTCATCCATCTACTTATGAAAAGGCACAACGTGGATCCGCTAGTTGCTTATTAACCGTTCTGGGGTGTTCGACGGAGTGAGATCACAATAATCTCAAACCATCGACCATTAACTTCGTCACATACGCGTGAGCCCTGTGTAGATCTTCAAAGAGAATCTACTCATCTTTATAGTGCAACTCTGTTTTCACTATAGTAGAAGAGGCTGACACTCGTAAATCACATACGTGGTGTAAAACCACGTGTCTTGTGAGATCAGTCTCGCGTGAGCTTACGCGTAAAGTCGGTCCGAGACATCTTCGATTCTGCTATACCACAAAAACAAGAATTGAACTAAAAAGTAGCAAGAAAGAAGATCCAATGCCCACGATGTTCCATCGTGTTCTAATCGTACAAAGCATCTATCCATAGAATCGGTTATGATACCAATATAGGGATTCATAGCATGGAAAACAAAGAAATTCTTACGCAACAATGAATAAACCACCAAGATCTAATCTAGGAGATGCATGTAACAGTGCGGTAGCATGTAACAATTTGATAACTGGATTTGCGCACTTGTTGCAAATTGGGTGCGTAAGTTTAACGGTTGTTGTCGATGTAGACGATCACGATCCATTCAATCTTGGATCCAACTCCATCAACTTCGTCGCTTGTGCGGCGGCTCCGAGGTGATGCACACGTACGACTTGACGACATCGGGTCCTTCTTGTTCAGCAAGTTGGAGTCAAAGTAGATAGATTGCTCTGGCGTCACAACGGCGTGACGAAGAACTTGGTGCAAATCCGGCAGGGCTTCGCCCGGATGATCTTTTCGGAGTTTGCCAGAATTAGGGTTCCGACAATCACCGGCGGAGGTTCGAGGACCAACGGAGGTAAACGGCGGAGAATGGAGAAGGACCCGGATGAGGACATGCGTTGGCTGACAACAGTGAGGAAGCCGGTGTCGGGAGGCGGCATCAAGGCGGCGACGGCGGGTGGCCGACGGCGGTGGCGCTGGCGTTGGTCGTGGGGAGCTCGGGTTGTGTGGCTCTTGTGGACTTATGAAGTTGTGGCCATCCCCGGGGATCTCGTATAAAGGCTCGAACACGAGAGGACGTTGGATCTCTGAATCCTTATTGGACTCTCGGTCAAACCTTGTCAAACTCATATTGGAACCAAATAAGGAAGTCCCCAAGTGAATTTGAATAGGAAAAGGAAAGTTCCTCCCTCCACTCCCAAACCGAGTGGAGGGAGGACTCTCCCTCTCACACTCGGGCATGGTGGCCAGCCGATCGGCCAGCCCACTTGGCGCACTCTTGGGGCCCACCCGACCCAAGGCTAGGTGGGTTCCCCCTTCCGGAACTTTTCGGTACTGCCGAAAAATCCGGAACTTTCCGGAACCATTCCGATACTTCTCATATATATTCCTATAGGTTTGTCGCCCTTTCGAATCCATCTGTGATATCCCCGAATCCATTCGGGACACCGAAAACACTGCACTTGATATATCTCTATCCCTAGCGGCGTCGAACCTTAAGTGTGTGAGCCTACGGGTTCGCGATTATGTGGACATGACTATGTCCCTAGCCAATGGTTAATAGAGGAATCTGGAGATCCATATTAACCCAAAAATATTCAACGATGATCTTATCAAGTGAACCACTTATGTAATTCATATATATTTCCCATGTCCTACGATATCTTAGTTACACTACTAGGGAAAAGCCTATAGGTGGAGGCAAGTTGTGCCGGCGCACCACCTTGTGCATGCGCCGGTGGAAAGGATTGCCGGCGCACCACATTTCAGCCGCGCCGGCGATGAAGGGCTACTGCCGGCGCACCTCGGGGAAAGGCTCGCCGGCGATATTTCCTGGCATGGCCCCGGCCGATTCGGGCCAGGCCCAAGAATCATTGCCGGCGCACCGGCCCAGTGGTGCGCCGGTGGAAAGTTTGCTATTGCCGGCGCACCCCTGGGCCGGTGCGCCGGCAATGATTCTTGGGCCTGGCCCGGTTGTGATATAGCCGAAAGGGGTATATGTTGCCGGCGCACCATGGTCCAGGTGCGCCGGCAATAACCTGGCAGTTATTTCAGCCACCAACCAGCCCACTCTCACTCACACACTCACTACACTCCACTTCTCCACACAAACCCGAGCCTTCTCCCAACCCAGCTCATTTTTGCCCATTTCTATCCCCAATTTCACCAATTTGACCAAACAAAATCAAAATTTTTGAGCAAATCTTCCCTTCCTACATGCATCTCCCACATCCCCCTATGTAGATCTAGATCTACTATCCCGCATTGACCGCTCAATCTAGATCTAGATCTAGAAAGTCGGCTTCCATACGCCATTGTCGCGGCGCGTCGTCTCGATCTTATCGAGGAATATATCAAACAAATAGGTGATTAATGAACAAATTAAGGAATGAAATCGATGTATGTTGGACATTTGAAGAAAAGCTCTCGTGTGTGGCATATATATATGTTGTGCTTGTGCTTGTGTGTGTGTTGGCGTTGAAAATGAGTTGCCAACGTTGCGCCGAAATGTTGATTCTTCAAGTTTCCGTTTCGGCACATTTACGGCGCTCCTATGTCCTACCGTGTAGGAAGGTCATGCCGAAATTTTCCGTGAAAACTACCGACGGATGCATGGTTCTAATGAATTATGTAATCTTACCATGCAGGCGATAATGGTTATCGAGATGAGTGAAAGCATCGTGATGAGATATCTGAAACACGCGATCATCGACATGTATGAAAATAACCGCACGGAGGTATTGTGTCCGTGCCGGAGATGCAAACGAGGGAAATGGTTTGACCCGTATTCGGGCAAGTTGCGGGGGCACCTGCTCACTAATGGTTTCATGCATGGACACACTCAATGGATGAGTGATGATGGCGCGGAGGTCAATGGGGCGACGGCGGCGGTTGGTAAAAATGGCCGGCAAGAAGGAGGGCATCATGATACCGATGACGATGAAGAGTTTGTCGCACATGACGATAACCTTGACGACGACAATAACCTTGACGACGACAATAACCTTGACGACGACGAAGAGGTGCCGCTAGCTTCGGTCGTGCGGGACCCTCATCTTCAAGATCCGCTTCTCGAAAAGACGAAAGGCGCCAAGCGGAAATCAAAGCTTGAGCAACTCGAGATAGACTCGAATACTCCGTTGTACGACTCAGGTCGCGGGTTGGGGGAGTCTCGCTTGAGAGTAGCTCTCGATGTGCTGCGAGATGAAGGCGAAACACGGATGGACGGACACAAGCGTCGACGACATCCTAGAATACGTGAAAGATCTCCTTCCTCGCCGGGAACACGTGTCCCGGTAGTCTAGCCGAGGCCAAGAGAATCACGTGCCCTCTCGACTTACCCCACGAAAAGTATCACGCCCGCATCAACGACCGTATCATGTATCGCAAGGAGCACATGGACAAGACCAAATGTCCCGTGTGTGAAGCTGAACGGTACAAGAAAGGGAAGAAGAAAGCTCCTCGGAAAGTTGTGTGGTACTTCCCGCTCGCCCCCGGCTTCAACGGTTCTACGCGGACCGCAAGGAAGCAAAGCTCATGCGGCGGCACGCAGAAAGAAAGGAGGCGGTGTTGAATGATAAAGAGCGGATTGAGCACCCAGTGTCGACGCACCCTTCGGATGCAAGCCGGTGGAAAGCATTAGACAATGAATTCGGAAGTTTTGGGGCAGATCCCGAAACATCAGGTTGGGTGCGAGCACGGACGGATTCAATCCGTTCGGAAACCAGAGCAGCACACATAGCACATGGCCCGTGTTTGTATGGATCTACAACCTCCCGCCCTGGCTGTGCATGAAGAGGAAGTACATACAGATGAGTATGCTAATTCAAGGGCCGACACAGCCAGGAAACGATATCAACATGTATCTCGAACTATTAAAGGAGGAGCTTGAAACGTTGTGGGCGGAGGAAGGGGTAGATACATGGGACGCCGTCGCGGAAGAATATTTCCCTTTGAGAGCCGCGTTGATCACGACGGTGCAGGACTACCTCGGATACGGTTACATTTCGTGCCGGGTGTGCCATGGACACAAGGCATGTGTCGAGTGCATGGAAGAGACGATGTTTTTGCAGCTTGGTAAGGATGGCTCTTCGAAAACGAGTTTACATGGGGCATCGTAGGTGGCTACGGAAAACTGACCCGTGGAGAAAGCGTGGAGATCCGTTCGATGGTACAAATGAACCCCGAGGACCTCCACGTAAGAAGAGCGGCGAAGAGATCGATACATTACCGAAAGGTTGGAAGGAGTGCCCTGCGCCGGGAAAGATTCGTCAAAAGCCCGGAGAGAAGAAGAAGAAAAAGGAAACGACGCCGCTCATTGGTGTATGGAAAAGGAGGTCCGTGTTTTGGGACTTTCCGTACTCGGAAAATTCTCGATACACCTCACCGCCTTGATGTCATGCATATTACAAAGAACGTGTGCGAGAGCTTGCTTGGCACTCTTCTCAACATGCCGGACCGGACCAAAGATGGGCCGAAAGCAAGACGAGGACCTGAAAGTTTTGGGCATCGGGGAAGAGCTTCGGATCCCGCCGGCCCAAGAGGGACGATCGGAGGAGGAGGCGGACGGCGGTCGGAAGCGCAAAAGGATTAAGCAGCCGGACTATTCATCGTCCCCCTCTCCGCTTCACTTTTAGTCCGGCCGAGGTCGATCAATTTTTCAATTGCCTTGTAGGAGTCGAGTGCCCTTCGGTTACTCCGGGGTAATAAGCGGATACATGGACCCCAAGAAACGAAACTTCAGCGGCATGAAGTCTCATGACCGTCACGTGATGATGACGCAGATTCTTCCGGTTGCAATCCGAGGTATAATGGATGACCATGTCCGTGCAACGCTGATCGGGCTCCGTAACTTCTTCGACGTCATAACTCGGAAGTCGATAAGCGTGAAGAAACTCGCAAGGCTCCGAGGAAGAGATCGTGGTGATCCTATGTGAGATGGAGATGTACTTCCCGCCTGCATTCTTTGACGTGATGGTCCATCTCGTTGGTCCATATAATGGATGATATCGTCGAGTCTAGGGCCGGCATTCTTACACAACATGATGCCGTTTGAAAGAATGAATGGGGTCATTAAAGGATACGTTCGTAACAGGTCACATCCGGATGGAAGCATCGTACGGGGCTGGCTCACCGAAGAGTGCATCTCTTTACGCACGAATTATCTAGACATCGAGGACCCTGTTGGTTTGCCTCAAAACAAGTACCTCCGTAGGTTCGAGGGAGTAGGCCACAAAAATGGAAGGAAGGAACTGCACGTGCACATGTCTGGTCGGAGTTCCGACTTTGACAGGGCCAACTTAGTAGCGCTACAACACATTGACTTGATCGATCCTTGGTTGAAAGAGCACAAAACCATGATAGAGAACAAGTGGCAAGCCGATGATGACGGAAGCGAAATATACAGAGAGCACAACTCCTCTTTCGCGCGCTGGTTCAAAGACCACATTGTTGCTAATCCCCCACCAATGGATTCCGACAAGGATAAACTAGTATTGGCCTTGTCACATGGCCCCGCGCCCAACATCATGACTTACCAAGCGTACGATATCAACGGGTACACATTCTACACGGAAGAAAAAGACAAGAACGAGTGTTTACCGAACTCGGGGGTAACGATGGATTCTCGGACGGGTGACGTAAAGACTAGATACTACGGAAGAATCGCGGAAATCTGGGAGCTTAGCTACGGCTGGGGAGAAAGTGCCGATGTTCCGTATCAGATGGGCTAAGAGCGTCGAGAAAAGAAGACCGGTATTTCACCACCATGTTTCTACCCGAAGCCAACAAATCAAAATCCACGAACGCCACCGCGCAGAATGAGCCATGGGTACTGGCAGAACACGTGCACCAATGCTTCTTCATAACCGACCCATCCAGGCCTAGCCGTGTTATCGTGAGGAGAGGCAAGAGGACCATCATCGGAATGGATGGAGTCGCCAACGAGGAAGACTTCGAAGGACAAGTCGGAGACCCAATGATGGAAGAATCCGAGGATGAAGACACAACATACACCACAAGAAGAAGCAGGACCACGCTACCGAGGTCAGGTCGACCCTTCAAAAGAAGAAGTCACGACACGGGGCTAAATTATTCAACGACGAGCAAGAAAAGCAAGAAGAAAGCGAAACACTCTTCTCAATCGATGATGTAAAATTTTATTTGCAAACTATAACTCATATTTTGTGTAATTCATAACTACTCATATGGTCATGGCCAATATTTTATGTATGACTAATTAATATTGTGTTGGTCAATATTTTGTGTATGTATATATAACTCATATCTTCATGTTTTTACATAACTCATGCATATTGCTTTGTTATTATCTTAAAAAGATAAGAACATAAATATAATGCATAACTCATTTTTTGTATATGATTTGGGAGGAAAGAAAATAAACATAAAATAAAGTGAAAACAAATAAAGAAATGAAGAAAAAGTAAAAGTAAAATAGAAAAGGAAATGGCCAGCCAGGGGCTGGTGGGGGCTAAGTCCCACGTATAGCCGGACCCATGTTATTGCCGGCGCACCACCTGTTTGGTTCGCCGGGGGTAGAGTTGTCCCCGGCGAACCAAACAGGTGGTGCGCCGACAATAACATGGGTCCGGCTATACGTGGGACTTAGCCGCACGCGCGCGTGTGTCGATCCTCTTCCCACCAGTCACAATCTCACGCGCCCTAGCACACGCCGAACCCTAGCACCGCCGCGCCGTCGTCGACCTCCGCACGCCCTCGCGCCGTCGTCGACCTCGCAGCACGCCGGAGCCGCCACGCAAGGAGGAGCAGGGCGTCGCCGCGGAGAGGAGGGGGAGGGCGTCACGCGCCGGCCACCGTCGCGGAGAGGAGGAGGAGGCCGTTGCGCGCCACCATCGCCGGCCACCGTCGCGGAGAGGAGCGACAGGGCGTCGCCGGCCATCGCCGTTGGTAAGAACCTCTCTCCCTTCCCCTCTTCCTTCCCCTCTCCATCCCCCTCTTCCTTCCCTCTCCATCCCCCTCTTCCTTCCCTCTCTCTGCGCCGTTGTTCTTGCGGTAGTTGAATTCGATCTTGCGCCGATTCTTGTATTACTCATAGAAAATTTGATTTGATGCCCCGTACCCTTGCAAATTTGATGCCCTGGTTGGCCCTGTACTTGCCCTATTCATTGGTTCAAATGCTACTCGCTCATGCTCAATTTGCTACTTGCTCATGCTCAATTTGCTATATATTCATGTTAAAGAATTAAATAAATGCAATAGCAGGTGAAAGAGTCAATTTTGAAGTTCAAATTTGAAAAATTAAGCACATCATTGTCTATATGAGTTAAGTACTTAGGTTGATTAGTTAGTTTTACTCAATGTTGTGCTCATGATGAAATGCGAGTAATCGGGGTTCATAAAATGATGAAATGCAGTACCAAATGATGAAATGCGATAGAAAATGATGAAATGCACTCATATTCATTCTCTGGTTTGAAATTTTGAGAGAGCACTAAAATAAATTGCTACTTGGTTCATTTAAATGTAGTGCCTTCTATGGCAATGCTATTAAATGTTGGCTGCCCGAAATTCTATAAATGTAGTGCCTTCTATGACAATGCTCTCTGGTTCATTTAAATTCTATAAATTCTCTAGATGTTGGTCTGGTTGATATAGCAATAATGCTCTCTGGTTCATTTAAAACAAAATAAAAATGATGTACATGGTTCTTTGGTTCATGCTTATGCTACTGGAATCAAGTTGAAAATGAACTTTATATATGTTGGTTTAGTTGGTTTAGATGAAATGCAAATGAAGTAGCTATGTTCATTCAGAGAACTAGTGCAAGTCAATATGATCCCTTGGATTTCTGCTTGGTTACCTTTGGTTAACATTGCAAGAAATAGGGTTCAAATTGGAAATAGGGTTCTCTGGTTTGAATTTTTGAATGCTAAAAATTGGTTTCAAATTCTAGCAGTAGGTTTCAATTTTTCATTATAAGTTATACATAAAATTTTGAATGCTAGCAGTAGGTTTCATTTAATTGATTTAGTTAAATGCTAAAAATTGTTCTCTGGTTGGAAATTGTGATATAGAAATAACTAAATGAAAAAATGTAAATAGCTAGTATTAGTTGGTTTAGTTGATAAAATTTGTTCTCTGGTTGGTTTAAAAAGAACAAGTGCTATTCTATAAATTCTATAGATGTTTGCTGGCTAAAATTCTGGTTCAATTCATTCTTTTAAATTCATTCTTAGACTGTTGTTTAGTAACATCCTATTGTTGTTAGTAGGACACCTGGGATGTCTATTCCTAAGTTGTCATGTTGGACATCTCGTGCACTTGGTGCCGCAGAAGCTGTTGAACCTTCAAATTCTATTGGGATGCTGCTGTTGAGCCTTATTTGATTGTTCCCATACTTGATTAGCTATGCAATTTGTGGTCTTATTTGATTGTTCCCATACTTCGGTTGAATTTGGAATTAGCCTAGCTGGAGTGTATGATGCTGCTAAGCAGAGTTTGATGGAGGTTGTCAAGTGTTATTCACTATGTTCATTCTCTGGTTTTAAATGGAGGTTGTCAAGTGTTATTTTTATGCTGATGTAAAATTCCACTGTAATGTATATGCTAAAAAGCTAGCTACTGTAATTTATGTGGTGATGGTTATGGTGATGGCATGGTTATATATGGAGATGGTTATGGTTATGGTTATGGCATTTCTATGTTTGCATTTCTGTTACAGGGATTGAGTTGCTATTGAGTGCCGGAATGTCGATTCATTTCCGTTCCGGCAATTCTAGCACTCGGCATGACCAATTTTTAGCAAAGGTCATGCCGAATTTTTCCGTGAATTCTAACTCTTTTTCATCTTCTATTAGTGCAAGCCACCATGTCGTCTCAAGAAGAGTTAGAGGAGCACTAAAATAGGCACTTCTTTAGGACGGAGGAGGATGCCGAGGCCGCAGGTGTTGGCGGCGACGAGGACCATGAGATGGAGGATGCCGCCGGGGGTAGTGCCGACGAGCCGAGCGGCAACGAGGCAAGCGCCGCCGCCGGGGTAGTACCTACGAGCCTAGCGGCGATGAGGCAACCGGCGCCGCCGGGGTGGCGGCGAGACAAGCGGCGACGATCCTAGCGCCGCCGCCGGGAGTAGTGGCACCGGGACAAGTGGAGCCAAGAGGCCGCGGAAGGCAAGGCGCCAAAACACGGTCGGCACCGGCAGAGACACGATCACGAGAGGTGGACCCCGCCGGTGGTTTGCCGGTGTTGCCTAAGGATGTTGCCAAGGGGTACGGCAACCAACCGGCATGTATCCTCCGAGAGGTCGTCAATCTCAACGAGACGGACCTCCGAGCTGAGAGCAAAGCGCCTTTGCGAGCCCAGCTCATTGCGAGGTTGCACGCACGATACAAGTTCCTAGGCGACTACGCCTCCAGTCATCAAACCAACAACATTGTGAACTCACAAGCCCTCCCGAAGTTCACCAAACACCTCAGCAGCTATAAGTACATGGTGCGGAGGCTGATTGCTGAGGGCAAAGGTTTCGAAGAGGTCCACTCCGCCTTTCCGCATGTCACCCGGGCGGACTTTGATGCTTTTGTGGCCAATGAAGAGCTACAAGCAACCAAGAATCGCAAGTTGTGGGGGAAGGAAATGCGGGAGCTTAACATCGGCAACCACAACCTTGGGAGCCGTGGGTACGAGGGAAAGGAGCCCTATTGGGCGAAGGAGGACGAGGCGTATGTAAATGCCGGCATTGAGAACCCCTGGCTCAAGTACAAGGACCCGCTTGAAAGAAGATTCATCGAGGTCCCGGTACCATAAGAAGAAACTAACCGGGGAACTTGTCACGGACCCGAAGGTCGTAACCGACATAATTTGGTTCACGAACGACCGGAAGGTCCTGGCGTTGGAGAAAAAACTGGTAAGCAATTTACCGGTTTTATTAGATCAAGTATCGTTCATATAATAGTAGCAACATTTCTAAATGGTTCGCGTTTCTTCCGCAGGAAGAAGAAAGACAAAGACTTTCTCAAGCCTCCCAAGGTGACGAAGGCTCCTCGTCCCGGGCGTCGACGGGCAGGGTAGCTCGGGACAAGCCTCTCGTACGGGCGCTAAACATCGTTAATGAGCATTCACCGACGAGAAGGCCGCATAGAGGCCGTGTGGCTGGCGCCGGTACAGGCTACAAGCATGGTCACTATGGCTTGTCGTCTGCGGCCGATAAAAATGCGCGTAATGAGAGGAAGCAGCGGGAGGCGGAGGAAATGAGGGAGTCAATCCTAGCCCAAGTCCAAGCTGGTTTGGTACCGCAACCGGTACCGCAACTCAAAGCTACACTCGTACCGAAGTCAAAGCTGAAGTCGCCGCTGGAGTCCAAGCAGATTTCAACGCTATGCAAGCGTGGTATGAGGGTGGCAAACAAGGCCCCCCCCCCGAAAATGCAAGTGGTTAGCTTCAACGGCAGCAACTCGATGGTGCCGCCGTCCGCCGGCAATGACAATGTTATAATGGAGACTCCTCCGGCCGCCGGCAATGTCGCCGGTGCTAGGGATTCACCGTCCATGCCGGGTAGCAGCCCCTCCGTCACTTGCACGCCCGCCGCCGCATGTGCTGGCCCGTCGACATTAGCCGAGCTCAACGCCCTCACGGTAATTAACTAATGTGTACATCAAGTTAATATATTAGTTTCGTCATCCTTGCCCTCTCTCTAACGCCATACACATGTTCTCGCAGGCGCTCTCGACGCCATGCACCTTTTTGATGAGAGTAAACGACGAACTCAAAGACGTCGCGAGGGGTCCATCATTCGGCCCCTGGATAAGAAGTGGCACACACGAGATATGGCGGATGACGTTTACCGGGTTGAAGTGGATCGGGCGTTACCGGGCTATGAGGATTTGTTTCCTCCTAATCAACCGCATGGTGCCGATGACGATAGCCCGTTGAATCTGGCCTCACCGAAGGGTTGGCTACTGCTATGGCCGAAGACCCTAATTCGGATCAACACCTACTCGGGGTCGACGGCAAGCAAAGACAAGCACCTTGCGGCGCCACATGTCGGCGTCCCTCCACGACGGCCGGCGGCGCCCGTGGTCATCGCCCCACCGGAACGGCCGGCTGCGCCGGAGGTCGGCGCCCCACCACAACAGCCGAGCTGCGCCAGAGGCCGAGGAATATGAACGTGACAACTTCCAATGGGATATTCCTACGTCTTCACAAGTTGTCCATGAGGATGCGCCGGGCTTCAAATATGTGTGCTCCAAGAAGCTGTTCGATTCTCAAGAAACGGCTAATGAGGAGGAAAATCCTGAGGAGGTCGCCACCGCCGCTGTCAAAAATATGTTGAGCCCAAACACACTCCGTGCTACGGCCACTACGGCGATCGATGGTCCAGCACTACAACCCAAGAAGAGGAAGAGGGCAAATAAGAAGGACGCCCAAGACAAGGCGGCGGCGGCCAAATCCAAGGACAAGGTCCCACTCCTTGACAAGTTGCCAAACAATTGGCGACCTCTCGCATCACTTGGGTCAACCGATGCTGCCGGAGCATGTCGTGAAGAAACTCACCCCGGATATGAGGAGCTTGCATGAGACTGTCTTGCATGTGGAGAACCTTCTTCTCAAATCAAAATATCCTGGTTACCCTCTCTTCGTGGCGAAGGTGCCAACTGGCATGAACTTCGTCGAGAAGTACCCCGCGGACTTGTGCTTCATCCGGTTCAACGACATCTTCGAGCATCTATCGCATGCAAGCGCTCCACTTTAGTGTGGTTCGCCTAGTTGCTCTTAGCATGTCTTCCCAGATTGTTAAGGAGGGGACGCCGACCATCGCGATCATGGACCCCTTCTATATGCGGGAGAGCATCATCTGCAACCCTGGGGATCGCGCGATTGCCACCCAGCAGGTCGAGGATTTCATGCTGGCGAACATTAAGAAGGGCGCCATTCTCATCCCTTACTTCCCCGAGTAAGTAATCACTCGCTAGTCCCCCATCACCATTCTATCCTATATCTCCATTTGCATTTCCAAAGGTTAATCCGTGTGTTTTCCGCGAGACAAGTTCACGCACCCTCATCGTCGTGCACCCGCAACACTCGCATGCGGTCTATCTCGACTCGGGTAGGGACCGCAAGAAAGACTACTCCCACATCGGGGCCCTTCTCAATGATGCTCTCACCGGCTTCGCCAACAAGGCAGGCCCCCTCAAAGTAGAGAGGAAATCCCGAGGAGGCTTCGTCTTAACCCACACAACCAACTTCCCCGCCTCGGGCGATCGACGCCCGACAATGGGATGGACGCGTGGTACGCCATCCTTCGGATGCGGGAGTACATAAAGTACGCAGATGACATGTTGCTGCCGGATAATCTCGAAACAGGTTTGCAAACATGGCGGATGTCCCCGATAGAGAGATTAGAAAGAAGCTGGGGTCGCATCCAGCGAGTTCATTTGCACAATAATCCTGCGGGATGTCAACAATAGGTCCGGCGAGTTCTTCTACGGCTATGGTCTACCACCTAATGACGAGATAGACCTCCGCTTGGAGATGTCGCGTGATGAGAGGCCGTTCAACTCGCTTGAGGGCTGCCGTCCATTCCCCCTAGGCGTACAACCTGATCCTACGACGGGAACACTTGCTAAAGCTTGAACGATATGTCCTTGAACTTCCGTACTTGTAATAATTGTTATATATTCCCATAGAATCGACTAGTTGCTTTTATTTAGTTGTATGAATGTGCATGTGAACATGTGTCCGTAGTTTCATTTACTTTGCTATATATTTCAAGATTATGGCGTACATAGCTTAATAATTATTTGCATTTACTCGACCACTACTTGCCTCGTATTTGGAGTTCGCCGATGATTAGAATGTTCGGTCAATCGTACACTCGGGGGTGGAGCCAGTGAGCCTTGGTGCGACGGCCACAAGTATCAATCTATTGTGCATCCTACCTAGCCTCACCGACTCCATCCCTGGATGTTAATATTTGTTTCGACCGACAAAGTATGAGGCACGCTATTTAATTCGTACTACTTGTCTTCTATTTGAGTTCGCACTTCTTAATTGCATTGGCCGATGATTAAAATGTTCGGTCACTTGTACACTCCGGGGTGGGGCCGGTGAGGCTTGGTGTGAAGGCCACAAATATCAATCTATTGTGCATCCTACCTAGCCTCACCGACCCCATCCCTGTATGTTATTATTTATTTCGACCAACAAAGTATGAGGCACATGCTATTTAGTTCATACTACTTGTCTCTTATTTGAGTTGGCACTTGTTCATTGCATTGGTACTAACGTTTTACTTGTCTTGTGAATGGAGATGCCGACGACATATGTCGTGTACAAGGGGAGGGTTCCTGGAGTCTACGACGGCCGGGAGGACCGTCGGAGACAGGTGCACCGTTTCAGCGGCAACGGCTACAAGGGATACCCCACTAGGGTGGAGGCGGAAGGAAGATACGCCCGTTATCTAGCGGGAGAGATGAGGGACATGAGGAGGAACCGGATGAAGACCATGGCGATCGTGATGATGGTCATGACCATGTTGGTCATGTTCTATGTGATTCTAGCTTAGGTTAGGACCTACATTGTGAGGTGTATGACGATACTTGTGACGACTATGTACCAAGACTTCTAACTTTGTGAAACTTCGTCGTTCGGTGTTGCATATGCACATGTGTTGTATGAATCAACACATTCCGAAACGAGACTTGCGTATTTGTGTACCGATACCGAAATGAAACTTGGCTCTCTATGTGCTTCTCATATTGCATGTAATACTGTATAAATATGAACTGCGTTGTAAATATATACTGCTGTCAAAATTGTATTGTAATATCGTTGTCAAAATTGTATTGTAATATGCTTGGAAAAAAGTGGAAAAAAGAATTTTCGAATTAATTGCCGGCGCACCTAAATGACACATTGCCGGCGCACGAGGCATGCGCCGATGCTGGAAGCACTACTGCCGGCGCACCCGATAGTGCGCCGGTGGAATAGATCTTTGCCGGCGAAGCAGGGTGGTGCGCCGGCAGTAGCAGAGATATCGCCGGCGCACAACCAGGTGCGCCGGCAGTGTCCTTTTATCACCGGCGCGTTCGCACCGGCGGGCTCGTGGTGCGCCGGCAATGAGGGTTTTAGGTGCGCCGGCAATGGGCCTTTCCCTAGTAGTGTTAGCCGAGGTTTGATCGTTGGTACCTTCATACCTTGTTCTTATCTCGTTACCGGTTAGTACTATTTTCTCGTCGTAATAGTGCACCCTCATGTGACCTAGTCACGAGCTTGCAAGCGACTGAGTGCGTATTACCGAGAGGGCCCAGACAATATCTTTCTGTTAATTGGATGGACAAATCCCACTCTTGGTAACATACAACCCAACAAGTATCTTATAGAACACATGAGAGATAGATTTATAATCATCCAATTACAAAGTGACGTTTTCAACAAGCTATGCATTCTTCCAATACCCGGGAGTTGTATAATCTCATGGTCAAAGGAATAGTATAGATGACGATGGGAAACCTTCGCAATTAGAACTATGTAACACGATCAATTGCTACGCTTTGATTAGGTCAAGTCCTCCATATTATTCTCCTTAATAATATGACCTCTCTAATAAGTGACACTATGTCCATAGCTATGAAAACCAATAACCAACACTTATTTCACGAACTTGTATAGAGGCATACAAGGGACACATTGTGTTAATATTCCACACATGTATTATGTTTACGGATAATACAATAGGCATGGTATATAAACATTATCATGAACATGGATTTGTGATAATAAATATTCCTTTATTAGTGCCTCTTGGGCACCAAATCCCTTCAGTTTCCCCCCTTCGATCTCCGTCGGCGGCAGCCTGCTGACTCTCTATTTATGTGTTTTTGATCGTCAATGTAGCCTCGATGAAACCCTGGGAGGTCGTATTTATAGGGGGTTTTAGGTAAAAAGAAGTTTGTGATCACGAGATTGAGGCGAATCGAACGGACGAGGCGAAAAAGAGCACAGGTGGCGTGCCCTAGGTGGAGTGGGGCGCGCCACCTGGCCTTATTCCCAGCCTGTTGATTCCACGGTCTCCTGCTTTAGCTTATTTTGTTCTTCTCGAAATTTCCAAAGCGTGATCCTGACCTTGCCCTTTTTCGAGACACGTAGCTCCTGGAAAGTTAAAAATACTAACATAAGGTATTTTCTGCTAGACAGAGTTAGAACCAGAGGAGAGGGATTGTTTAGAAAATCCCCAAAAATAATATAAAACATGCAAATAACATTACATAAGATGCAAATATATGGTAATATGTGGCAATAAACTACAAAGTTCATGTATGCATTTTATATGCATCACCAGGTGCCCGGACCATGGAGATGCCACCAGGAGCATAGTGGAAGAGCAAAATTTATCGTTGTTTACTTGTGTGTCTGAACACTATTTGTGACATGTCAAATGTCTGAACTTGTGTGTCAAATTTGGCACTCTGCTAAGTTAACTACTATGGTAGGATTTGAGTTGTGAACTTTTCGTTATAATATGGTAGTCTGGAAAGTTATCTCTAGTTTACTGACTTGATTGGTTTTTATAGTGCAAAGTTACCTTACCTATTACGAGACGAGGTTATCGTACTCCCTCTTATGGTGACAACCAAATAGCAGAAGGATGCTTTTAGGTCACTCCATGGGATGCAACCCATGCAACCAAACAAACGGAGCTGAAATCTCCACAAAGCCCAAAAACCCCCATTCACAAGTTGTCAAACAAAATGCAAAATTTGGTCCGGAGTTTGTTTTGGACGGACTATGCCCCCCACGGCAGGCCCCAAGGAGCCCCAACGTTGACGTAGTTTACCAAATGTGCCCCAGAGTCAGCAAAGTCATGTTAATATACTTAAGGGAATAAAATATAATTTAAAGTGTTTTAGAAAAGCTAGTACTACAATTTAAAAAAAAAAAACAAGAACGACACCAAAACGAAGAGGACATGGTAGTAACATATTTATTTTTGGTGCAAGATACATTAGGTTGATGCTTATGCTTAAACAACGGAGGTAAGATCTACATAATGACACCTTTGTTCCTCGGAAAAAAAATACTTTATATAATGACAACTTGTTGCGAGAACATGTATAATGGCATGTAAGATCGATCATGGGAAGCACGAAGCCACGAACAAGGGAGTTATTATTTCTCGGGTACGGGCGAAGCAACGACATGTGCTCACGTAGAGGAATCATCAACAATTGATTTACTAGTGAATCTCGCATGTCAAATTGATATCCTAACGCGGCTCCAAAATCAACCAGGTGCTATGTATAACTAATCATTTCGATTCCAAGATTGACAATTGAACGCGCAGCATACCTAGCTGCCCATATCATCTTTCATGGCAGGCCATAAACCATTTTCCAATAGAAAAAGTACAAGGACGAGAAAGTATTTGATAGTTCTAGCGCCGGTATATATAACCCCGGTTAGCTTGGTTGTAGCAATATCGTTCATCAGACGATCACAGAGCCAAACACTTACCGATCATCCCCTTTGCATCCTTTCGGTATCAACGTACGAGGGGCGATATGAAGGCTAGTTGCGGAGCATTGCTCGCCGCCATGGCGGTCGCCGCATTGGCAACCACGGCGCTGGCGAAGAACTACACGGTCGACGGCTCCACCGGCTGGGACACTTACGTCAACTACGACAAGTGGACCGCCGGCAAGACCTTCATGGTCGGCGACAACATAGGTAATCCAATCCCTTCATCCCCGTATAACATTCCTATGGTCTACATGATTTGTTCTCAATGATAGTGTAACACACTACGTGCATCAATTTCAACTTAATTTGACAGAGTTCAAGTACGAGGTGTACCACAACGTGCTGGAGGTGACCAAGGCGGACTACGCTAGCTGCGCCACCGGCAGCCCCATTTCCACCCACTCCGGCGGTGACACCACCTTCGAGCTGACCGAGGCCGGCACCCGCTACTTCATCTGCGGCATTCCTCGCCACTGCAGCAACGGCACCATGCACGTCAAGATCACCACCGTGGCCTACGACGCTACCACCGCCGCCGCAATAGAAGCAGCGGCGGCGCCCGGCGCTGCTCCTTCTTCGGCCCCGCTTCCCTCCCCACCCGCCGACGTCTACTCTGACGCCAGGACCGCGCCGGCGGGCGCCCCAGGCGCCTCTACGCCCAAGTCATCAGCGCCGCGGTATCAGCGGACGTCGGCGGCCGTGGCCGGGCTGGCGTTCGCTGCCCTTCTGGCCATTGCTGCGTAAAACAAGCAACAAACGGAAGATTTCTGCCAACGTGGAGTACGATTACTACCGTTGTATGCATCTGAGTATTTGTTTCGAGGCGTGGTTAACTATTCTTTGTACCAAAGGCTGTCTTTTTTTCTTGTTTATAAACTTTATTTATTTCCATTGTTAATTCCTTGTATATTTGGTGTATGGATACTCTGTAACTCCATTTTGAAACAAGTCCTCGTAATATGATATATACTCCATAGTTTTTGCGAGAAATTTGATATTGTACTGCGTTTCGGATTGTCCTAATCTGCTTTGGTGCGTATGTTTATCCAAAATATGTCTCAGATGAATTGTGTGTTTCGTCTCAATCTTTTCGGTGAAACAAAATAATTGTCAATCGAAACAGACATCAAAAGAGGATGAAACTGGCGGGAAATTGCAAAGAGGTAAAAAACAGTTGTCGATTCTACATTAATACTGCAGAGAAAGGTAAACCAATAGTATAATATCAGTGGACGGCACGTCTTCTAAGAGAGATCAGTGGACGGCACGTCTTGCTAAGGGATGACATCACGTTGCATTCGTGCCTCTGCATAGACTGGATGCATCCATCCTGGTTCCAGCGTTCGTTTTCAGTTTTCACATGTGGAAGAATCGTGAGGGCAATTCAGGTCCAAAAAAATCTGGGCGAAAGTCGGAGCTGCTGAGCTTAGAGAAATCATCCCAACCACCTGGGATGTGCACTAATTCCTGTAATTTTATTCATGTCCCTCCCTCCTAGGAGGCTTTGTACTCTTCTTCTATGCAATGAAAAGAAACACAGTGTACCAAGCGAAATGCTTGATGAGCAACCCAAACCAACAACAAAAAAACGCAATGTCATTACGTTTTCTGGAGAAAAAATACTCAGGTCCAAAAAGAATAACCATTAGCCTACAGCCTAATTATGTTATAGTATGCAGAATCAAAGGCGACATGGCAAACAAGGAGAGACAATAATTCTGCAACATCTGATGACCATTTCATTCAACAGGTGGTATTTATTTACTATACTAAGGATGTACAACGGTGTCGCAAGATGACATGCCACCAAACGATGCAACGAAGAGGCTTGAGTTCTGTTCTGGGTTTAACTACATAGTAACACTGACGACCAAAATAGACCTGAATGGAAGGCAGTTTCGCCCCCTTCCCCACAAGATAGATGAGGCAAATGGTATTAGCTGGCTTATGCAACAGGAGGGCACGACTTGGGATCATCGGAGGTATCAACATCAGAAGGTGGCATGAATTGCCACATGGGAAATCCATGGTAGCCAATGACAGGCATCATCAGCTTCTGCCCTGCCACTTGCCCTTGGGGAGCAGCAAATGCAGCCGCCGGGATAACCGAAGGGTGCGGTAGGTGTGGTACGAGGCTCTGACGGGCATTCATGAACTTGATCTGCTGCTCCAGGCTCTCTTTCTCTGCCTTCAGCTTTTGCTTCTCATCCCGCAGCTCGTTCTTCTCAGCCTGCAAAATCGAAGGATCTGAAGAATCAATTTGTTTGTTGGATGAACAAATGTGTATCTTACATGTCTGTCAATAAAAAATAATTTGAACAAAGAAATTTATACAAAAAATGTAGATCAGGTTTAAGAGTTAATGGATTGGTTGAGGCGTACATGCCTAACGAATCAACAAACAGTAGTTCATAGGCCATTTAAGCAGGTTAAAAAAATCATGTGCGAATATCAGAACAATTTCTGTATGACGAAATAGAAGCGCCAAAGATAGAGCACCCCCCCTCCCTCAAAGGCAAGCAGTACACAAACCCAGAATAGTACAAACCTTCAGCTCTTTGATCTTCTCTTGGAGAGACTCGTTTGAATCCTTCAGCTTCTCTGCTTCACTACGTAGCTCAGTCACCGCACGAATAGCATCATTCAATATAGCACACTTGTCGATTTTAGGTGTTTTCCCTGGATCCAAGACAGCACCCAATTCCAAGAATCTAACGATACAAACCATAAACTCCAGTTAACGAAAAGATAAAATGCTGCAACAAAACAATTCTAAGAACATTACAAAATGCATTTGCTGGCAGAGACATACCTCTCGTTTAGCTTGTCCCTTCTCGCTTTCTCCCTGCATGCTTTGGAGCTGGGTTGAGCACCAGATTCTGACCTAGGACTGCCGTAATTCCATGCTAAGTTTAAAAATTTCGAAAGAAATGGGGAACAAGCAGAAACAGAAACAAACCGTTTATTTGTTGGCTGTCCTTTGGCATGGTCCCAGTCCACAGAAATAGGGCTATTGATTTCGGCACTGGTAAATAAGTAAAATTGTAGTTAACGTTGTAAAAGCGCCATAATAAGGGAAATATAGTCTATCATGGCAATGTAAAACGCAGCACTTGTGAGAGTAAACTTGGAGTTAAGAATGTCAAGATCACAATATATTGGAAAATAGTATGCTTGCCAAATTAGCTAGCAAGGGCAATATAATAAGACGCGCAAATTTAAAACAGACAGCATACATCAGGTGAATTATTGGAGTGACAGAAAAGAATTTGCATTGAACACCACAAGAATCACCTCTTTAATGCGGCACCATGACAAGTTGACAACACAGAGAACTATGAACTATCATAAATCGAAGAGAAGTCATGCCCGAAAGTGCAATCATGAATAATTTCTAAAATGGACCATGCTCGACTTCATGCTGGGATCACAGCAAATGGGTCAGCAAAACAGCCCTCTTTCCACCCATTTTCTGATCCTTGATACATCAGCAACATGACAAGAGTTGCCTCTTTAATGCAGCAACATGACAACACAGAGAACTATCACAAATCGAAGAGAAGTCATGCCCGAAAGCGCAATCATGAATAATTTCTAAAATGGACCGTGCTCGACTTCATGCTGGGATCGCAACACACGGTTCAGCAAAGCAGCCCTCTTTCCACCCATTTTCTGATCCTTGATACACCAGTTAATAGGAAAAAATGGGCTATCCAACTAAAAATAGCATATAATGATATAACACGAGTTATTTTACATAATTTTGATCTGGAAAGTTGGATCAATGATAAAATAAAAACACCAGCCATATAAAACTGATAACATCATTTTTATACTCAACATAAATTCAACTTAATCCCTTGGATCCCTAAATTTTGCCAATGATCATGTCAACTTTTTTCATTTCAGGGGGCAAAATCTTTTCTCTCTTTTCTCCTTTTCTCTTTGTAGAAACAGCGATCAGAGAGGCGACATGTTTTCCAGCATCGACCCACGAGACTCCTATCCACCCAGGGTCCCGTGCTTGTCAATCTGGCCAGATCAGCCACATGGAGCTGTATCACTGTAGGTTAGGGACTAGTAGCTTACGGTTCTGGCTGTCCAACGACGTGGCGGCAAGTAAAGGTGCTTTGGGTCAGCCCCCAACAACGATGGATCTAGGAGCTAGTTTTCCGAAGGGGGTGGTGTGGCGGCGGTTTCATCCTTGATATGGAACTTCGTCCTCCAACTCAACCGCTACCATGTCGCGCACTCGGAGGGCCACTACGGAGCCTGGGAGGCTGTAGAGCAGTATGAAACGGCAGTGGTTGTTCATGGAGGAAGCATCAACAGATCTATATTGGTTGTGCAGAAGATGGACGGAAGATCTTCTTCTCTCCTTTGATGTCGTCGAGTGATGGCAGCAGATCTGGAGCTTGACAGTGGGTTCACCACCTGGCCCCAGCAAATATACCACAAAGGAGACGGATTCTACATGGGCAAGCCACATTCGAGGCACATAAATCTCAAGAACAGCGAGGAGCCACCCCAGACTTGGGTAAGAAGGTTCTTCATCTCATCTTCTTCCGGTAGTTGCTCCAGCAGCAAAGAAAGGCGGCATGCGACATTCAGTGGCCTGATAGTACTTTTGTTTCTCGATTCAGGATTCTTTCTTCTTTGTGTATGAGTGTGGAGACAGCTGTGTTTCCATGGTATTCATTTGAGTGTGTAACATTGTATATGTATCTTATAAGGATATCTTTGAAATATGAATGGAACACGCATTGGCCTCTAAAGTAACTAGTTCATTGGATCTCTCCCCTTGGCAATCTAGAATAAGTATGAAACTGTGTATGCATTCTATCCTTATTTAGTATACATGCACCTTTCAACAAAGACCCATTTAAAATATTTAAAAAAACGTTTAACATTCAAGTAAAAAAAATTTATCTCCTCTAACATAATACCACTGACAGAACCAGCAAACACTCCTAACAGGCAATACTCCCGCATGGAACTAGTTCTATAGGTTCTGACATGCATGCGATTTTCTACTCCATGATCCACATATAGGCTTTACCAATCTACAGCCACAAGCTCAATAACAACAGCTATGCTATAACTCATGTCAGTTTACCCAACAGGTGACAACATACGGACACCGCAGCATCAAATCAGGACAGGGGATGTATAAGTAACCATCGAGCCCAGCCGCTGGTAAGCGCGATCAAGCCCGAGGAGGCGAGAAACCGCAATTACTTACCAGTGGTTGGGAGCCGGGGTGGCGGAGACGGCCGGGGCCTGGGTGTGCATCTGCGGCTGCATCGGCGGGGTCCAGTAGAAGCCTCCTGCGGGCGGCGCGGTGAAGTCGGCGGCAGCAAGGTCGTCCATGAGGGGGCAGTCGAAGACCCAGTTGGCGCCCTCCGGGGACGCCATGGCGACGGAGCGGCTCGCCGTGGCCGGCGACGGTGGCTAGGGTTTGGCTGTCGCGTCGGGATTTGGGGGAAATTTCGGGGGAGGAGACAGGGGAAGCGGTCGTGGGCTCCGGCGCCGAGATAAGGATCGAGCGTGGAGTTGGAGCACGAGGTTAACGAGTACGGACAGTTGGGTCTGCGCGTAATGGGCCTAAAGCATGCTAGCCCAGAAATACGAATGGTACTGCTTATGGACCCTTGGAAAGGCTTCTGGGCGTTAGAAGGCACAGACTATACGAAGGACATCTGGTAATCATGCTATTTCAGCTTTTTAAAAAAGGTTCCCCTAGAAAAAAAGCTATAAAAAAAGGTAAGCATAGCATTTTATTTCTTTTGGAAGTTTTCCTTCAAAAAGGATATGATTTTGGCCACGTAGCATTGAACAATCCAACATTTTTATCATGGTGGTAGGTGGAACATGCACTATTCGAAGTCTTAGAGGTTGTGCATGTATGGTCTTGTGCATGTTCTTTACCATGTGCGCCATGGAGAACAATGTGATCTAGAGATGTTGAATTGAAGAATTTGATTTGAATTTAAAGTTTTTTCTTGTTCTTTATTGGTCACTTTTAGTTCAATTTGATGAACTGGATTCTCTTTAATTAACTAATAAAGTCAGATCGATTGTTCAAATTAATTTCCCTAAAATGAATTTTATTTTGATTTTCCTGAAAATGTTATTACACGGAGAGAGAAATACTTTTAAAAATTGTGAACTAAATTATTTATTGGTAAAAAGACCTTAATATCGAAGTGTTATGGACATGGTTCCTCTTAGTTCTTTTTGCCTCAAGTCATCGCACTTGGGCTAACAATCGAGATACGATGTTTTAAGAAAGGGGGTAGAGGGAAACTACACAATGATTTAATATTGAAGAATACCATCCCAGATTCACGTCTAAACTAAGTTTAACTTGTCTGGTAAGATTGTACAACCACTCCCTCGACCAAGTAATCTAGGATTGCTTCTTCGTGAGATAAACTTTTAGTCACGCGTATGCTAGGTTTGAACGTATTTGGCAGGGATGTCTCGATGGTAAAGAAAACATCGCATAGGATAAAAGATCGTGACCATATCCTTGTTCTATTGGAGTTGTCGCGGCATTATGGCCGACGCGACCAACAAAGAGGCCTTCCGGTGTTTTGGTCATGCATGTTGATGACTCTAAAGCTAGCAAGTTGTCGACTTGTCGTATAATTGCTTCAAACGAGGTTGGCAATGGTAGTGGTGATGTTGATGTTAAGTTTATTTTTATTAGCATGTGGTTCTCATGTTTCGTTCTTTTTGCGCCGAGACTCTTCACCGACAACCTCATCGGCAACCTCTTATCAAGGTTGTTCCGACCACAATGCATTCTCAATGGTGTTTGACTCTCACCTATTGAGGTGAGCTGCTATGCAGATCTTCAAAATATGTGAATCTAGTCTAGTTTGTATTGATCTATTCATTTTACTATTTTTTCACCAGAGATACGGAGAAATGACGAGTTGCGGAAGGTAGAGCTATAAATGTCTTTTTGTATATTTCTATGTTAACGAGATTCATTTGATTTTTTCTATGTGCGCGATCTGACGTTTCAGACCAGGGTCGCGATGTAGCACCAACTTCTGGACGTTTCTTATCTATATTATGTTATCTAGAATTTCGGTATTGCAAAAGAAGAATGGAATAATCAGCTCGTCTTTTCTTCCTGGCCTCTGAATTTGAGTGTGCCCACATGTTGAATCTACAACGTTGCTAGAGCTATCACTGCACAGTGCCACGAGATAACGAAACTACAGACAAAGGCGCATACAGAAGAAAAGGACACCATTTGAAAACCACAGGTACACACGCACAAAACACACACAGCTCATGCGAACCACACCTTCATGGGCACCGGCAGGCAGGTCCGGGCAGTATCTTCCAATGGCTGCACATCGCCAGAAATTAAGGAACATATTCGTGTATCACGCGGATGCCATGGCAGCAACGGCGACGGCCCCTTACATACACACGACACCCGAGATTGCCCGGGTAAAGCAAAATCGGAGCAGTAACAGGTAGCAAAAGCTCAAGAACTGCATGCACACCATGCTCGCGACCTCACCGTCGTCACAGGTAGTCAAGTTACAGCCATGGTGGGGGAGCTGCCGGAGAAGGGCGGCATCTCCTTCCCTTCTTCCACCGACGATCACCAGGAGAACGGTGACATCTGTTCCCCTTCTCCGAGCTGTGGCCGCCGAGAGTGCGCAGACTTCTGCTGTGCCGCAACCGCAGGTACATCGTTACAACAAAAAAAGTGTTTCTTGGGACACCTGAATCTGAGTTCTTGTCTCGTTGCTGGCGAAGCCTCCGCCGTTGGACGTTGAGGAGGAGAAGATGCTAGCAAACTACGTCCCGGTCTTCGTCATGCTCCCCGTACGAACCGAAGCAAATTTCAAGTGGTCTTGCGTTGCGAGCCTTGGTCTACTTGATTGAGATTGACACTGTATTAACAGCTGGAGGTGATCACCGCTGAGAACGAGGTGGAGGACGCGGAGGGGCTGAGGGCGCAGCTGCGGCGGCTGCGCGAGGCCGGCGTCGACGGCGTGATGACGGACGTGTGGTGGGGCATCGTGGAGGGCGCCGGGCCGGGGCGGTACCATTGGCGCGGGTACAGGGAGCTGTTCTGGCTGGTGCAGGAGGAAGGCCTGAAGCTGCAGGTCATCATGTCCTTCCACGCGTGCGGCGGCAACATCGGCGACGCCGTGAGCATCCCCATACCGGCGTGGGTGCGCGACGTCGGCGAGGCGGACCCGGACGTGTACTACACGAGCCCAGGCGGTGCCAGGAACCAGGAGTACCTCACCATCGGGGTGGACGACCGGCCCCTGTTCCACGGCAGAACTGCCATCCAGGTACCGTGCGTTCGGCTCCTCTGCTGAAATTGCAATGCAAATTGGATGGTGATCAATGCATCGAAGACAAATTGATCAACCGGTTGCTTGTTTTTGTGAACTGCTGCAATATGGCAGCTGTACGCCGATTTCATGGAGAGCTTCAGAGAGAACATGGCAGACTTCTTGGAGTCTGGCCTGATCGTGGACATCGAGGTCGGGCTTGGCCCCGCCGGCGAGCTGAGGTACCCATCCTACCCGGAGAGCCAGGGGTGGGCGTTCCCTGGCATCGGACAGTTCCAAGTACGGCGAGTTTCAGTTTTGTCCCCGGTCAAAAAAGTTTCACTTTTGTCAGACATTAGCTAGTACTGTAGTTCCGAAAGAAATTCAGAACAAGTACTACTCCTAGTACCCTCTGCTTGTTCAAGTTGCTGAAACAACATTGCTGCAGTGTTACGACAAGTACCTGGAGGAAGACTTCAGAGCGGCGGCAACGGATGCCGGGCGCCCGGAGTGGGAGCTTCCCGACGACGCCGGAGAGTACAACGACGACCCGGACGACACACGGTTCTTCGCGGCAGACGGCGCCGGCGCGACGTACCTCACCGAGAAGGGGCGGTTCTTCCTCACGTGGTACTCCAGCAAGCTGATCGAGCACGGGGACAGGATACTGGACGAGGCGAACAGGGTCTTCCTGGGCTGCAAGGTCAAGCTCGCCGCGAAGGTACGCCGTGTCACGCTCACGATGCAGCAAGCGAGAAATTGTTGAGGCGGTGATCGGTGACGACGACTCGACGACGCGGATTTGATCTGCAGGTGTCTGGCATACACTGGTGGTACAGGCACCCGAGCCACGCCGCGGAGCTGACCGCCGGGTACTACAACCTGGGCGGCCGCGACGGGTACGCGCCGATCGCGCGCATGCTGGCGCGGCACGACGGCGCCGTGCTCAACTTCACCTGCGCGGAGATGAGGAACTCGGAGCAGCCCGAGGAGGCCATGAGCGCCCCGGAGGAGATCGTGCAGCAGGTACCCGATCCGCCGCCGCGTCGTCGCTTTTCGTTCATCGATCGATGCTTGCTTCATTTGCCGGCGGCGCGTTGCGCGCGTGCAGGTGTTGAGCGCCGGGTGGAGGGAGGGGATCGAGGTGGCGTGCGAGAACGCGCTGCCCAGGTACGACCGCCGGGCGTACAACCAGATGCTGAAGAACGCGCGGCCAAACGGCGTCGACCTTGGCGGCGGCGGCGGCGTCCCGGCGCGCCGGATCGCCGCGCTGACGTACCTCCGGCTCACGGACCAACTCCTGACCGGGAACAAGTACCGGGCCTTCAAAACCTTCGTCAGAAAAATGCACGCCGATCAGGTAGGCCAGTTTTGGGCTTGATCAGGAGATGGGCTAGATTAGTCCCGTTATTTCCGGCCTAGAAATGAGTCGGGCTAAAAGTGTCTTGCTTGTTTCAGGATTACTGCCCGGACCCGGCCCAGTACTTCCGGCCTCTGAAGCCTCTGGAGCGGTCAAGGCCGGCGATACCCATGGACCGGCTGCTGGAGGCGACGTCGCCGGAGGCGCCGTACCCGTTCGAGGCCGAGACGGACATGAGCGTCGGCGGCGACCTCGCGGAGCTCATCGACTGGGTGTTCGACAAGGTCGAATGGATATTCAGTTAAAAATTTCGTAAAACTAACTGATCGATACACACGTGCACACAGGAGTAGGCTAATTATACAGTAATACTACCCGCAAAAAAAAATACAGTAATACTAGCACATGTGTCTCCAGCCGACACAAGCACGCACTATTTCTTGGACGAACAATACGCAGTTTCGCACTCTTGGAAGCAGCAAAAGAGCAGAAATGCAATGGTTTTACACTCTCCATTCAAGGGGTTGAGAACATCTCTATATATCAGCCAGATCCCTTAAAGAGACAAAACCGTAGAATACTTGTCATTGGTTGTTTTTATGAAGAAAAAGATGCCAATTTGCTCGATCATGTAAACTTGGCCGACCCGTAAATATTTTTAAGTTGCATTGAAGATCGATGTCCGAGTACCCCGTATTGTCAGTTTTAAAGGCAACTTTTCCAGGCACCCCCATACAAACAAGCACCTCATATTTCAATTTTTAAGAAAATTTTCATGTGCACTTAAAATAAATGTTTGTGGTAGGGAAATTTTAGTTTTATCCCACTTGACTAGCTGGAGTTCTCACCAGCAGTGGCTACAAAGAACGCTTGGACGCAACGGTGGCACAAGAACGACCCGAAAGGATCTTTCACAGACATAGGGGTGGCCGAAGTGCGATGGACCAGGGCAGCGGTCGAAGCAAGCCAAAGTCGACTCTCCCATTGGTAGAACCTGATATTGGAGCACGAAAAGTGAGCAATGGGCTCAAGATGAGGCTTCCGGTAGGAGGAATCGAGCGGGAACTCACTGGAGAATGGTCCGCCAAAAATTCTCGCAACGGAGCTCCGCCCACCGATTGTGGAGAAGAAGGAGTTGGGGTAGGAAAAGTCATGACACCGAGGTTGGGAAGCAATGGCGCCGTGCCCGTGGCTTAGACTGACAGGAGCTTGCAGGGGCATCTTCCGAGCCTCGTGCACGGGCGAGGTGACACGAGACGAGCAAGGTAAAAAATGCCCACCAACAGATGGGTCAAATAGGTCCTATATGTACTAGCTGAATTCTTGTGTGTTGCTTACTGCTCCTCAATTTTTCTCCTCACATGTGTAAACATAATATACATGAAATTTACGAGTATAGGCCACCTGGCCCGCCTTGTGAACGTGTCACCATCCGAAAAAAGATAACTAATAGGGAACTATATAAATATGTTTTGTTGTCACTTTTGCATGTTCATCCGAAACATACAAAAGTGACCCTGATGCTAGCAGCCGCCGCTCCTCGAACTGCCTGAGCTCGACTGTCAACTCTTCCACCTTGTGCCTAATTTTTGGCGTCGGCTCTACTTATTGAGTAGAGCGGAATCCAGCTCGTATTTTAATCAGGGCAGGTGAGTGTCCTCCTTCCGTGTGCGCCGCTCTAAGTCCACATTGAACTTGGTGTAGGTGTAGCACGTTTTGGGTCATCGACAGTCAGAGTGTCCGTGGGAGTATTCGACCTACCAGTTGCCGCTTCAATGCCCTTCATGCTCCAATAGCATGTGGACTATCACCACCATCTCGTCCGAACCCGCATTGATGAACACCTCGTTATATGCCTGAGGAGCTTTGGACGCGGTGAATGTATCACCGAGAAACCACCATAGCCCTCCGGGGAAAACTACCTCTTCACGATGGCCATCGTTGGATGATTTACTTCACATCGCCGAATAAAATTTCATCCCTGCGCTGACGTGGATGTGGACCCCAAGTGCGTGTCCCCTGAAGCTCCGCCATGGTTGCGGCCAGGCATCCACTGCAGCAACTCCGATGACGGGAGCCGCCCAGATCCACCCGCAAGTGGCGATCAAAGGAGTTCGGCGTGTCAAAATGAGAGGTTGCGATCTCCATCGCCGATCGTCGATTGATATGATAGATGAAGGAAACTTAAAATAAGGGCTATGCAATCGCATTTCCTCCTGTTTATGAATTGATAATTTTCTGACCCAATTTTTTTCTTGTAATCCGATGTTTTCTGGTAGCGTGCGTTTTCCAGGCCCAACTCTAGCCGGTGATCATGTTGGACTAAGGCAAGAAAGGAAACCAAGGCCACATTCACGTACGTACAATAAACATATACATCAGACTTTCCATAGAAAAGGAAAATCGGAATCGCATCCTCATATATAAAGCCCAGGAGCCTCACGATAACAGAATACTTTTAAGGATACACAAACATACTGTAGGAGTATTAAAGTTGGCATTGCCACACCTCATAGTTCAACTTGATATGTAAGCTTACAATGCAGCATCTGAAGTTCTGAATTACGACTGCCCACATATAATGAAATTTTACATGAAATAGTTGATGAGTGAACATAGTTTGATTTATCCGTGACTACAAAATTTATCGAGAGTGAGACAATTCAGAACACAATATGCTCTACTGGCAACGTAAAATAAATAGAGTGAATATTAGTATTGCACCGTTGAATCGTTGATGATAGAGGGTTAATTGAGTTCCTAGATACTCCAATTTTAGAAACCGATTCTGCAGCAGTAGGCTGGGATAGTGCAGAGTGCCAAAACAACATAGCCACATCCTTGATCTCAAAATAAATAAATAAAACATAGCGACATCCACATCTGATTCAATTTCCCAAGCACATACAATCTGGTTTAGCACTTTGAGCACTACCGACGATTCCTCAACTGGCTGATCGGGCAAAACTTGGATGGAATTCACTGAACCGAAGGCGTAGGGTAGGTGTTTGTCCAAGACCAAGCAAAATCTCGTCGCCGTGGTGAGCCGTGCCGAAGGAGGCCGCAGATGCGGGTGCGCTGGCTGTTGGACGACCGCACTGGTCGTTGGACGCCAACTCTGCCGCGCCTAGGCGGACATGTCGCTGAGGGGCAACCGCAGGTTCCATCGTCCCAGGAAGAGCATCGCTGGGGTTGGGGTAACCTCCGCGCGCCTGGCTCGAGGGTAAAGGCCGTTTGTTCCGTCGTCCCAGGAGGAGCAAGGTCGAGGGCCTGCTCCGGAAGGTGGCACCTCCTTGGAGAGCGCCCAGCGGCATAATACACGTCCAGGCCGTTCATCGCCTTCCGGTTACACATTTCGTCGACCCAAGAATTCATCTGGCCGATGACTTCTATCGCTCAGCGATCGTGGCAGGATTGGTCGAGGTTGGGGGTGAAGGAATCGGTCATCCATTGTCACCGCGCCGAGAACAGTCTTGCGTGGAGACCTAATAAATTGGTCCTCTCTGGACATGAAGAGCTGATGAGAGACGGGCCAAGACATATATTGCTGGAATTTTTGGGCATTAGGCATTTGGCCCATAGCCCATTATCAAATTCTGAAACTCACATGGCCCATTCTAAAAATCAGTGGCAGCACTAGTGGGGGCTAAAGTTTAATCCCACATTACTAGCTATTTCCAGTTCATTGCGCCGCCGCCTTCGTCTTCCTCATCCCGTCCCTCGGCGTGCACCGACTGCCGGGACAGTAGGCCTCCAGAACCCTGCCTCTCGTGAACCTGTACAGGTGAGGGGCAATCAGGTTTTTGGGGAGCCCAGCGCGACTACTGGCATCACGATGTCGATCGTCATCGGACGACGAGTTCCTCCACACCGACAACTTCTTCCCGGACCTCAGCGACTTCTTCGGCAACCTCAACATGAGCGACAACGACGCTGCTGCGAAGTATGTGATCTTATCGTTTCTCTTTCAGTTTCTGTTGGAGTTTCTTCTTCTAGTTTCTGTGGTAGATGCGATTGGTTTGTCTTGTTTAGATGTGATCTGTTAATCTATCTTACTAGTTTGCACGATTAATTTATTTGTTATTTTCATAATCATGATTTATCAATTACTTGTACGGATTATTTCATATAGATATTTGCTTATATATTCAACATATATTACATGACGCCCTAGCTAGGCTGTTTTAGTTCGGCTCGGGCTCTGTTCGTGTAATATTCAATAGTAGAGTCCGTGTAATATTCAATAGGTGGACTATGTGGTAGAGCATCTCCAACATAACAGAGGCGCAATATTTCGACGCTCAAAAACGTGCGTCGCGCCTGCAAACGCTTAGCGTAAGCTGCGCCGCATTCTCCTTCATCGAAGATGCTATTTAGCAACGCACGCTGCCCGTTGGAAAAGTGTCCGCGGGAGAAGCGCTATTTTACAGCGGCACAAACACATTTTAACTACATAGTTTTAATAGAAGATCTAAAAATAAATGTCGTCCATCGATCATCATTGTCGTCCCAAGTCATATTGGGGTTAACTAGCTCCCGCTCGGCGATATCCCAACGGCGACGCCGGTCTGCCCTCCTCTGTGTCCTTAGGTTGTTCCTCGTCACGCTCACTAATGGCGAGCCGGCGCTGCGCCTGGCGATGGCGGTGACGATCCTTATCGTCGAGGAGGCGCGGAAGTGGTGCGAGGAACTCGGCCTCCTCGAGCGACTCCACGTCAGGGAAGTTTTGAGGTCGTGTCGCGGGCGCCGAAATCGCCACGCGACCGCTTCGTACGCGCGCGCCGCTAGCCCTGGCGCGTAGTACGTGTCGAGGGTGAGGCGGAAGCCACCAGCGCGGAGCTTGGCGTAGAACATACTGTTGGGCCGCACCCAGACGTCGCGGAAGCCGGACAACCCGCGGCGGCATCCCGGCGACGAAGGAGAAGCGACGGTGGCTCATGGGATAGCGAAGGCGCTGGCGCGTGGCGAGACGAAGCGGCGCGTGGAAAGTTCCTGACAAATGATGTGCGCGCGCTCGATGACTTTTATAGTGCGCACGCCAGCCGGCGCGGCAATATTTACGCGCGGGATAGCGCGACAGCGTGTAGGCAGGGAAAGATTCTTTTCCCGCGCTGGTTTGACACCTTCGCGGAAGGAGCGCGGAAGCGTTCACTCGAGCTATTTAACGGTTAACATGCGATAACGCGTTGTTTCGTGCGATTGTTCGAGATGCTCTTAGCGGGAACAAAGGAAAACCAAACGATGCACGAGCGACGACACACACGGACGATCCGATCTGGTTTTTTGTTCGCAATCTTTCTAACGAACGAAGCCTGCTCGCATCGATAAACCGTACGAAGTGGGAACAATTGGTTGTTTTACTCCCTCAAAAAAAAAATTGGTTGTTTTACCTACCAACACTATCTATTCATGTATAACAGATATGGTGATTCCGTTTTATAGTATATGCTGAAAAACATTTTACGGTGAATTTCTTGCAAAGTATGCTAGAATCGATTTCGAAAAAGAACTACTAATTCTTAACTTTTCGAGGAATCCTTCATCAGTGGTTGTGAATGACTGACTTTTTCAATCCTTTCGACCTTGGTTCCGGAGGAGCAAGTCAGAAAGGTTGAGAAATAGAACCATCTGATTTGATTCGTTCCCAATAGCCATGAGATGATCATCTCCGATCGGAACAAAGAAAAAGAAAACATGATCGGAAAACACGGCGATACACCTCAGCTGCATGTGCATTTCTTCTATAAATGTCCCTAGACTACCCTCTCAACCAGGGGGTCTGAGAGGGGCAAACGAATCTGGGTCGTCCAATCAGGTTGCAACAGTAACTCTCAAGTCCCACTTTTCACCACAGCCGTCGGATACGATAATTGTTTTCTCACTTTATGATCTTCCGAACAAGTCAATGACGTATGGGACCAGCTACCCGTGGGGGCCGCCGGTCGGAGGCAGCCACGCTCGCTCGTCCGCGTCCGTCCGCCGCAGGTGAGAGAATCTAGATCGAAGGAGCTCCCCAATCCTGGCCTCGCTCCTCGCTCCCCAATCCCCGTCCCTCTTTTCCCCAAACCGCCAGAGGTGAGAGAATCTCCTGCAGTGAGCTCCGATGGAGGCGGCGACCAGCGGGTGGAGGTGAGGCGGGAGCGGCCGGAGACGGGATCGCGCGGGGCGGATCCACGGCGGCGACTGGAGGCTCCGGACACGGCCGGAGACGGGCCGGCGCGGGGTGGATCTGCTCCGGCGACGACCGGAGGCGACGTGCTCGCGCGGGGCGGATCCGCCACACTTTGGCTCACGCGACTCGGCGGTCAGTGGCAGCCAGGCACGCTCGTTCGTGGTCACCATCCTTCCCCAATCCCCATCCTCTCTTCCTGCCCAATCCCGTCCTCCTCTCCTCTCCCTAATCAGCCGCCTCCTCCCCTGCTGTTCCTCCAATCCCAGACCAACGCCTCTCTCTCCCCTTTGGCGGGCTCAGCGCAGCGGCGGGTGATGCGGGGCAGCTCAGCGCGGCGGCTCAGTGCGGCGGTGGTGGCTGACGCGCTCTGCCGCTGCTGCATCTCCTTAGGCACGGACGGATATCTTGATGCGCCAGCTGCAACAAGTTGCCCTTGAGGTAAGGTTTCTTTTCAGATCTTTGCTACTCCAGTTTTAGGATTCATATTTTTGGGAACTGATTTGCAACTGCAGTTAGCCACTAGGTGATCTATTCCCCTGAATAATTTTCGTTTTTTCTTGATTTGGTGGAAAGCATGCTCATCCCGATTCTTTCAGAAGTTGGAACGGCTCGGGGATCTTCCCCTTCCTCGGCCCCTGCCAACAGACTCCCATCCAGGTTCGTCTCCCTCAGATCCAGGTTCTAGATTGTTGGGTGACGTTCGGCTTCAGCAATGGATAGAAAAGGAGCATTCTTCACCACTGAAAAAAAACTCCAGACTTCCCTATTCTGCATTTTCGCTGCCTTATATGGTCCATTACTACAAGATGTCTGAAGTAAATAATTACTCCAATTTCAGCTTTCATCAGTATGTGGTTTATTGTGTCCATCTGTGATATATGTATATAGATTTTCTGCCTAATCAGGCTAGCCCGGGCCTAGCATTTTTCTAACTGTTACGACACTCATAGACCCTTCTGTTGGAATTTTGTTTGTATGATTAAGTAGACAATGGCATTTCTATTTTCAGATGAACTTTCTTATCTTAAGGGAAGCAGTGGTAGTGATAGTTCAACCTTCACAAAATAGGTGTCTGAGGGTGGATTGAAGATTAACGAAATCCATTATGATGTGTATCCTCAAATCAACGTAAGACAAACAACATATAAATGCCTGGCTCAGATTGTATTGAAGAATGGTCAGGAGATGACATAGTGCCGAAGAGGAAGTAATTATCAGGCCAGGAGTATGTAAGTACATACATATGTAGCTCTACTCCCTTTTGGATTCAGTAGAAATCATGGGTCAAAACTTCAAAACTGTATAACTTCGAGACTTCAAAACTATATTGTTTATACGCCCCAACTCCTATATTGGGAGTGTGAAGTGACATGCTCTGAATAGGTGTTCCTTGGACTTACTTTTTATTCTTCAGATCTCAGGTTCTTAACACTGCATCATGGCTTCAGGTCACCGTGTTCTTGCGCAGCCTATGTTGCTTCCTTTTCCCCCTCTGTACCACCTCTTCCTCGACTACGCCCACTAATTCTCTCGGTACATTCATTGTGTTTACGGATGTGTTAAGAAAATCGGGATATGATGGTGTAGCGTTTGTAACATAATATTCTGATTTTTGTTTGCTGCAAAGAGAAAAAATAAGGGCATATTTATGGCTACTGGAAAATAATATATAGAAACAATGACACATAAATAGTTTAGGAAGAATTATTCCAATGCCTTTTGCATTCTCACTGCAACAATTTAGGTCGAAAGAAAAACGCTTCTTATAGCTTCACACATATCTAATGGGGTACCACAATGCACGTTTTTATTACATCTAAAATGCTACCTGCTAATGTTGTTGTTGTTTCCGTAGCTACTTCCACCCTATACCTTTATATTTGTATGGAATGCTAATGCTTTGTTTTATACCAAAATATCAATTAGGAAAATTTCAAATCCTCTTATTAAAACTATGTTTATTATCTACATTTCTCCAAGGTTAAGTCAGCCACCAATCAATTTCAAGTCGCCCAACATAGTTTAGAAATTCGAATTGCCAAATGGACCACACTGGAGAATAATTCTCCATCAGGTACCTGCAGATGGAGTGTCGCATGCCGGATTTCTCGCCCATCTAATCTAATGTGTAAGGAAGTAAGATCTCTTTTAATCATATCATATAGAATGTATATGTAAATATTTTCAAAGCTTAACTTTAATATTGCAGTTTCAGTATATGTCTTTCATATTCTTCCTAGGAGCTTACTCCATGGTATTAAATTTTCTAATGTGGTTTATTCTTATTTTTCTTGCGATTCATCTAAATCATTTTGTACTCTATAAGATTCTATGCAGCTGTATTAATGGTAAAGGGAACGGTTACTTTGATTTGGATTTGGGGGAAATGTTTGTGCCAGTTGGCTCTGGGGGGTTGTGTCAATTGCTTGTTGTTGATTTTGGTTTCTTTGAAGTTTGATTGTACATTTGTTCGTATGATGGGGCCTGTAGGGTTCAGAGGAATGGGGATTGCAAACATGGGTTTCATGATTGGGGATCGCACATAGGGTGCCGTCGTGTTGCTATTATATTTATTTTTTCCCTTTTCACTGGTTGAAATGATCCTTGTTGAGGTGGACCCTTCTTTTGTGTTATCTGGTAGTCTCTTTTCGGGAGGCTTTTGATTTTCAGGTTCTTTACAACAGGTTTTGCTACGTTCCTCATGTTACAGTGACCTTGTACCTGAACTACTAGATGGTTGGAGTGTGCCATTGTTCCCTGTCACACCTCATAATCGGTCACATACCATAGATCTTGTCATATGGTCTCATTAATTTCTTGTTCATTTTCTTAGTCCACTACTATATTTAATTTTCTATAATGAGGTGTGCTTCAGTGGATTGTAACTGGACCTGGCCAAAGAAAGAATCTGTGCAGTATAAAATAATTTTCTATAATGAGGTGTGCTTCTGAAACTCATTAATCTAGACACCTTGGTTCTGGAGCTTTTGTGATGAATGACAAATGAGGTACCAAATGAATATAAAAGCATTGCATAAAGTATCTAGATAGCTATGCTTCAATTTAGATTGTTTTATTCTTATGATTTTCTCTATGAACTTTTCCTCTTTGTACAGGTTCAAGCCAGCAAGATGCTTGTTGTACGTCGATGAATAAGGGCGTCCATCCAAGATACTAAGGTTAAACCTGATTCTTTCTCTGTCAAGGGGCATGTTTTTTTGGTGGGTATACTATTTTGCTCTTGTCTGAAAGTCATGCATAAATATTGATTTTGATTCTGCAGTTTCCGGCCATTTTATATTTTCATCTCGAGGATGTAGAATTAGTGGTTTATTCTATACAGAACTATTCATCCATGTAGTCTTCTTATCCAGTAGAGAAATTCTGGGCACTGCAAATAAAATCTGAGTATGTCATCTTATTCAGTCAACTTGAGGATTTGTAGTCATAGGTGCTTGCTTTTGTTGCATACTCAGAATTTTCCTTTTCTTGCTTCAATAGCCTTTACCTTTTTTTTTTTTTGCTTCATGACATAGAATGCCTAAAGGCTTTGTTGAGCGAGTTTGTCATATATTTAGAAAGCATGACATGTATGATCTTCATAAATTAGTTTACTGAAGTACAATCAGTCTATTAAATGTGCAAAATTTCTTTTATGAGGGTCTTCTTCTCGCTTGCAGGACTGCCCTCTTGTTTCTATCCTTAAAAGCTGCTGCGCTACCCGGCCAACCGAGGCCTCCCAAGGGGCACATTGATCTGGCTCGTTCGTTTTGCCCAACGACAGTAAATTCGTTCCCCACTTTTCATCACAACCGCTCAATACGGTAAAAAAAAAAAATTAACCCGCTACTGCTCATTTTGAGCCCCTGTATGATGGGCCCGTGGGCGTGCGGGGCAGCCAGCCAGAGACAGCGACACCAGCGACACCAGCTCGCTCACGTCGCCTTCCTTTCTGTGTGCGCGTGGGGGCAGGAGGTGGTGAAAACCTAGATCGGCGCGGAGGGTGGCGGCGGCGCACCGCCTTGCGCCGCCTCTCCCCGAGATGGAGCCATTCGGGGATGGCCATGGTGGTAAGCTGGAGGAGGCGATACGGGAGGAGGAGGGTGCGGACCTTTTTCCCCAACGCATGCGAGTGGCGCCCGAGCAACGGGGCGTTGACGCCGGCGGCTGGACGCGGCAGCGTTGGGGACGGACGATGCATCAACGCGGAGCAGCAGCATGCTCTGGATGCGAGCTCGTCCGTTTCCTGTGACGCCATGGTGAGCATCTCTCAATCCTTCTTTCTATATGCTCCTGATCTCTCTCTTTTAGGCTTGTTCTTTTGATTTGCTTGTACATTCAGATCTTGCGTTTGAACTGTTTGATGAAATGTCTGTGCTGATCCATTTTTGCTGCTCTATTTTTTTGCTACCCGTGAAGCAGCTGCTGGCCAAGCAGGGCAATTTGTGAGATGACTGAATGCTCCTGGAAGAAAACGAGGACAATAGCATCACTCCCACATGTGAACTCCATGCTCATCGCTTGTTAATTTCCTCGAGAAAATGATGAGATGCATGTTGTTCAACTTGTGTAGATTTCTCTGAAAATATATGGAGAAGTTAAATATGACGAGGATTCTGATCAGATATGTGAGGGCTTTGGTTGCAGCGGATTTTTTATTTTGTTTACCGATTTTATTTTGCCAAATTTGGTTTTCAAACTCATGTTTTTTGTGTGTGATTGTGATACCTGTAGGAATTGGTACTGGGCTGGATGCTGAAGCACTTAATTACCGTATGGAGACTAGCTCAAGAGACAGAAGATGTACCTCAAAGAATCTGTCCCAAAAACTAACAAAGTTGCTTGAAGAATTTCTGGTTCATGGCACCTTCATGATAGTACCATTATCTGGTTGAAATATCTGGTAGACTATTGGGTAATCTTGTCCCAGAAAGTTGTTTTTTATACACTATTAGCATTGAAATTAAACTTGATATTTGATGAAATGTTACCATGACTATGCAAAAGTAGACTAGGGTACCATCAGGTTTGCCAATAATGTTTCTGATGCTGATCAGCGCCTGCCATGATGGTGCTCGTTTCGGTGTGTGGTGGCGGGTCTGCTCGGCAAAAGTTGGACGTCCTACTCCGGCAGAGGTGTCTTGGGTCCTTCCGTCTCTTGTTTGTTTTTCCCTTACAATTGATGATGTGATGTGCTGACTAGCAATAAACTATGAAGATTGATTAGTTATGTGCAGTTTGAGTTAACTGAAATCAATGACAAATTGAGACGTCAAAAAATAATTCAAAATCAATGGGTCCAAGGACATACAATTTTATTGGTGATGATTTAGTTATTCAAGCTGGAGATTCCCAGTGGCCATTTCTTCATGTTCATACTTTTATAGATTGTTTTTTGGCGACCAATATAGAATTACTAATTCAAAATTAGAGAACCATTTAATTTTAGTGGTCAAGAATTACAGAAATAAAATAGCATTTCTAAATGTAGATTTTCCAGTCCTTTTATTACTTGCTTCTTGTCAAGATCCATTTGGTTCTGTAGTGTGATTAATTTTATCAGGACTTGTGGGCAGGAACACAAGGAGGATCAGTGGATCACTCCTCCTTCGTATATGTTCTATTTAATGTACAGAATCCAAAATATATTACCCTGCCATGACCAGTACTCTCTCCTTGTTTCTGATTAACTGCATTTTAGGCCGCAGCAGCTGGTGGATGGCGAAGGCCGCAACAGCTCGACTCCTCCTCTTTTCTCTCCCGCCAAGAAGAAGCACCAGACAGCTGGGGAGGTTCTAGACCTTCATGCAGGTACTGATCTCCTAAGCAATTTCCTCTCGCTTAAATACCTTGGGAGTTAGACAGGGTTAAGTAAATTTTGTATTGGGTCGTTGATGCGAGTAAATGCTTTTTGGTTCATTGGTGCGTTGAATGGGTGCTAAACATTTTCTTTTGGATTGTTTGTGTAGGTAAATTGGTGTCAATTAGCAGCAATGGACTAGGACATCAGCTGTGTGCGCTCGAGTACCAGGAAGCAAGCCAAAAGTGAGTTGGCATTGCAATAGCTATTGCCTAAAATTCGTTGCTCCTCCTGAAATGTACAATAAAACAATGATTTTATTGTTTTCTTATTTTTGATTGTGATGCTGTAACTAGGTGTCTGCTCCAAGGTTGCCAGTTGTGATTCCGGTCACTTTTCAAGCAGAGAAGCATGATGAAAATAGGTAAGAACCACTTTTAGGTCTCCCTTTATGATTTAAAATGGCATCGGATCATTTCACTTTTCCAGTCTTCAGAACATCCACACCAATGTATACATGTATATTTGTTCAGCCACTACAAAGATAATTTTCCTCTCAAATTGGGAAGTTCTTTTCTCTGAAATATTTCAGAATAGTGCCTTTGGAGATTCAGGTGAAGTTATAGTTGCAATAGGAAAAGGGAGATGAGCCAATAGCTTTCACTCACTGTCCTCACTAAAGATCTGTTCACTAGGTTAAAAACGTAAGATGCACTCAGATGTATATGTGCCCTTCTGGGTGCGGATTTTGCTATTATCATCTTTCTATGCAAATAACTTTCACTCACTTTCTTTACTTAAGAACTGTTACCTGTGTTAAACACTTGAGATACACTTAATATCTGTGTCTCTTTCTTAGTGCAGATTTTGTTATGATGGTCTTACTACGCCGAGATGCTTGCTCAGAGCTCATGGATCACACACGAAGAAATGAGGAGGTAAGAATGGGAATGCCAGGAAAGCAACATTTTATTTTACCTTTGCATTCCCATGTATAATGAGAATTTTTGTGTGTGTCTTTCTCTCTCAAGATAAATTAGCTTCTGCTAAAAGTATTGCATGGCGTCATGCCCTCGTGGGCACCCTTCATCTTCTTTCATCCGGTTTCGTCAACCCATAAAATATTAGCACCCAGATCGATGCTTACATTCCCATACTAATATGCTATCCTGCAATTGTATATGGGTCAACCTTCTTTCCTCTATTTTTCTGGGCCATTTGCTTACAATCAGGTTACTACCTTTCTTTGCAGGATTCTGTTGCCCAAATGTGGTCCGAGTGGGGTGTTATGATGGGATGATGCTCTTACAGTATTTTGGGCCATTGACATACAACCAGGTTACTACCGTTCCTTGACAAGATGAACATATGAAAGTCTGTTATATTTTATTCCGTTACTATTATGATGATTCGTTTGTAGTTGTACTACTTCTCAGTTTGCCTTTAACATGAAAACACTGACTGGTTGCAGTTAACAGAGCTCTCCTAAAAATTCTACCAGCATTTCTTTTGTCATTTCAATGATTGTCGTACTACTATTTTCAGTCTGCTTCAATCTATATGCATAGTCAGTCGATTCTGTTTTTTACATTTGTGCCTGAAAAATATGGTGTAAATCATCCTCTTGAAATTCTCTCGGGAGATATTGAAGCCCTAAAGGTGTAAGCTTACACAAATAAAGACGGTAATGACCAGTTACTTAAGTTTGTTGCTTTTGATTCTTTGCCTAATAAACATGCCTGCCAATGTTAAGACAACTCACGTAGCCAGAAGATATTTTGTTTGCTTTCCCCTTCCGTTGCTTCTCTTTATCTATCTCCCCTTACTAAGATCCAGAAGTATTGTTAAAGAAGATCCAGAAGCAGACCTTTCGAAGCCGAGTCAAGTTTGTATTTGCCTGGCTCGATGGATGAAGAACTATTTGCGGATCTCCCCACGGTTAGATTTCTCTTTGATTCCCCCCAAATTGCTCTAAAATTCCTCAGCTCATTAGTCAAACAATTGAATCTCAGTTCTACATTTTTGCAAGCTATATTGAGGCGTTCCAATTTTTGTACGCTTGGCAGCTTTCGGTGACACCCGTTGTCATATGCAGGCATCGTGTGCTGCAGCAGGCATTGGAGACTGTAGGCATGTCTATGCTCTGAACAACGACACGCTATGACGAGGAGAACGAGATGCTCACTGCTATTCGCATCCATGTTCCTCTCGCATCCGAATTCCCCGCCTCACAACAAATCTCTTCTACAGTGACTGGTCTGCATACCCGAATGTATGCACGAATCAGTATTATTACAGAAAATGAATTGAATAGTATCTCCATTTCATCTCAAAAAAATGTAGAATAATACTAAAGAAAGAAATTTCCCATCCATGTAGATGAAGTACCCCAATCAGTTTATAATGTTTAAGACCAATTATTGAACATTTGTTCTTCAACATTTGCTTTTGCTTTTACCATTTATTCTTTAATATTAGTGTCCCTTATGCCTGTGCGCCGGGGCGCACCGGGTCATCTAGTGCGTACTAAATGCAGTCAGTCAGTGCCTGCCTCGATCGGTCGATCACACCTACCCCTGTGACCGCACACAATAAAAGACTTGCACATGTGTTTCGTCGTGTACTCCTACTGTCCTTTTCCCCGGATGCGAAATGATCGGACGAAAGGTACATGGATGGATGGATGGACGGTGCAACCGATGGAAGAAAGATTTGTCGCGGCGGAGAGGCGCTCCATCGCAGATTCGCTCCGCACCAATCATGCTCCCGGCCTAGTGCAGCGATCAATCCGCGTCGCCGCGCGTCCCGGCGGAGGTTCTCCCGTCGGCATTACTATAATAGCCGACGATATTATTGCGTAATAAAGTTGCCAACGATAGTAAACTGAACGTGAGCCGTCGGGCATGTTTACATCAGTAGCATAGCATCATCGCAGCAACTCGACGGTACTTATGGCCGATGGTTCCCTGTCGGCTATTCATTTTCTGATGGGTAATGTTCCCCATCCAATTCTTCTTAGTGGAGAGTATAGTAAAACTCTATGAGTTAGTTATAACCGATGGTTAGAAGCCCCGTCACAGATGATTGCTACACCGTCAAGCATTAGTCACTACTTGGGGATTAAATTGCCCAATGGTGTTTTATAGCAGCGGAATGAGATTGAGGGTAACAATATTTCAGAATATTAGCATTTAAAAATATCTCGTAATTACACCATCAGACATGACCAAAGAACATAGATTAGTTTTGATGTAACCTCACAAAGTATATGATTCATCTACAAGATGTTGAATGTGAAAGAAAATGTTAACTAATAATTATTGGTCAAGCATTTTGCGTAAGCTAAATTGTACAAACTATATATTAACCGATGAAAACAATTAATACATCCAATCTTAATTAATACCATTATCTCCATATTTGTAGAAAAAACCATGAGAAAAATGAGAAATATAGTACTTAGCGACCTTCCTTGCTCTCGTCTCGGATGGGCCATGGGCTGCCATCATTGGGATTGGGATGCTCGAAAGCGACCTAAAGATAAGTTGCAAAACCTGGTACACATCTCATGCTAGGACGATTACTGAGGAAAATTTCCAACGTGTAACAAAGGCATATTATTGGATTTTGATAACGACATAGGAATTACATAGGTAGCACCATAGTGATAATGATCATACATAGAGAGATTGGATCAAGTTACCACTGCAAACCCCAAGTCTAGGGGGTGGACTGCTCTCCTCTCATGGCGGGGAGTGATGAGGAGGCGTCGATGAAGAAAGAAGAGGCGGCTGGAGACGATTCTGGCAGTGGTCCCCACAATTTTTTGTCAGCGGTAGAGTGCAGACTCTCTCTGTTTAGTGGTTTTTGATCTCCACATATGTGTGTCGCGAGAAAGTCTACCAGTGTATATATATTGTATCTTTTTAGGTCAAAACACACCCGTTCACGAAATATTGAGGCTAATTAGACGACCGAGGCGTCGAGGAGGGTAGGTGGTGTAAACTGATACCCTCAACGCGCCACTAGGCCTCCTTGTCAGCATGCTAGGCTGATGGTTGCCCACGTTAGCTCGTTGGATTCGTGTCACAAATTGCAAAGCATTCTCTTTGACCTTGCCCTTTTTAAGTCCCGAAGCTCTCTGAAAGTTAAAATTATGAATAAAAGGTTTTTCGATCAAATAGAGTTAAAACCAAAATAAAAAAGGGATGTTTTGCAAAATCCTCAAAAGCAATGCAAATCAAGACTCGTGATATGATGGAATATAATACAATAAAATGCACACAGCATCCCCAAGCTTAACCTATATATGCTTGTTCTCGAGCATGAAAGTCATAACTAAATGGGCTTTGTAGTTTGTTGTCATGGATACACAATATTGATTTTATGATAATTTCTACTCAAAGTAAAAGTTTATTAATAAGTAAATAGCAACAAACAATCATCATACAAAGTAAAAGAAAACATAAACTTCAAATATACATAAGAGCAAAGACATCTTTGATAATAGTAAATGAATAAGTGATGGAGCTTGACAGCACCAGCAAAAGGTTCTTGATACGTTGGGACTCCAAGTGCAGAGTGTGTAGCCTAGGAAGTAATTTTCTTCACAAGCGTGACTCGGGGGTTATATCGAACTCTCGGAGAACTGCGCAAAGAGGTATCTCTCCCTCTCTTCTTCTAACGATCCTGCAAAGTAAAATAAAGCCTTGTGTCCCCAACTCCACCGTGTGGTTGTCAAGCACAAGGTTTCGTGTAAGTAAATAAAACACAAGTAGTAATAAAATAAATAAAACTAAAAAATAAAGTAACTAAGTAAAAAACAGTAAAAAAAAGGTTAATTGTTTTGGGGTTTTGGATGCAAATAGGATAAGTAAATATTTTTGTATTTTCGGATTAAAATAATGCAGCAAATAAAAGTAAGATAAAGCAATATAAACGTGTTTCTTATGATAAAAACTGGACGGGAGTTCATGGGTTCACTTAACTATTCTCTCTTTTAAGTTGTAGTGGACAATAACAATTCATCAATGAGATATGAAGAGCAAAACAATAACGTGTGAAAGATATGTATTTATATGGGCATCACGTCCTAACATAGAGATGATGCAACACATCTCTCTTATACTTCACAAGAAAGGGAAAACTCCATGCAATATTGTATTAAGAATTAACAGTATATAGCCATAACTACTCTTCATGTGACGAACATAGCACATGCATTCACTTTATCCCTAGTGAGGTAGCAAAAGAAAAAGGCAAAACCATAATAGATCATGAATTTGTTGTCACTATTCAATCACTAAAACCATGCTACTCCATCTAATACACAGATCACCCCACACACACTCTTGCATAAAAGTTGGATCAGAATCAATACTTAAGAACGGGGTACATAATATGCATCTATCAATACATATTACACATAATATGATCAGAATTCATAGCACAATATCATCGAATAAGGATCCACCACATAGGTATTACAAATATGGCCATAATCATGTTGGGCAGCTCATATGGCACAAAGAACTATGAAGAACATGAGATGAACAGATAAAGTTACTGCCACAAAACCGTAGTCCAGAGGTGGACTACTCCCCCTTGATCATGGTAATAATGATGAAGACGTTGGGGAAGGTGGAGATCCCTCCGGCAGGGGCTCCGGCGGAGTTTCCCCCTCCAATCTTCGCTACTGCAGCATCTTTTTCGTGTGTTTGTCTTCTGCGGCGCTCTTCTCCCGAGAACTCTTCGGGGTCATATATATAGTAATTTTTAGGTCAAAATACGTCGGTGGGCGAAAAGATCATGTAGTTTGGACAATCGACGGTCGAAAGAGAGCAGGTGGCCCCCCCAGATTTGTATAGGGCGCGCTACCTCGGCTCTTTTGGACCTCAGGCCCTTCTATGTGTGTTTCTATGTCCCAGAGTGCTTCTCTCGATGAAAAAATTACGCTCCGAAAATCTCAGATCAATTTGACTTTGTATAGGTCTCTAAAAGTGAAAAGTACACAAAACAGGTAATTTCTGTTCTGCAAAGTTATAAACCAAATAAAGGGGATCATTGGTAAATTCTCATAAATCAATGTAAAACATAGTATTATCATCATATATGTTGCAAATATGTGGGAATTCAATATGATAAAGGATAAAGTTCATGTATAAAAGTTCATGTATGCATTTTACATGCATCAACATCCCCAAGCTTAACATATGCTCGTCCCCGAGCATAAAGATGATAAAACTAACATGAAATTTGGAGTTTATTATATAGCTTCTAAATAATTATGCAAAGTATCACAAGGTTCAGTCAATAAAAAATGACAATAAGTAATATGAACTTATAAAGCGATGATAACTCTTACATTCTACAAAGCATGCATAATAGTAAATAGCATTGTAAAATACATGAATGATAAGTAATATGAACCATAAAGCATGCTTAGGAGAATCGTATAGAATTGTTTGGAACACTCTTTGTCCTCTCTTTTGATTCTTTGGATACTTTTGACTCTTGAATAGAAGAAACTAAGTAGGGAATATATGTGCTAATCCTCCAACAAAATAAAAAGTAGAGAGAATAAAACGAGGTTTTGAGATATGCAATTCATGTCAACAATAATAATAAGGATGGGGTACCATGCATCTCTCTATGTGAATATATATATGAGTCATGTGTTTTACCTCATATGAGTAAATGTTGCCTCATTTTCCTGGTTGCTAACGATTAGACCTCTTGTTACTCAGCTCCGGGTAACCAAAACCTTTCAACATACATGTTTTAACCAAGTATCGCAATGGGGTACCTTCATGCCGCCTGTACAAAGTACCAAAGGAGATAGATATCTCTACTATAGGACATCATACCGGGACAACATGAGCAACAGACGGTGAGCATCCTCTCTAACTCTCTCTCACTTTTTTTCTCTAACTCTTTTTCTTTTTCTTTCTTTTTCTTTTCTTTTCTTTTTTTCACTGTCTCTCTTTTTTCACTAACTCCTTTTCTTTTCTTTCTCACTTTTTCCACTCTTCCTATTGAGGATGCTCTTTGTTGTAACTTCCACCATGATTAGGCATGGCTTCTGTTAGCGGCCCATTGCTTTTCTCTAACATGTATGCATAATTACTCTTGACAACCTCCACTTATTTGGCAAGAGATAACCATCAACAACACAAAAGAAATGATGTCAATGTAGGGTGCAATACCCCAATGGTGCAATGTTCAAAGACTTCCCAAATAAGCGTGGTTATAGTCTAGCTCATTACTCATAATTAGTCAAACCCACAACATGCATAGCGGTATTTTCTTTCAGAACCTTACTTTCTCGTGAGCGTTAAATTACACAAAAAGGATATTTTGAAAAGGTTGGAGGCATAACACACATATTATACATGGAATAGCAAGCTCTATATAGGTAGGTATGATAGACATTGGGTTGGAGTTGAGCTTGGAAACAAGTCTATGCTTGTCTAAGAATTCAATTTTTTGGCTAGCAAGAGGTCTAAAAGCATGCAATAGTATCCATAGAGCTATTCAGTCATCATCAAACAATGATACTTAAAATTAAACATATATGTATAATAGTTAGAAGTAGCACTGAATAAGGCACATGGCAAATCATCACTCAATAGAGCATGTGAAACTAGAAATACCATACACAAAATAACTTTCAGCTGTTGATTGGCATTCCTCCTTTTCTTTTATAATTACGCAACTTTATTCTCTTTGATAATTCAAAGATAAGAGAGTTTGGTCCATTATCTCATTCATATGCATTATAAACATTCAATATGATGGTCCTTTCATTTGAAAAACAAAATTAGACACAAATAAAGCAATGCCTCTTCTGTTGGGTTCGTAGCATAGAAAGCAAAAAATATATACCGCAAGAACGAATAAAACCAAGATCCAATAATCTATGAGATCTATGCAACGATATGGATGAGACACTAACCCTCGTAGATCCAAAGTATTAACGAGATCAGATCTCGTGGTTGATGTAGATGTACACTTGATGAAGTATGATTCGTGTTGCAGTCCTTTCCGTACTCGATCACACGTATGGTGTCGATGATGACGCTCTCTCCCCATTCTAGCGAGGCAGCATATGTAGTAGATCCCCTCGGAATCCCAGCATCACGACGGCATGGTGGTGGTGGAGAAATCCTGCAGGTCTTCGCCAAGCCTACGCAGGAAGAAGGAGGGAGAGAGGGGCGACTAGTGTTTGGGGGATGTTGTGCTGCGCCCCAACTCTCCCCTCCCTCTTATATAGGCGTGGGGGGCTGCCTTGGCCCCTCCTCCAAGCCCTAGGATTGGCCAAAAAAAGGAGGGGGGGACTTTGTCCCCAAGTTAAGTCCCTATTTTTAAGGGATTTCATCTTATCCACTTTATCCAGCCACACGTGCCTTGGGGGGCTTGTGTGCCTGGTCCATGTGTGCATATGAGACCCCCTCCGGTCCATGTTGGTCGTCCAGGATAGGTGGGCCCCACTATGGTACCCTTCGGAACATTCTAGAACCTCCGATACAATACCGAAAAATCCTAAACTTTTTCGATAACCCTGAAAATGACTTCCCACATATGAATCTTTTTCTCTGGACTGTTTCGGACCTCCTCGTAATGTCTTGGATCCCATCCGAGACTCTGAACAACATTCGGTCTTCATCTCATATTCCATATCTACTTAAACAACATCGAACGTTAAGTGTGTTACCCTACGGTTCGCGAACTATGCAGACATGATCGAGACACCTCTCTGACCAATAACCCATAGTGGGACCTAGCTAGAGATCCATAATGGCTCCTAAATATTCAACGATGACTTCGTGATCGAAACAACCATAAACATACGATACCGATTCTCTTTGTCGCGCGATACTTTACTTATCCAAGATTCGATCATCGGTATCTCCATACCTAGTTCAACCTTGTTACTGATAAGTACTCTTTACTCGTATCGTGATATGGCATCCCTTGTGCCCTAGTCACATTCTTGCAAGCTAATTGGATGTCATTCCACCGAGAGGGCCTAGAGTATATCTATCCGTCATTTGGATGGACAAATCCCACTCTTGATCTATGCACTTCAAATCATACTTTCAGAATACCCAATGCCACCTTTTAACCACCCAGTTACAAAGTGGAGTTTGATGTTATCAAAGCATTCCTCCGGTGTGGGTGATTAACATGATCTCATGGCCGAAGGATTATGTTACTATGTATTTGAGAGCTACATCAAAATGAACTTCAATAAATTGATCTTATTGTTATGCTTACTGTGGGTGTGTATCCATCATATAATTCTCCTAATGACATGATCTTGTTATTAAAAACATCCAATGTTCATGATCAGGAAACCTTGATCATCAATTAGTCAACAAGCTAGTTTAAGTGAGAGCCTTACTAGGAACTCTGGTTTGTTTACAAAACACACATATATTAATGTTTCCAATTAATACAATTATAGCATGGGATGTAAAAATTTATCATGAACACTAAGATATAATAATAACCACTTTATTATTTCCTCTCGGGCATATCTCCAACAGCTTCAAGTTTTTGCGAAAATTCTATGTTGCTCAAAAAAACAGAGTTACAGGTGCTCAAACCATGAGTTTTAGAATGAGTCCAGTGGGGTGTCATGGGCATCCCCAACCTTAGGATATTCACCGTATTTGAATTAATCTCAGTGTGATATTCCTCCATTCCTTGTGAAAAAACTTCAACACAAAATTTTCTTCCCATTCTTTTCTATGAGGTGACATTAGTGGTACAAAGAAATCATGCTTGCTGCTATTTTTATTGTAAAAAATTATATCTTAATGAACCAGATAGCACATAATGTTCTATTGATTCTACCATATCAAAAGTTTAAAGAAAAATCATTTTGATACTCAAAAGAATGGATGAAACATTGAAAGGGAGAATCTGTCCAAAAAAATTACTGCAGCAAACCTGAATTTTTAATACTACTTAGACACGTCCGGAATTTTAGCCAATTTACGTGCATATAGAGGATGAAAAGTTACATCTTCTATGAATTTATCAAGATTTTAGGAGTTACCAAAAAACTGACGCTCCAAAATCCCAGCTCAATTTGATTCTGTATAGGTCTCTAAAAGTGAAAAATACACAAATAAGGGCTTGTTTGGTACTAGAGTTTTAGTGGGGATTAGCGGGGATAATCCGCTCCAAACTTCAAATCCTCACTTATTGTAAATGCATTTTTGGTTAGAGTATGAGCGAGTTTAATCCCCACTTTGAACCAAATTTTAGTGTAATTTTTTCAATCCCCAATACTCTACCCCTTTCTAGTGGATTGGGGATGGGTTTTGTGGGGATTGGGTGACATCAGAGATTGACCCAATACTCTAGAGTATTATCCCCACGAATCCCCACTAAAAAATCTAGTACCAAACAAGGCCTCTTGTTTGGTACTAGTGTTTTAGTGGGGATTAGTGGGGATAATACTCTAGAGAACCGAGTGGATCTCTACTGTCACCAAATCCCCACAAAACCCCATCCCCAATCCACTAGGTAGGGGTAGAGTATTGGGGATTGAAAAAAATACACTAAAATTTGGGAAAAAGTGGGGATAAGTGAGGATTAAACTGGCTCATACTCTAGCACCAAACATGTATTGGGGATAAGTGGGGATTTGAAATTTGGAGCGGATTATCCCCGCTAATATCCACTAAAACTCTAGTACCAAACAAGCCCATAAACGGGATCAATGGTAGATCCCCATGAATCAATGTAAAACATGGTATTATCATCATATATGTTGCAGATACGTGTGAACTTAATATGATGAAGGACAAAGTTCATGTATGCATTTTACATGCATCAATAAGTACTATGTATAATTAAACAAACTTCTTTTGCGAGATATAAACGATTCACAAACAAGCTTATTTATTGAGAATTATTCCTAACTTTTGGTCTTCGAATATAGATCTTTTTATTTGTTTCTTTGACTCAGAAGTATGTTGAAAGTAAGTAGGGGATCAACATGAGTAAAGCATATATATTCAAAATCTTCATACTTGGGGGCATGATTAAGATCATAGTTCATCAATGCATTGACCCTGTCATAAACATATTTAATTATAAAACAAGGATAACACAATCATTCAGAAGTATAGTATTTAATTCATACACAAATTGTTGATATGTTTCATGTCCCTATAAGATGACTAATGACTCCACATGCATCATGTTGTGCCATCATTGCACCTGGTACTATACATGATATCATTGATAAATCTCTAATTCCTCACGAACCTTCGTAAAAGGAGACACCCAATGTGTTTCCAACATGGGCAACTATACATACCCAATGACATGGCGCAATCAACTTTTTAAGCTCCTTTGCTGAAAAATTTCACCACGTAAGCATATCTTTTGTTGTTTCATAGAGCACCTTCCAACCTATACATTGTTTGTCTGCACCGTCCTAAAAGTTAGTAGTAGCCACCTTAGAAATAACGTGAAGATCAACATTTTTTGAGTTGAAAACACCCCCCATAACATCATGGCTTGTTAGCAACCCAAAAAATATGTCAACAAAACAATATAACTAATCCTTCTTACTATGTCAAATTTATCATTTTTAGTTGTGCATGTAAAATTGGTGGTCACCCACAAATATTCCTCCATGCCAAGCATAGACAAAAGCATAAAAGATTTGAAATCTAAATAAATAACGCATGATCAATTTACTTGGAATGGCATTGAAAGCCATATATAGTTATATATGATGGACACTAGTAGAATTATGTTGGCTCAAGGGTGTTTGGAATTTGGATGTACAAGCATCATATCATGCTTGGTACGTCAAAGGCTAGCAATAGGGAGAATTTTACCACTAGGAATAAGCATGCAAAAAATTTCCATAATACTATGCATTTCCTAACATCAAAGATAAACTTAAACATACATGAGGTAAATGAGAACTAGTACTACATGCATGAGACTTGCAAGATATCATAAACTTCAAGAATAAAGTATCACACAAAATGTAATATTGATCCCGAGTTCTTATGTAACTATGTTTCCCTTCACCTTCATTTGATAGCATCCAAAACGTAGACTTGAGTTTGTTCTAGTAGCAAAATGATAGAAAATAAGCACATCTATATGTGTTGGCATTTTATTTAGAAGCAAGATTGCTAAATAAAACTCAAAAACTAAAATTATATATAGACGCTCGAAGTTGTGCAAACCGAGAGTGTGATAGGTTCAGTTGATTCCTTTGGCATCCCTAAGATAATGGTTTACACCATTATTGGATAGCTCCTTGTTGTTCCTCACTTCCCTGTGAAAAACATTTAAAGGGCGTACCTAATCCTGAAAGCTCCTGCACATTATGGGGTCCGGGGAGGGTATTTCTAGGCAGCCTTTCCCTTGTTTTTATTATGCAAAGAGGGTAATTCGAACCCAGGACCTTCAGAACACAAGTGGCGATAATCTACCACTGCGGCGGGCCTGCTCTTCTCCTGTGAAAAAACTCTAACACAAAATTTTCTCACATTTCTTTTCTGTGGGGCAACATTGATTGCACAAATATAATATCCAACCTGTTATACAAAATTCAAAAAAATTGGAATCTCAAATATGAAGAGAGTTGATTAAATTTTCAACATTCAAAATATTTCAAAAGGATAAAAAAGAATCACAGAAAACCTCAAATGTACCACTATTGCATCAAAAGACACAGTATGTCGTAAAAAAACAGTTGTTAAAAAACATGCATATTGCAGTCACCTAAAAGTGTCGGGAAATTTTCCAATTTTTATGCATAGATATAATAAAAATTTGTAACTCCACCAGAAAATTTAATCCAATCGGAGCTACCTGTAAAAGTAGAAAAATCTTTTCGTGAACACAACAATTAACATGGAAAAATCCGCAGCTCTGCATATGTATGATCAATTTTATCATCCAAAATGGGTAAAATTTGATACTTTATTAAAAATTACAGTAGAAAACAAAATTAAAGACTCTTTCTACAGTAAGGATGCAAAAGAAAGAAAAATAACCAAGTTGCCTCCCGTAAGCGCTTTCTTTATAGCCGTATAGCTAGGCTTCATAACTTTGATTTTAGGAGGTGCAGTGTGATTAGAGGGTTATGATTTTAGCTTGCATCCTCCTTATTGAGAATGAAACTTTCCAACAAAGTACCAGGTTACCATGGTGTTATCAAACCAATCAGGAATTTAATAGTATAAAGTATAATGAAACACACCATAAATCATGAATCAAGTAACAACGAAGCTTAACATTTTTTCTAGAGAGTGGATTTTGTACTTAGACACATGGGTGTGGATGTTTTCATCATCGTCCGTTGTGCTTTGAGATTCGGATAAAAAGAGGAGAGGGAAAGGAATCTTTCTATCTACCATGGTGAGCATGAATCTCGAGAAATAAATGAACGTTAATAAAAACACTCACACCCATGCATGTAAGTACAAAAGTATTTCCCTTTTTTCTATGCATTAAAATTTTATATATGAATGAACCATAGCCAAAAATAGTACACCAATGCATAATTTATGTAGGTACTTGTAACTTAGAATTAATAAGAACATAAAAAGGGACACTTATCACCATGTGGTATACATGTTGAGCAACTAAACAATTGTTATACAGAAAAAGACACTTAGCACTTCCTCTTTCATAATAATTGCAAGTATTAAACACAAAGTTGACAATATAACTACTAGATTGGGGCAACTTTGTAGGTTTTGGATAATATAGAGGATCATTAAATTTAGCATGAAACATAAGCATGTATAGTATATAAGCATGCTTCCCTCTCTAAAAATAGTTGCAACAATTAATATCATCATTACCATCATGGTTGAAGTAGGATTTCCATAGGATATTTTCAAACCATGCATATATTTCTTACATAAAGCATATTTCTCCTCTAAAGAGTAAATAGAAGAAATCAATAATGATATAGGACTCTCAAAAATGAGAGTATGGTCACAACCAACATGCTTATGATTTATATCCTCCCATAATCTAGTAGCAATTTCTAAGCATGGAGGATTATCAAGCAAAATAAGACCACCATCTAAAGCATTATCACATGTCATATCCAAAACATACTCCACATTATCATCAAAGTCATCATTTGGAATCATAAAATTAATGATAGGCATAATATCATCGGATTCATCATAATAACAAGTTCCACAAAAGAATAACAAGTTTTGAGTTTGAGAAACACTATTATATTTGGGAGGTTTGCGTTCTTCTTTTTTGCTCCTTTTTCTCTTCATTGTCTATCTTCTTTTCTTGGGGATGCATGGACATCCTCAAGCTTATGTTTTCACCATCTCTTGTTTTTCCTGATCACTCTCCTCTTCTTGGGGGTGTATGGGCATCCCCAAGCTTATTTTTTGTCATCTTCTTCCTACAAAACATTAGTATTCTCCATGGCACTCTCAACATAGTTTAATTATTCAAAGCATTAGTACAAGGAGGAAGATTCAAAGCTTTAAACATACATCATTAAGGACGCAAGGATATCTTCAGAAACATTATAACTCATTTTATGGCATTTTAAGTTTTCCCAATTTTATTGGTTTTTTATATAAGGAAAGGGTAAATGAAAAACTGAAATAAAACTAAAGAAAAGCTCAAAAACACGTAAGTAAAAGAAGTAAACCTCCCCAAGCTTAGGTGATTGTAAGATATCCAATAAATTGAAAATAGCACAATGCAACCTGTAAAGCTGAAAGTAAAACAAGAATAAAATCTTAGAGGCTACACTCCTCGAACCCCAAGAGCATGGAATCACTATAGCACCTCTCAATGTGGAATTATGGGTATTAATCCACGAGAGCAAGAAGGAAAATATATTTACTCTCTCAAACTAGAGTTCCACAATTCTAGTTGTCTATGCACTAAACAAAACAAAGTAACAAAGGGGGTTTAACTTGATGCTTGAAAGTAAAAACAAAACAGAAAATGTAAAAGTGTCCTAGTCCTCTAATATGCAAGAGGACAAGACGGATGTTTAGCTCTTATGGGAACAATGGTCATGGGTTCATGGTTCCACTTGATCTCTCTCTCTCTCTCTCGACAAATGGTTGCTATCATATTACAAGATGATAAAAGTACATACAAATGCCATGCTTTAGTGGTTAACGTCTATAGCGGCTACATGTCCTTAAACACATAGTTGAGATCACTCAGTTTTGCCATTGTTGTCACTTGCCTACACCCCTCATCTACGTAAATCATACTCCTTTACATAAAAACACACTAAAACACTATGGCAAATGTTTCGTTTGTTGTTGGAATTGCACATCTCTCTCATCTACCTATACTCAATGTTATCAAACACCTCGTGATATGGGTAGACAAGGCATTACCACTAGCATTACCCCAATGCTTATGTGATGTATACTAACAAATGAATGCATAGATATCATAATGAAAGGATATAGATGAAAACCTAGAGGGAGGTGAAGCGGTTTTACAAAATTTCTTTGTTTTTTTTGCAATTTAGGCTTTGCGGAAATGTAAGTGAGCCTAATGCAAACTAGGTGAGATAGCCTAGATGATGATACAAGGTACTTCACCCACGAAGGCGATCGCAAATGTAAATAACACGGGTAAAGAGTTCCATTAGAGATAACTCAACCACACGGAGATGAAGATGTGTTCTCGTGTTCCCACGTTGGAGAGGTTGGGGGCCCCACAAAGGATTTCCCAATGCTACGAAGGTTCACCTTCTCCTCCAGAACCTATCCCATGAAGGAATAGCTCGCTCAGTCGAGGTACACTTTAAGGTAGATTCCAAACTCTCACGACTTCTTCTGGGTGACCCTAGCCACCTGGGGTTTCCCACAAACCCAAGACTAACGATTTTGCTAGATGAACTTAAGGTGGAATGATGTTTGGCTCAGTGGGATTGTAGATCGAGATCTCCTCTTGCTTTATACCAAAGGAATGATGTTTGGCCGTTGGGCTAGGTGCCAAGAAGAAACCGGTTCGTTGTTGTGTAGAGGTCGGCGTCGCCAGTGACATGCCGGTTTTGTAGAGACCTTCCAAATAATTTTTTTCAAAGGACTAAGATCTTCCACATTGTGTGATGGATGTATTTGGTGGTATGATGTGTGTATAAGGCATTGGGAATATCCCCATCAAGATCAACGAGACCACCCATCTTAATAGTGTGGTGTTTCCTCAATGACTCAAACGTAAATAGAGAGAAATATAACCAAAACACTAACACTCCTCTTGTTTAGTGAATAGGGGTCTCCAGCGACCTTCCAACAACACATGTAAACTTTCACATGTGTAAACACTCATAAGTAATATTAGTCCATATTTTACCTTTATTGTCATCATTAACCAAAATAATGGTTAAGGGTAAAATACCCTTACACATAACCATGCTTCCAAAGTATGACAAGCTATAAAGTCTCAACACAACTGTAATACATAATTTGTATCATCTCATACCACAATATCCACCATAGGAATTACATAGATAGTATCGTAGCCGTGTAGGAAAGCTCACACGGTATAGAGCAATGATCATACATAGAGAGATTGGATCAAGTTACCACCACAAACTCCAAGTCCAGGGGTGGAATACTACTCTCTCATGGTGGAGAGCAATGACGAGGTGTTGTTGAAGAAGAAGAACGGGAGGACGAAGGAGATTCCGGCTGCGGTTCCCCCTCCAAACTTCCGTCTGGGGCTGACTACAGACTCCCTGTTTTTTGGTTTTCATTCTCCGCCTCCGTGTGTGTTGCAGTTTTTTATGAAGAATGAAGATGCCGGAAGGAGGTCACAAGTCTTTGCCCAACACGTATGCCTGAGGAATCATGAAGACAGAAGGCTCCAAGCTTTTATTTTATTTTTCACGGTGAACTCTAAATAAACGCTAGCCATGAGCTATGCAAGTTGTAATGAACTATTTTTTTCCGTTGGATCATACGATGTAATAATTGATCTTTGTTTCTTGATATTCATCTTGTAACAGTTTATGCTAGCATTTGATCCGGGACTAGCACTGTAAACACAGGGATCGGCACCTAATAAAGGTGAGGTCACTACAGTGTGTTAGGAAGGAAGACGCTCGTACGCAAATATTTAGGCCAGTCGGACTTGATGGTAGCTGGTGTCTACGCACGCTTCTATTCTTGTAGATAGTGTTGGGCCTCCAAGTGCAGAGGTTTGTAGAACAACAACAAGTTTCCCTTAAGTGGATCACCCAAGGTTTATCGAACTCGATCAGGGAGGTAGACGTCAAAGTTATCCCTCTCAAGCAATCCTGCAATTACGATACAAGAAGTCTCTGATGTCCCCAACACACCGAATACACTTGTCAGGTGTATAGGTGCACTCGTTCGACGAAGAGATAGTGAAATACAAGTAATATGGATGACTAGTAAAGGTGCCCGTGCTTTGCTACGGGCCATAATTCGAACATGTTAGAATTGAGTCAAATAATTATAAACATCATACACAAATTTAGTTATATGTATTCCTCAGAAACAACAATGTTTTCAGCCTACATGTAAGCCATTTTAAAAAATTGAGAATGATAATATTTGTAAATGGGTCTAGAAATATTTCTGGATTTTGATAATGATGTATTCTACCGACTTGCAAAATCTCAGCTCAAATCACATTGTATTTTGGGCAACAAAAAATAACAAAATCTGATAACATTTGAGGTTTTACTTTAGATTTTCACTTTTGTAAGAATATAAGGTGTTTCGAGTTGAAATTATGCATTGATGTTTTCTCTTTCTAGAGGAATATATGATTTTTAGACAACTTAAAGTATATAAAGTGATTTGGTATAAATTTGTATGGACATGCAATAAAAAAAAGTAGATAAAAAGCCACAGAACATACCACACCACTTATTTTGACGGATCTCAATATATTTTTCCATTAATTAAATAAAATGATAGAGAAATTTAATGCAATGCATTGCCTCGAGCCTGATTGAGCCCATTGGCAAAACTCCTGCCGTGCATCTTTGCACATGCTGACAGAAAAAGGCATTAGAAGAAACAAATATTGTATAACAATCTATAGCAGCAGTCGCTCGAGATTAATCCCGGTGAGATGCTAGCTGGGTTAGCCGAACTGCATCAATGGTCCTTCTCCAATTCCAAGGTTCCTCGGGGAGTAGTAGTTGTTCATCAGCAAGTACACCCGTTGTCCTCTTTCTTCAATCCGACCCTTTCTCTCTTCACTGAGACATTCTCTGTCTCATACCACTCGCTGACGGCGGGTGTGTCTGCAACCTCGGCCTCCCTCGTCATTCTACCAAGGGCCGTCACACTTCTTCTCTTTGTGTGACCTCAACTCTACCACGCACTGGTTGCACGAGAAGATAGCTGCGTCCGACGATCGGGAGCCCCACAATGTGCCGTGCCATGAGTTTACTGATGGCTCTTGTTTGCTGGTTGGTGATTCGTGCTCGTCGGGAGCCTGTACGGCGCGCCGCCGAAAGGACGCGGCCGTCCTGCACCAAGCCACCAAGACACCTGGCCATCCTGCCCACCTCCATCGTAACCTCTTGTATCCCCTGCTCGCTTCTAATTATCTTTGGCTTGTGTTGAGCAATTCGTCATCCAAAATCAGGGGCAGGAGGCAAGGCATGATGGCCGCGAGATGCTCCTCGTCAGTGTTGCTGCAAGTTTCAGCTGGATCAGCCGGAATTTGCGGAAGCTGCGCCGCCACACCTGAACCGGCCCTCCCTTTTCTGCGAGGCCCAGGACTACGGTGTGTCTCGACTCAGATCGTGCCCCAAATACCATACGGAAAGACCGAGCACATATATTTGAGAGACATGATGCATGGTTGCAAGCCAAATCCTAGCTAGATAGGGTTTTGTTTTGTTCGGATCGGATTCTGTTTGAGACGTATACGGATTGGACTTTGTTTGACGAGGAAATCTTTCTCGCGGAACCAATCTAGTGCGATGGCCAGATTTAACGAGAGAAATAAGACAATCAAAATTTTCCTGCGGATACCATCAGGAAGTAGGAACGTACCATCACCAACCATCACGTCCTATTTCAATTTAATAGTAAAGATTATGAATAGTAATTGCAATCTGAAATAAAAAAAATGGCAGAAAGCAAGCATGTAGGAGAACTGGTTGTAAACGGTGTTTCAATGCTTGGAAACAAGGCCTAGGGATCATACTTTCACTAGTGGATACTCTAAACAAATATACCATAATTAAATACATAGATATTATCACTTCACTATGCTACTCTGAACCACTCTCCGGTTTGATAATAAACACAAATTCACTGCATAGGAATGCATAAGCACTCCGTAAAGTTCGCTTTCCCAATCTATGGACACCCCACGCTGTCACTTTGAGCATACACAGATGGTACTAACTAGACACCACAATTCATAAGTATTTCTGTAAATTAAGCTTAAGAAACAAACACGGTGTGCACACTGTCACCTTCACACCGTTGGACAAGGTGTTTCCGGAAATCACATAATAAAACTACTTGAGTAGCACAATAGTTGAAGCATAACATCAACTTATTTAACTAGATTACAAAGCTCATGATCACATAAGGATCATACATGGAGAGATAGACCACATAGCTACCGGTAAAGCCCTCGGCCTCCGGGGAGAACTACTCACTCCTCATCGTGGGAGTCAGCAACGGCGATGGAGATGGCGGTGGAGTCGATGGAGATGGCTCCAGGGGAATTCCCCGTCCCGGCAGGGCACCGGAACAAAGACTTCTGTCCCCCGAATCTTGTCTGCGATGGCGGCGGAGCTACGGAACTTTTCGTGGATGGAGGCTGATTGATTTAGGGTTTTTTGCATTGGGAGGTATTTATAAGCGGAAGGGCGAGGTCGATGGAGGCCAGGTGGCCCCACACCACCCCTAGGCGGGGGCCAGGGCCAAGCCGCGCCAAGGCATGGTCTGGCCACCTTGTGGCCCCTCTTCGTCTCTCCTCTGGACTCCGTCTTCGCTCCGGGAAAATAGAACCTTTAGCTTTTATTTCATCCAATTCTGAGAATATTTCATTTATAACTTTTCTAAAATACAAAACAGCAGAAAACAGGGAACTGGCAGTATGACATCTTGTTAATAGGTTAGTGCTGGAAAATGCATAAAAGTGCCACGAAGTGTAAACAAAACATATAGCAATTGGTGTAAAACAAGCATGGGGCATCAAAAATTATAGATACGTTTGCAACATATCAGCATCCCCAAGCTTAACTCCTGCTCGTCCTCGAGTAGGTAAGTGATAACAAAAAATAGTTTTTGAGGTGACATGTAGCCAACACAATCTTGATCAAGTTATTGTAAAGCATTGTAAGCTGGGATCAAAGTACTTTAAACATAGGCATGATAGATGTAATTCTAACAATAGAACTTGGCAACTATGTTATAACATGAAGAGTAACTCAAACAAAGGATCATGAATAATTGTGCATTGAAAGCAACTGTTTGTTTATGAGCATAGAGAAAACATAGTAAAGTGGTACTCAGCATGTCCTTTATGAAGTAGCAAAACATAAATGCCAGGACACCTTTAAAGTTCAAAGGGTGACTAGATACAAGTAATTTGAGAACAAGCAATAGCATAATCATGAATCAATCAATAATAATTTTGGGACTATACACATTATACTAAGAATGACAACTATGCTCTCTTAATTGGTGCATAAGTAGAAAATGAAGACTCAACATAAAAGTAAAAGAGAGACTTTTTGCAGAGTAAGCAAGATTAACAAGTTTTATAAACCTTCCAAAAAAGTGGTACTCATTGGCTTTGAGCTCTCATTGCCCCTATCATAAGCATCTTGAATGGTTAAAGTTAATGTGATGGCAAATGTGAGCTATATGCTTGACAAATCACATGTTGAAAATCTCCTGCCCCTTGAATACGAGTACCTAAACCTCATGCTACTCAACTTAGATCACAAATAAGTTCTTGTCATTGTAATTATACATGTATCATCGAGAACCGCCAACGGGGTATCTCCTGCCCCATGATATGGAAGTACTCTTGTAGGAGCAATCTCATGCCAAAATGACAAGACAAACAGATAATGAGCATCTCGGCAATCTTTTTATTTACTATGGGTATAGCTTTTTATTGAAAATGCTTCATAGAATGCTCACTATGGTTCGCTATAAATTTCCACCATGAATGATGCATGGCTTAGATTAGCGGCCTAGGCGTTTCTCTAACACATATACAAACTCCATGGACTTAATTACAAGATTCCATTTTAGTTTGCACCGCTAGGCATCCATAAACAAAATAACATGACATCAACTAAATATGAATAAGTGCAATGTTGAAAGCGTTCCCATAAAAGCATGGTTGTGCTACTCCCAACTTGCAATTTGCAAACATATAAACTTCATAAGATAGTCACAATGATCAAGTTTATTAAGTGCAAGAAAGTAAATGTGCCATCAAGTTTGTGAGAGCTGTACTGACTAATTTTCTCATACCAAAATTTAATTTGGAAGATAAATAAAAACATGATGAATATACTTGGAATAGCAATAATGCTAGTAGGTAGATATGCTGGACACAATTGACAAACTTTGGTAATTGGTGGTTGGATGCACAAGTAGAGTTCATACTCAGTACAGGCGAAGGCTAGCGAAAAACTGGGAGCGACCAACTAAGAGAGCAATAATGACCATAATCATGCATAGGGACAAAACATTATCAATCAAAGCATAAAGTGATATCACAAGTCAAAAACTAAATGATCATAGAAGCTTTAGTTGACTAGTTTGTAGTCATAACATGATATAAGCACGTGCCAAGTCAACCCAATAAAGCATCAAACGAGAATACCATAATATTATGCTTTTATGATAAAACAACACATGATTCCTTCAATAGCACATTATGCACTATCAGCCATTTGAAACAAGTCATGATATAAAAATAATAACTAAGCATATGACAAGAATAACATCCAACATGACATGCCAAAGTCTATGCCACAGTCTAGACATGCTTCCTTTTGCATCACTATGAGCATGAAACATTTTACTCGTCTCCAACACCAATCAACTTATTTGAAATAACTCTCAGAGATGAAAAATAATATGGACCAGAGATATAAACATACATAAATAAAGAATACTAACGATCTCTTAACAAATTAGAACGAAAACCAAGAGCGAAACGTAGTACTAGAAAACTAGAACACTCGCAGAACAACAAGAGCGAAAACTAGAGCGTTCTATGCAATTAAAACAGAGTGTGTCTCTCTCCAAAAAAAATACGCCGGGATCAAACCATATGCTACAGAAAACTAAACTAAACTAAACTAAAAACAAAAATAAAGACACTCCAAGAACAACACATAGCGTATGAAGCAATAAAAATATAGTGCATAGAGAGATGACCTGTTGCTTTGTTGATGAAGAGGGGATGCCTTGGGCATCCCAAGTTTTGATGCTTGTACCTCTTGGATATTTCTTGGGGTACAGGGGCATCCCCAATCTTGAGATTTTATCCATACTTCATCTCATCACATCATTCTTCTCTCCCTACACTTGAAAACTTCCTTCATACAAAACTTCACACAATATTTTATTAGCAGCATTAGTTCAATCAAAATAAACAAATCCACTCGTGTTCAGTTCTAAAATATATCAAACATCTATTAAAGCATTAGCTACTGTAGCAACTCTTCAAAAATCCCTTTGATCAAAAGAAATAAAAAAGAAAGAGATTGTGAGGCAAATGCAAACAGTGGCAGAAATCTGTCAAAACAGAACAGCAGGTAAAGATTGATTTTTTTCGGAAATTTTCTGTTGCTCATCTCGAAAAGTGGTCAACTAAAGAAAGTTAGATAATAACCTGGGGAACATGCACAAAAACTGGCAGCCCAAAATTCCGCTCTGGTTGTTTATACGACTTTTTATGGTGACAACACAAAATCTATTTTCAAGATAGCAACTTCCCTAAATCTTACTTTCTTCCTATTAGAGACTATTCTTGGCACAAAAACGAAATAAAAATGATAAGAAGAGGTTATTACAGAGGTAATAACTTCCAAGACTCAACAAAAGAAAAATTACAGAAATAAAACATGGGTTATCTACCAAGAGTGCTTTTCTTTAATGCCTTTTAGCTAGCCGCAGTAATTTGAGAAGCTGCTGACATAAGAAATATTTATTGAAGTAAAAGAAAGCATCAAGAAAAAATATAAAGCAAATTTAAGTCCAATCCACTTCCTATGAAAAATAAGCTTGTAAAGAAACAAGTCATGGAAGCACAAAGCAACAAGCGTAGGAAAAAAACAAGTGTAACTTTAAAATTTTCAACATAGAGAGGTGAAACTTAATATTGTTGAGATACATAAAACCATATTTACCTTTCTCATAATAACTTCCAGTAGCATCATGAATAAAATTAACAATATAACTATCACATAAAACATTCTTATCATGAGCCGCATGCATAAAATAATTATTACTCCCCACATAAGCATAGTCATTCTTATTAATTGTAGTGGGAGCAAATTCAACAAAATAGCTATCATTACTATTCTCATCACCATAATCATCAAATATAGGAGGCATATTGTAATCATAATTAACTTCCTCTTCAATAGTAGGTGGACTGAAAATATCATATTCATCATTGTAATCATCATATATTGGAGGTATAGTACCATCATAATCAATATAATAGTTATCTTCCAAAGTGTGTTCATTTGTAAACATATCATCATTGGAAGGAACATGGATAGTACTAATAGTAAAACAATTATATTCATCATCATTTTCAGAATTGGTACCAAAGAGATTTTCAATATCAAAATTAGTGTGCTTTTCCCAATCATGATCACTACTATAGGTAACAGGCATAGGCTCATCATCGAGTTCAGACTCATCAACAAAAACTAAAATAGGAGCAACATGTTTAGGGGAAAATATTGTTTCCTCTCTCCTTTTACTCCTCCACATCTTCTTCTTCTTCTTCTTCTTCTTCTTCTTCTTCTTCTTCTTCTCTTTAGGAGGGAGAGGCTTGAAAGGGAGCTTCTCCACATACCCTGGTTTATTGTTAGAAACAATAGAAAAACTTTGGAGGATTCCTCTTTTTCATTAATAAGAGCAAAACACATATTAGTATTGTCATATTTTGGTAAACTTTCATCTTTTACAATATTTTGTATGTAAGTATTTGCATGGCAATTATCAACACAATAAAGATGACATCCATGTAGGATGCTATTCATATCAAGAGCACTCATATCAACCAAAGAAGGTTTCCTTGATAACTCTTCACACCCCAAAAATAATGTAAGTTCATCATGCTGATTATGAGTGATCATGTTATCACAATACAAACTTGCAGTACTCATTGGATTCGAAAGGCTATTATCATGGCCCGAGCATTGAAAATTGAAATGACCTACTTCATAGCAAAGTTCACAAATAAAAGGGTAGAGAGCACAAACTTTTTTACCAAGATCATGTAAAGCCGTCCCACATTTTAGTCTTTTCATTCCTGTGATGGATACAATATTATTCTTTGATTTGATTCTTTTCACAAGGTCTAAGTGCTACATAAAAATTAACATGCTTATAAGAAATAGTACTTTCAGAAGTTTGAGCATGTGTATTGCAATCATTAATAACAGCTTGATTTTTCATGCAAGTGCCTTTATAAGGTTCATGATACATGTCCCAATTTCCTGTAGGAACATTAATATGAGAAGCAAAATCTCTACAGTAATCAACAATAATTTTAGGATCAAGACCATATTTAGCACTAAGCTCTTGAAAATCAGCAGTTTCGGCGAAAGACTTAATGCAATCATATTCATAGTTTATACCTGATTCTTTACCTTTGTCATTATCCCAATCTTCGGTATTGCTTTGAATTTCTTCAAGAAGATCCCATTTAGCTTTCAACCTCCGTACTTGTGAAATATCCCTCCAAACAAGCATCTAGATAGTCCTTGTACTGTCCTGAAAGCCTTGCATAAAAATTATTGATAACAATATTAATGGGGAGCTCATGAGTGGAACATTTGAGCAGTGACTTTAATCTCCCCCACACTTGGGAATACCTTCTCCATCACCAGGATGAAAATTATAAATATAATTCCTATCTATATGCACTTCATGAGGAGGATAAAATTTAAAGTAAAAGAGAGATTCAAGTTCCTTCCGCTCCAGATGATGATGATCATCTAGTAGCTGATACCACTCCTTTGCTTTGTCCTTAAGTGACAATGGAAATAAATTCTTCATGACATTTTCTCTTGATAAACCTGCAACCTTAAACAACTCACAAAGTTCTTTAAATTTCAACAAGTGGTCACTTGGATGGACTGTTCCATCTCCTGCATAACGTTCATCCATGATATTTTCAACAATTTTCATAGGTATTTTAAAAGAAATACTTTCAGTGGGTTGATTTAAAATATCACAAGAATCATTAGAATTACCACATATGGGAGATAAAATATCATCAGAGCAAATTTTATCCTCTAAAGCCGGGGACTAAAAAGATCATAAAAACTAGATTCCCCAAGCTTAGATTTTTCCATAGTATTAGCAATAATAGTGTTCAAAGCATTCGTACCAATAACATTACTATTAGCATGCGAGTAAAGTTCCGTAGGGTTTTGAATTTTCTCTTCAAACACCTCATGTCCTAACTCAAGATAAATACTATAAAGCTCTCTAATTTTTTTTTTGTTTTCCATTAAGCCTAACTAGTGAAAATAGAAACAAGAAAAACAAAAATATTTACTTGCAGAATATAAAGGAAATAACTTAGAGCACTCACCAGCAACTAAAAAACTTTGTAGCCAGAGGATGTGAGTACCTTTTACATAACCTCCCCGGCAACGGCGCCAGAAAAGAGCTTGATGTCTACGACACTTTTATTCTTGTAGACAGTGTTGGACCTCCAAGTGCAGAGGTTTGTAGAACAACAACAAGTTTCCCTTAAGTGGATCACCCAAGGTTTATCGAACTCAGGGAGGTAGATGTCAAAGATATCCCTCTCAAGCAACCCTGCAATTACGATACAAGAAGTCTGTGATGTCCCCAACACACCCAATACACTTGTCAGATGTGTAGGTGCACTAGTTCGGCGAAGAGATAGTGAAATACAAGTAATATGGATGATTATGAGTAGTAATTGTAATCTGAAATAAAAATGGCAGCAAGCAAGCATGTAGCCGAACTGGTTGTAAACGGTGTTTCAATGCTTGGAAACAAGGCCTAGGGATCATACTTTCACTAGTGGACACTCTCAACAATAATACCATAATTGAATACATAGATATTATCACTTCACTATGCTACTCTGAATCACTCTCCGGTTTGATAATAAACACAAATTCATTGCGTAGGTCTGCATAAGCATTCCTTAAAGTTCGCATTCCCAATCTATGGACACCCCACACTATCACTTTGAGCATACAAATATGGTACTACCTAGTCACCATAATTTATAAGTATTTCTATAAATTAAGCATAAGAAACAAACACGGTGTGCACACTGTCACCTTCACACCGTTGGATAAGGTGTTCCCGGAGATCACATAATAAAACTACTTGAGTAGCACAATAGTTGAAGCATAACATCTACTTATTCAACTAGATTACAAAGTTCATGATCACATAAAGATCATACATGGAGAGATAGATAGAAACACATAGCTACCGGTAAAGCCCTCAGCCTCGGGAGAGAACTACTCACTCCCTCATCGTGGGAGTCGGCAACAGCGATGGAGATGGCAGTGGAGTCGATGGAGATGGCTCCGGGGGAAATTCCCCGTCCCGGCAGGGTGCCGGAAAAGAGACTTCTGTCTCCCGAATCTTGTCTGCGACAACGGCGGAGCTACGGATTTTTTCGTGGATGGAGGCTGGTTGATTTAGGGTTTTTGCATCGGGAGATATTTATGGGCGGAAGGGCGAGGTCGGTTGATGCCAGGTGGACCCACACCTCCCCTACGCGTGGGCCAGGGCCAGGCCGCGCCTAGGCATGGTCTGGCCACCCTGTGGACCCTCTTCGTCTCTCATCTGGACTCCGTCTTCACTCCGGGAAAATAGGAACTTTGGCTTTTGTTTCGTCCAATTCCGAGAATATTTCCTGTACAATTTTTTTGAAATACAAAACAGCAGAAAACAGGGAACTGGCACTGTGGCATCTTGTTGATAGGTTAGTGCAGGAAAATACATAAAAGTGCCACGAAGTGTAAACAAAACATATAGAAATTGGTGTAAAACAAGCATGGAGCCTCAAAAATTATAGATACATTTGCAACGTTTCAGTAGGTGGTGCGACTTGATGCCCTCAACATGCCACTAGGCCCGCTGGGCTTCCGGTGACCCACTTTAGCTCATTGTATTCATCTAGAAAATTAAAAAAAGTGCTCTTAGACCTTTTTGGAGTCTCGAAACTCCGTGAAAGTTAAATGTAAAGACATAAAGTTTTATGCCAAACAGAGTTAAAACTAAAATAAAGAGGATGGAAAATCCCCGAAATCAATGAAAATCAAGGTAATAACTCATAATATGGTGGTGCAAATATGATGAAATATAATACAATAAACTACAAACAACATAGATGCATGTTACATGCATCAGCAACCATAACCTTTACAACAAGGTTGGATTCCACTACTCAATTAGAGGCTCTCACCGTCACCCACGAAGCTCTTACACACCAACTTAGGAACCCCGTCTGCGAGGATCACTACTTGGGTTTGACCCAAGGTTTTGGGGCCGGAGATTTGGGGCTGAAGCTTTGGACGGAACATGTGGTCTTCAAGACGGATATCCTGGTGTTCCTCACACCATATATTTTGCCCCCCCCCCCCCATAAGTTTCTGCAACAACTTGAAATATTTTTTTTGACAACTTTACCGTAGGGGAAGCCCCTACGGTGTAGATTTTCTATTTATATATAAAAAGACACCCGAAGAGTACAAAAGGATTACATCAAGGAGGGAAGAAATGTACAAGAAGTAGTAAAATCATTATGTAAAGGTGCAGGAGATCCAATCAAGTAGAGGTTGGACTAAAGGAGATTTGACCCTAAATTGGTGAAGAAGAAGATCACTCTGGAATCTAACTTTCCATCTGGCCAGGGATGGAACTTGTTGTTTGAAGATCAAATCATTTCTTTCCTTCCAAATATTCCAAGCAACACAAGCAGTAATTTCCAAGAAACATGGTCCAGCGAAGGAGGTCTTTGCTCTCAAGAAACGCTCAGAGATCGGAAGAGAGCAATCCCATTGAATATGAATTGAACTCCAGCTAGAGGCAGCAAAAGAACATGAGAAAAATAGGTGGTCTCGAGTTTCCAAGTTCATGTTGGCACAGAGGACACAAGAAGGCCCATCATTTACGTTCCAGTGTTTACGAAGCATGAGATCCTTCGTGTTCAATCTGTCCTTAAGTAGTAACCAAACAAAAACACGGAACTTTGGTAAACATTTTGATTTCCAAATTGACTGGAGAGTAGGGTCACGTGGTGCTTGAGCAAATAAGAACTTGTAGTATTTGGCCGAAGTATAAATTGAGTTGCCCCACGGAAAGACTCTCATATCCATCACATTAGGATCCAAGTAACGTACTTTGAAGGTGAAGTTGAACATGCTCCCATTCCTGGAACGCCTGAGCAGAGAGGGGTAAAACAAACAGAGTGCTTGGATCTTCAGAACGAGCAAGCTCAGCTACTGATATGTCCTCATTAAGTGCAAATGAGAATACTCTAGAATATTTTTCACATAGTAACTCTTCGTTGAACCAAAAATCCTTCCAAAATAAAGTGGATTCACCATCCCCAATAGTGGAACGAGTGAGGCTTCTATATTCCTGAGAGAGGCTGAAGATATCGCGCCACCAGAATGAACCCGGAGAAGACTGGGCCTGAGGTGCGCCTGGGCCGTACAGGGACCATACTAGCTTCACCCACAGAATGTCCTCCTTGCTATAGAATTTGTGAAGCTGCTTCATGAGCAAAGCCTTATTTTGAACTTCCAGATTGATCACACCCAAGCCACCACATTTCTTGGGTTGGCGGACAACGTACCACGCAGCTAAAGAATGAACCGTGGTGCCCTCCTCCTTAGCCCACAAGCAATGTTTTCTAGACCGATCAAAAATATTTATGATCGTCTTGTGGATTTTTAGAGAAGCAAGGTAGTGAGTTGGTAATGAGGAGAGGACAGACCTGACCAAGGTTAACCTTCCACCATAGTCTAGAAATCTGGCACTTGCGTTCAAGCGACGCTCAATTTGATCCACAATCGGCGTGAGATCTTGGACAGTTGGTTTTGTCGTTCCCAGAGGGAGACCCAAATACGCAAATGGAAGAGATCCAACCGCACAACCGAAAACATTGGCAAGAAGCTGAAGATTTTGATCATCAATGTTTACTGGCATAAGGCAAGATTTATTGTAGTTGACATGGAGCCCCGTGGCAAGAGAAAAAGATTCAAGCAAATTCTTAAGAGCCAAGAGCTGAGCTGGACATGCTTGCAGAATCAAAAGCGTGTCGTCTGCGTATTGCACAATTGGGAAGTCTGTATTTGGGATGAGGAGAGGAGGGATAAGGACTCCTTGACCAGCTAGCTTGTTCACCATGGACTGTAATAGATCAGCTCCCGCCACAAACATAATTGGCGAAAAAGGGTCGCCCTGTCGCACACCACGCCTACATTGGAATTTTTTACCGGGGACCCCATTAAGTAAAACCGAGGAGGAGCCTGAAGAAAAAATGGACTGAACCCATTGCAACAATTTGTCATCAAAACCCCAACACTTCAAAATATTCAGAATAGCTTGGTGCTCAATTGTGTCGAAAGCTTTTGCGAAATCGAGTTTGAGAATCACCACAGGTTGGCCCGACTGCTTGCATTGATGTATATATTCATAAGCCCATGCCACACAATCTTGTATTGACCTGCTCTTAAGGAAACCGTATTGATTCTTATGAACAAGTGAGAGAATTATTTTTTGCAAACGGTTGGCCAATAGCTTGGTAAGAAGTTTCAGGCAAGTGTTTAGAAGAGAGATAGGTCTGAAATCATTAGGACCTTCCGGGGCATTGACTTTTGGGATTAAAGTGATGAAAGCATCATTTATACTCTGCAAGTTAACGGATCCTTCCCGTAATTCATGACAAAGTCTATAAAAATCATACTTAATGATGGGCCAACACACTTTGACAAACAAGCCAAGTAAAACCATCTCGGGCCCGGGCCTTATCGAAGGGATTTCTGCCACAATCTTGTCAATCTCCTCATGGGAAAAAGGGTTGGATAAAGATTCTAGACCTTCAGCGAGCAGGGATAAAATCAGAGAAGTTGAAACCGGCGTCAATTGGGGTAGAAATACCAAGCCTCTCCTTAAAAGAGTGCCGAAGTATCCCTGCTATTTCATGATGATCTTGGGCCACGGATCCATCTTCACGAACCAAGGAAGCAATGGTATTTTTTCTATAGCGAATTGTGGCCATCGAGTGAAAAAATGAGGTGTTCTCACTACCAAACTTTGCCCAGCGTGCAGTGCATCGTTTCTTCCAATATTCTTGCTTGCACTGTAATAAGTGTTGCAACCTCTTTTTAACAATGTTCCTAAAATTCCATTCGCTGATATGAAGAACACGCTTTTCTTCAATATCATCAAGCATTAAGATGATCTCATTGCAATTTTCCACAAGCTTGCCGATCACGGAAATACTCGGTGCTCCATTTCTTAAGGCCCTTCCTCAAGAGTTTAAACTTTGCAGAGAGGCAACGAGCGCTGTCCCCGGGACAGTTGATGTCCCATATACGACTGACCACATCATAGAAACCTGGCATCTTAATCCAGTGGTTTTCAAAACGGAAAACTTTCGCTTTAGGAATGGAGGTACCAACAGACACCACGCAAGGAATATGATCTGAGGTTGGGCGAGCCAAAGGTTTAACCAAGGTGTTAGGATATTTTAGAGTCCATGCCGAAGAGGTAAAGAACCAATCGATTTGTTCCAGTAGTGGCTCGGCTTGCATATTGCTCCATGTAAATACACGACCTTTAATTGGAAGCTCGACTAACCCTTGGTAACTAATGATTTCATTAAACGTAGCCATATCTGCTACATTTGCCCCTGGTTGGTTGCGATTATCAGAGTATCTGTAGAAGTTAAAGTCCCCAATAATAAGCCATAGTGCATCATCGGAAATATCCAAGTGAAACAGCCAAGCCACAACATTTTCCCTGGCAATCCCCTCACAAGGTCCATAAACATTGACAAGAATGAAGCTATCGACAGATACTGTTGACGTGAAGGAAACAACAATTGCAAAACTTTCTTGCAAGAGCACCTGTCCTGTGAAAATGTTACTCGACCACAAGATCAAGATCCCCCCAGAGGCTCCATCAGAAGGAACAAATTCAAATTTGATAGGGCAAAGGTGGCCGATCTTTCGATGAGACGTGGATAGATCGATTTGTTGGTGGAGTTCGTGCTTGACGATCCGACTACACGTGCAAAGCTCGTGCGCCAATGCAATCGCTAGGACAATCTCCGGGAGTTACTGATCTTGCGGATGCACGATCAGCCCGACCAACGAGGGTCTTAATTCCTACCCGAAATCGAGAACAAGTAAGAACTAATAATGCAATCAGAATTATTGCGGATATAGATGAAAGCTTTATTGAAAAGGTGGGATTCCGAATAGTCGGTCTTGTTCTGGCGTTGGCCTCAAAAGAAGTACACGAGAGTTGCAGCAATGGCTAACTTTTAGTCTAATCAAAATCCGAGTCTAAACGTGACGGCTATGGGGGTATTTAAAGGTGGAAAAGGTGGGGTTTCGGCCAGCCATACATGTGGTGGCCGAACCAAACCCTAGAAGGCCTTTTCCCCTTCAATACGGACTCTAAAAAGTGGCTGACTTAATTTCAGCGAAAATGACATGGGCCTGGCCCAAAACTAAAGGTGACGCAGCACCATATTATGCTATGGACGAAATTATGAAGTGGAGAACTCTATATTTCGTCTATGTCTTCATCTCTTCTTATGGTGGCTTCAAAGTTCTGAAATCTCCACTTGTGGCATCATCTTCTATCCTCAAGTGCTTGCTGCTATCTCCTCCATGTGTGATCATGCTCCAATGCTTGTCCTCCTCATCCATGCTAGGTCCATCATTCCTAAGAGTAACAAACATATCTGATTTAGGCAGCATCATATTCTCATGTATATGAGGAATAGTTCCAAGAAACGAAAGTACTCGATAGTTAAGTTGTTTGGCACGAGCTCGAGTGATTGGTCCTTGTATTTGTGTGGCTGTAGGTACAGCGGTTGTATCAATAGATGGGATGTCCTCATCATGCCCCCTTCTTGAATTGAAGTCGTCCTCGACGCAAGCTCATCTTCTTCACCAAAGTAAGGCTTCAAATCTGCAATGTTAAATGTAGGACTTACCGGACCCAATTCTGCAGGAAGCTCAAGTTTATATGCATTATCATTTATTTTCTCTAACACCTTAAAAGGACCAGCGGCACGGGGCATTAACTTAGACTTGCGCAATGCAGGAAAACGATCTTTGCGCAAATGCAACCAAACAAGATCACCAACATCAAACACAACATGCTTTCTTCCTCTATCCCCAGCAATTTTATACTTAGCATTCATGCGTTCTATGTTGTCTTTAGTAGTCTCATGCAACTTTAATATCAATTCAGCACGTTGTGTAGCATCCAAATCATTTTGCACCGAAGATGGTAAAGGCAATAAATCAATAGGTGCACGTGGAACAAAACCATACACAATCTCAAAAGGGCACATCTTAGTGGTAGAATGCAGCGAACGATTATAAGCAAATTCAATATGAGGCAAACACTCTTCCCACAATTTTAAGTTCTTCTTCAAAACAGCCCGCAGCATAGTAGACAATGTTCTATTTACTACTTCAGTTTGTCCATCAGTTTGGGGATGACATGTAGTACTAAACAGTAATTTAGTCCCCAACTTAGCCCATAAACATCTCCAAAAGTGGCTAAGAAATTTAGTATCACGATCAGAAACAATAGTATTTGGCACACCATGTAAACGTACAATTTCGCGAAAGAACAAATCAGCAACATGTGTAGCATCATCAGTCTTATGACATGGAATAAAGTGTGCCATCTTTGAAAACCGATCCACAACAACAAAGATACTATCCCTCCCCTTTGTGTACGAGGCAATCCCAAAACGAAATCCATAGAAATATCCTCCCAAGGTACACTAGGAACAGGAAGAGGCATATATAAACCATGTGGATTAAGTCGAGACTTAGCTTTTTGACATGTAGTGCAGCGTGCCACAAATCTCTCAACGTCTCGACGCATACGTGGCCAAAAGAAGTGTGCAGCAAGTACATCCTCCGTCTTCTTGACACCAAAGTGTCCCATCAATCCTCCTCCATGCGCCTCCTCGCAACAACAAAAGACGAACGGAACTATCTGGGATGCATAGCTTGTTAGCACGGAACACAAATCCATCATTGAGGACGAATTTGTTCCATGTTCTACCATCTCTACAATTCAGCAACACATCTTTAAAATCAGCATCATGCAAATATTGTTCCTTTATAGTTTCTAATCCAAAAATCTTGAAGTCAAGTTGAGATAGCATAGTATAACGGCGCGACAAAGCATCAGCAATAACATTATCTTTACCCTTTTTGTGTTTTATAAGGAAAAGACTCAATAAATTCAACCCACTTTGCATGGCGACGATTCAACTTAGCTTGACTACGAATATGCTTCAAAGATTTATGATCAGAATGTATAACAAATTCTTTAGGCCATAAATAATGTTGCCAAGTTTCTAATGTCCGAACCAGCGCATATAATTCTTTATCATAAGTAGAATAGTTCAGACTAGGCCCACTCAATTTCTCACTAAAGTATGTAACAGGTTTCTTGTTGTGCATCGCCCCACACAAAGGGCACATCCTTCTTTGTAAGCTCATTCAGCGGCGCAGCAATGGATCCAAAATCTTTCACAAAGCGCCTATAGAAACCAGCGAGGCCAAGAAAACTCCTCACTTGTGTGACCGTCTTTGGCTGCGGCCAACTCTCAATTGCCTCAATCTTGGCTGGATCAACTTCAATACCCTGCGCAGTAACAACATAGCCAAGAAACGCAACTCGATTGGTGCAAAAGGTGCACTTCTCAAGATTACCATACAAACGTGCATCACGTAAAGCATTGAAAACAGCTCGTAAATGATCCAAATGTTCCTCCAAAGATTTGCTATAAATCAGAATATCATCAAAGTATACCACCACAAAACTTCCAATAAAAGCACGTAAAACTTCGTTCATCAGTCTCATGAAAGTACTAGGTGCATTAGTTAAACCAAAAGGCATTACTAACCACTCATATAAACCGAACTTAGTTTTAAACGTTGTTTTCCATTCATCTCCTAATTGCATACGAATCTGGTGGTAACCACTACGCAAATCAACTTTAGAGAACATAATAGAACCACTCAATTCATCAAGCATATCATCTAAACGAGGTATTGGATGACGGTATCGAATGGTAATATTATTAATAGCCCTACAATCAGTACACATGCGTGAAGAACCATCTTTCTTAGGTACCAAGATAATAGGGACAGCACATGGGCTAAGAGACTCACGAATGTAACCTTTATCTTGGAGAACCTGAATTTGTCGCTGAATCTCTTTGGTCTCTTCAGGATTAGTACGATATGGCGCACGGTTGGGCAGCGAAGCACCTGGAATCAAGTCAATCTGGTGTTCTATCCCACGGATAGGTGGTAGTCCAGGTGGTACATCTTGTGGGAACACATCAATGAATTCCTGCAAAAGGTTAGCAACCGCAGTGGCAAAGAAGGAGGCATATCCTCAAATGAAAACAGAACTTCTTTGCAAATAATAGCATAACATTGAGTAGTGTTGACATCAAGTTCAGCAATATCAGATTTGCTCGCAAGCAAACAAGGATTTTTTAAACGAATTTCAGTAGCATGGTTTGAATCAGATTTAGTATTAGTCTTATGTGGCACAAAATCTGCAGCAACAATCTGATTCTCACTCTTAAGTTTCTCCTCGTTTTTTACTCTACTAGCTCTAGCAAGATCATCTTTTAGCATTTGTTCAGGAGTCATAGGTTTGAGACCAATTTTCTTTCCATCATGCATAAGAGAATACTGATTAGTTTTACCATTATGAACAGATTCTCTATCAGATTGCCAAGGTCTACCAAGTAACAAAGAACAAGCTTGCATAGGTACAACATCACAATCCACAAAATCAGAATATGTACCAATGGTAAAATGCACACGTGTAATTCTTGTTACCTTGAGCTTCCGAGAGCTCTCAAACCATTGAATGTAGTATGGATGTGTGCGCTCTCTTGTAGGGAGAGAAAGCTTCTCCACCATGTCAACGCTAGCCAGATTATTGCAGCTTCCTCCATCAATGATGATCCTAATAGCTCGCTCTTTTATAACGCCTCTTGTTTGGAACAGATTGTGGCGTTGATCATGCTCAGCTTTGCTCAATTGCACGCTCAACACACGCTGTGCAACTAACTCCTGTACTGATCAGCAGTGTCGCCTTCCATTACCTCCATCTCTTTCTCGGAATCAGAATTGGCACCATCACGTGCGGCAATAAGGGCCAAAGTATCTTCATCAAAGTCACTTGCGGAATCATATTCGCCATCTTCACGCACCAACATCACACGCTTGGTTCTCGCATTCTCTCTCTATGTGTCCAAATCCCAAGCATTTGCGACATTGTATGTCGCGCGTCTTCCCCGTGGAGGCCATCGAAGATGAACTCCGAGGAGGACCAGACGAGATGGTGGTGGAGTAGCAGCCGATGGTGCTCGTGATGCAGGCGCGGTGTACTTGGATGTAGTAGGTGCTGCTGCAGTCCCACGAGATGGTGGCGCTGATTGTCGCGGAGACCACGACGATGTACGACCTGCAGAAACATTAGCTTTTCTCCATGGTGGTTGACGATCCTGCACTTCACGTTCAGCTTTGCAAGCAAGATGAAACAAACGAGTAATAGTGTTGTACTCCTTATAATCTAAAATATGCTGAATCTCCTTATTCAAACCACCAAAGAAACGTGCAAGCATAGCCTCATTATCCTCTACAATACCACAACGAATCATGCCAGTTTGCAATTCTTGATAATGCAAGGCACAAATTCAAATATGCAAAACTGAAAAGACAATGCAAGGCGTGGCAGGGGGTTTATGGGACGATATGATCTAAACCCTAACTGTATTTTTTTTTGGCTTTTTCGTGGTTTATGGGTATGATGGCAGATGCAATCTACACGAGGAAAACAGTAAAATCTCACCGAGCAACCTGAAATCCGATACCACTTGATAGGGCAAAGGTGGCCGATCTTTCGATGAGACGTGGATAGATCGATTTGTTGGTGGAGTTCGTGCTTGACGATCCGACTACACGTGCAAAGCTCGTGCGCCAATGCAATCGCTAGTACAATCTCCGGGAGTTACTGATCTTGCGGATGCACGATCAGCTCGACCGACGAGGGTCTTAATTCCTACCCGAAATCGAGAACAAGTAAGAACTAATAATGCAATCAGAATTATTGCGGATATAGATGAAAGCTTTATTGAAAAGGTGGGATTCCGAATAGTCGGTCTTGTTCGGGCGTTGGCCTCAAAAGAAGTACACGAGAGTTGCGAGCAATGGCTAACTTTTAGTCTAATCAAAATCCGAGTCTAAACGTGACGGCTATGGGGGTATTTAAAGGTGGAAAAGGTGGGGTTTCGGCCAACCATACATGTGGTGGCCGAACCAAACCCTAGAAGGCCTTTTCCCTTCAATACGGACTCTAAAAAGTGGCTGACTTAATTTCAGCGAAAATGACATGGGCCCGGCCCAAAACTAAAGGTGACGCAGCACCATATTATGCTATGGACGAAATTATGAAGTGGAGAACTCTATATTTCGTCTATGTCTTCATCTCTTCTTATGGTGGCTTCAAAGTTCGAAATCTCCACTTGTGGCGTCATCTTCTATCCTCAAGTGCTTGCTCGCTATCTCCTCCATGTGTGATCATGCTCCAATGCTTGTCCTCCTCATCCATGCTAGGTCCATCATTCCTAAGAGTAACAAACATATCTGATTTAGGCAGCATCATATTCTCATGTATATGAGGAATAGTTCCAAGAAACGAAAGTACCTGATAGTTAAGTTGTTTGGCACGAGCTCGAGTGATTGGTCCTTGTATTTGTGTGGCTGTAGGTACAGCGGTTGTATCAATAGATGGGATGTCCTCATCAAAACTTATCTAGACGACGAGGCGCAAATCCTTTAATAAATTTCATATCAAAGTTGGCACGCTTAGTCTCTTGAAGACAAACAATAGAAGCAAAACTCTCATCAATTTTGTTATAAAGTAATGGCCATTTATCTGGACTATTTATCCCACGGATGTTCCAATTGAAAATAAACCAAGATCGATTGTCACGATTCATAGGAAATAATCTGTTTCAAGAAAGCCAACAGGATCCGCTGTGAACACGAGCCCTTCGAAACAAGAGAGCGAACTAGTCATTGTGGCGGGCTTGCATGAGACGCTCTTCAGAAAGCTCCTCAGGCTCAATGTGGCATTGCTCCACTCCTAGGCGTTGCATCTCTGTGATTTGTAGCACAGTCCGGAGTAGATGCCTTAGGGACAGAAGAGGAACGACGTCGTGGAGCGGCATCAGTTAAAGCCACATGAATATAGCCATCATTTTGGTGTCTAGGGCTACGACGGACAGCAGTGTCCACCTTGGGTGTATCCTTTTTACGTGGGCGACCACGCGCACGGCGATGAGCCTGAGACGTTTCTCCTGCAACAGCATCCCTGTATGTATTCTCATCAGTCAAGGAAGTCGACTCTTGGATAGGCAAGATCAGCTCAGAAGTAACAACAGCCTCAGGGACAACATCTTCAGTATTTCCTGAAACAAACCCCAGTTCAGCTAAAACATCCAGAGTATCCGGCAGCCGAATATTAACATCTATAGCTGACACGGCCCTCTCACACCATGTGTAGAAGGTTTAGTGGGTGCAAATTTAGTTTTGGTGTACGTGTTTGAATTCCCACAACCTTCCACTGTCAAACCCCTCTTGATAGTGCGGGATCCTAAACACATGCATACTAGCAAAACTAGGATGTGTGGTCTTCGATCTTTTCACTTTTGTGGGGTCGACCACCAACTTGTGCTTCTCATAGAATTTAACCATGATTTTAACCATATTTTAACTTAGGAACCCCATCCTTCGAGCTATATTAATCGTCTTTTAACCTAGGAACCCCATCTTTTGAGCGATTTTAATCGTGATTTTTACGCCTTGTAACTCAGGAACCCCATCTTTTTTTTCAGGGCACTCTCAACTTAGATAAGTAATGATTGAGGGAGGGTGTCAACTAGAACCTTAGGAATACGTGTGTGCGCACGCGCGTGTATGTTTTTTGTGTGTTATACACGATATGGTTAGAAATGATTTCCTTAAATAACTGTCATGTCATGTACGACCGATCTCCTCGGGAGGTGGGGTACGGCACAGTGGGCCATGGGCATCTCATGGAGGAGAGGATGGGGAGGAGGGGCGGACGGCGACGACAGCGATGGCTGACGGTGGTGCAACAACCTTTTATGGCGGCTAGGCGGGCTGATCTGGGCTCAGTGTTGTCTGCCTAGTTGCCTATGGTGTTGTGTGGTGTCTACCAGGCTACCAGCCATGCAGTTGGTTGTTCCCTGTTTGACTTTCCAGAGTGTCTTCTTCTCCACCGCCGGCTGGTGGCGTGGGGGCTACTGGCATGGCTTTGCATTAAGGTGGCGGTCCTTGGGTTCCTCTCTCTTCGTGATGAAGAATTGCATATCGCCAATCGTCATTGATCTGGGGTGGACTACCAAGTTCTGGAAGACTCCGCTGGCGAATTCCAAATTGACGGCATACCTGGAGTTTGCTGGTACGGATGGTGTTTCGATCGCGCACAACCATGTTTATTTCTGACCGTTTGGTTTCAGAGAGGGCGTTGTGAAGCTCTGTGGTATGTTGCCATCATGGGACATGCCTTAGTTGCACAGTGAAGTCAGACATGGGGAATGGCATGGAAGTCGGGACTGAAGACTGGCGATTGAAGTTTGAGACCTAGGGGTGTAGGGATTCTGGTTTGGTGATTTGTGACTTGGAGTAGCGGAATTGGCAAGTGGGGGCAACAACACAGGAGGAATTCAGTATCTAAACATACATGATGAAAACCCAAGGTCTGGTCTTAATTGGTTGTGTCTGGCAATGACCTCGTTGAAGGCATTGTTTTGTGAGTGCGGACTTTTCCGGGGTGAAAACCTATGGTCTTTGATCAGGGTGATGATGGTGTTTGTGCACTATTCCCTTCTTGGAGGCATCGCTTTTGGAGTTGATGGATTTCTGGTGTTGTTTTGGTGGTGTTTGGTCCGCTATTACAAGGAACTGGTCACTGTAGCGGGATTTTTTATGTAATTCTTCTTCTATTTTTGCCTATGTGCATCCGTATTGTTATTAGAACACTACATTATTGCAGAGGCTAGGTGTAATTGGTACCTTCCCGATATTAATATATTTCCTTTATCGAAAAAAAAGAAAAATAACCGCCATGTAGAGCTTTTGTAGGAATCAAGCCATAGCCTAACCATATCAGTTTTTGTATCTTTTGGCATTATATAACCCGTCCTTACTGCCACGAAGGTGTGCGCTTAATCCGACTAATACATACAAGCAGGGGAGATGTGTGCGTGTACGTTTTTGTGCCGGTTTTTGTGTATAGACGATATGCTTAGAGATGATTGCCTCAGATAACTACCAAGTGTAGCTTTTTAGTCATCAAGGCATATCCTAACCATACCATAACAATCCCCCTCCCCTCCCGCGGCTGTATAAATAGACCCCCTAGCTCCCTGCAACATCCCACAAACCAAGTTGAGCGAGCGAGCACGCAAGCCAGTGTCTCTAGAGCATAGATTTTAGCCAGCAGCCACAATGCCTGGGAACATGCTAGCCAACTACGTCCAAGTCAACGTCATGCTCCCTGTAAGCTCATTTACCTCGCTACACACCATACCCATTTCAATGATCTAATTCACACTATCGTAGATATATTTTGCCATATGTATAACACATTAACACAACAGTTGAAGAGTGAAGTCATGTAAAAACTAGACCTTAGATGGATTTTTTACTAACTTTCATTGATTTCACTTTGGGGAAATAGCTGGATGTGGTGAGCATCGACAACACATTCGAGAAGGGTGAGGAGCTCAGGGCGCAGCTGAAGAAGCTGGCGGAGGCCGGCGTGGACGGCGTCATGATAGACGTCTGGTGGGGGCTGGTGGAGGGCAAGGGCCCCAAGGCGTACGACTGGAGCGCCTACAAGGAGGTGTTCGAGCTAGTGCAGGAGGCCGGGCTGAAGCTGCAGGCCATCATGTCGTTCCACCAGTGCGGCGGCAACGTTGGCGACGTCGTCAACATCCCCATCCCGCAGTGGGTGCGGGACATCGGCAAGAGCGACCCCGACATTTTCTACACCAACCGGAGCGGGACGAGGAACATCGAGTACCTCACCCTTGGAGTGGATGACCAGCCTCTCTTCCATGGAAGAACTGCCGTCCAGGTTAGCACAGCTAAACCACCACTTCACGCTCTGCTGCATATGTGGTGATCGATCAGATGCTCAGATGAGTCTTGGCAACGGCAGAGTTGTGATTTTGTTTGGTACTGTATGACCATGGTGGCAAGCTTTGATTCTTCCTTGTGGCTGTGACAGATGTATGCTGATTACATGAAGAGCTTCAGGGAGAACATGGAACAGTTCCTGGATGCCGGTGTCATCGTGGACATTGAGGTGGGACTCGGTCCAGCTGGAGAGATGAGGTACCCATCCTATCCTCAGAGCCAGGGATGGGTGTTCCCAGGGATCGGAGAATTCATCGTGAGTGCCTTTTACCAAACAAAAACTACCCTCTTCTGCATTCTTCAAAATGTTCTTATACATATGACCAAAGGCAGTTTAATCTTTGTCCAAGTGATGATCTGCATTTAAAATGTTTTTTAAGAACTGAAAACCCAATGCTAAAGTGATTCTGATCAAAAGAGACGCCATGTCAAAACTGCAATTTAGGTTTATCACTACTTTTTAGTTTTGAGAAACCGTACTGTCCTTTTGAGAAAAGTGACAGAAGCAAACACAGGACCATAGTCCCACAGCTAAGCGGCATAAAGCAGAGGAAGCCAAATGTATATCTAGCTAAACAGACGGGGGAAGCAAATAAAACAAATGCAAAATAATACCATCACCAGTAAAGACAAAAGGACTTCAGTTAATTGTTCCAGCTATTACTAAAACAAAAATAATCTGCAGTGCTATGATAAGTACCTGGAGGCAGACTTCAAAGCAGCCGCAGTGAAGGCTGGCCATCCTGAGTGGGAATTGCCTGACGATGCTGGACAGTACAATGACACTCCTGAGGAGACCCAGTTCTTCAAGGACAACGGAACATACCTCACCGAGAAGGGGAAGTTTTTCCTCTCATGGTACTCCAACAAACTGATCGAGCACGGTGACAAGATCTTGGATGAAGCAAACCAGGTCTTCTTGGGATGCAAAGTGCAGCTGGCAATCAAAGTAAGTACCATGCTAAAGATCTCAGTTCATAAAATGGAGATTCAATTGTGAATGTTGCATCCGATAAACAAAATTGCACAAATTTCAGTTGAGCATCAGATTATATGACAAGGAAAAAAAAAAGTATATGCAGCTCACATTGCTTGAGCTAGAATGTAAATGAGAGATGATCCAATGTATGGTTGCAGGTCTCTGGCATTCACTGGTGGTACAGGGTTCCAAGCCACGCAGCCGAGCTCACTGCCGGGTACTACAACTTAGATGACAGGGACGGCTACAGAACCATAGCACGCATGCTCACAAGGCATCATGCTAGCCTTAACTTCACTTGTGCAGAGATGAGGGACTCTGAGCAGAGTTCGGAAGCAAAGAGTGCACCAGAACAACTAGTCCAACAGGTAACTACACCATTAGCGACCACCAAGTGATTTCTGACTCAAAGACTTCTGCACTTCAATATTTTTCGAAACACTGAAGCACTTCTCATCAAATTTCTCAGGTGCTGAGTGCTGGATGGAGAGAGGGCTTAAATGTTGCATGTGAAAACGCGCTCGCTCGATATGACGCAACTGGTTACAACACGATACTCAGGAACGCAAGACCAAGAGGTATTAACAAGAGCGGCCCTCCTGAGCACAAGCTGTTTGGATTCACCTACCTCCGGGTATCGGATGAGCTGCTGGAGGGAGAGAACTACGTCACTTTCCAAACTTTTGTCAAGAGAATGCATGCTAACCAGGTTAGTGCAACACCTGGACATCAAGACGTCTAAAAACTTACACAGATGGTATGATTTTCAGCTATATATTATAATAAATACATAATTATTTTCAGGCTCATGACCCAAGTGTTGATCCAATTGCGCCCCTGGAAAGATCAGAGCCGGAAATGCCAATTAAAATGATCCTTCAAGCAGCAGAACCAAAACTGGAGCCATTCCCCTTTGACGAGAACACCGACCTGCCAGTTTAAAGATCTCACTCATGCAGGGGTCTCTAACACCAATATCCTCGGCCTATTGGTGTTGAGCTGAGCATGAAAATAAGCTTACTGTGGGACAATAAGCCGCGATGATAAATAAACTTCTGTGCAAGAAGGTTAACAAAATCATGTATGTGGCAATAATATTGTGACACTAGTCACAAGGTTTGATGCTTTTCCGATGGGCCAGAGTACATTAGACCTTGGTCCGCACTTTGCTGTGTGTATTTGTGTGGACGAATAAGGCAATTTGTGTGTATGGCTTTCTTATTATGTGGTTTCTTTAGCAGTATAAGTAAAACTGAAGCGCACAGTTATTTGAATCCTCGACAGGAATGAACAAAACGAGAGTACCTAGGAGAGTACCAGTAGTCAGTGCAACAATGCGGCTAGTTCTGAATTTGGTAAGACAGACTTGACTGATCCAGCCCAGCACCCACAACTACTCAAATCGAGTGTATCAAACCAGCACATGCATACTAGACACTGAATGTATTCGCGTGCTGTAAATTTCTCACACTGATGTGATGCTCTGATGTTGGTTTTCACATCACCGAACCAGGATTAATCTCGATAATTCGCTTACACTAAACTAGCCAATCAAGGGTCATACTTTCTTTAGTCAAGTTCCTAGGCAAAGTTCACGAATCGTCGGCAATGAGATCAGGGATGGGAACAAGCAATCAGGCACGCTCGGTTTAACTGAAGCAGGGATGGGATTTTAACTCACCCAGGGCGCTCGCTGAGTAAAGGACGAAGCTATCGGGCGGGGTTGTCCTTGTCCGAAGGTCGTAATCTCGCCGCGAGCACGGACTTCCCGACGCGCGCACGGCCATCGGATCAGATCCCGTGGTCGTGCAGCTGCGGAAGGCGCTCGGCCGCCGTCAGCAGGGGAGAGAGGCTCGTCTGCTCGCCAACAGAAAATGAGAGGGCACGCTCATGGTAAATTGGGAAGAGAATGGGAGGGAGGTAGAAATCGCCGCCAGCCGCGGCGAACCACCATTGATGTGGATGATGGGTGCGTTGTGAGAGGATTTGATTTTGGCCGGCGCTTTCGCGGAGTTCGCAGTGCCACGCGAGAGAGGATTGCAACTCTGAACTCGCGTCCGTTACAATCTCATCCAACGGCTCTTGCTTGATAGAGAGGCGATACACACACACTAGTTCAAAATCCTCTTCCCTTTTGCCAGCGTTTAAATTTTTAAGTACGTCAAACTTCTTTATGTTTGATCAAGTTTATAACCAATATGCTAATACTTACAATGCCAAAAACATATACTACCTCTAGATACATCTCAATTCGAACAAACTTGCGAAACCCTTTTATGAATGGAGGAAGTAATGCAAATATATACTTACCACGAAAACAATAAAACCGGTGTGACGTATAAACTTGATCAAACTTAAAATTAACTTAGAGCAAAGATAGAAGGTTGGTCCTGCCTATCCAATGATGGTGTTACCCCTTTGATGTTTGGCCACCCTTTTTTAGCTTGATCTTTTATGAATTTATCTTTAATCGGGACATTTTAGCTCAACTTTATCCTAGCTTTGCTGCCTTTCTATTCTATAACGGCCAAGTCGAGGGCTTCCATTTATTTGGACCGGGAGGGGGGAGCATTTTTTAATATTATCATATATCGTAATGAAATTGTTTATTACATGTCATGTCATGCCACTTATGTTATCATTCTTGCTTCGGTTGGTCATTGACCCTCATCTTCCTATACCGTCGACCAGTTCTCCCTCCATGCTTCTCAACTAGGACATTCCTCTCCGGCATAGATTTTCATGGTGTTGTGGACATTCCCTCGCATGCACCCCCTCAGCACCACCCCCCACCCTCAGCACCACCACACGCCTCGCCTCCTCCTTCCATCACTATCGAATTCTCTCCTCCCCATTTTACTATTACCGCGACCCTCACTTAACCTAATTTGATATTCATGGTCACATCAAATCCATATCTAACCTTGAAAACCATAACCCTCCAGATTGAATGACAGAGTATGGAGATAAGTCTCGAACCTAGTGCTGGTAAGGATGCCACGATCTAAGGGGATGAAATGATCTATGTAGCTCTTTGTGTGATTGGGCGGATGCAAACTAAGATGAGCCTGAGGAATATCATGCATCGACGTATCGATCTTTGAATGCGCACTTCAGAATATGATTGCGGAGAGTTCAGATTTCTGCATAAGTGAATTTGCAAAATTATCTCGACGGGTATATTTGCTCGGTAAAACAAATTGTCGGAGTGCTCATTATTAGAACGAGTTATCGAAGACTAGCAAACTGACAAAAGAAGAAAATCTTACTGGCCAACTGAAGGCCATGCTCCACGACACATGTCAGGGGTTTATTGGCCAAGACGCAATCCAGACTGAGGTCAGGAGATGCACCATGCCAGAAGCCGTGCCACATGGCGTGCGCGCACTGGCCACAAACTTATCCAGTCAGATAAGGTTTCGCGCCGCGAAGGACAGCAACACGATACACGTCCTCCTCATATATTTTTGCCAGTGGAACGAGAGATCGCTAGCTAGCTTCTCAAAAGAGATAGACAGAAACTCACTCGGTGAAGCAGAGAAGCGAAGCTTCAGGATGGCACAAACCATGGCGTCCATGACCGGCCTATCGCAGGGCGTGCGCCTCCCAGGCCCGGCCGGCAAACGCGCCAGCAGGCTCACCGTGAGGGCGTCGGCAGAGGCCGAGACCGCCGGCCGTCGCGCCGTCCTTGGCCTCATGGCCACCGCCGTCGCTGGCGGAGCGTTCGCGCAGGCGGTCCATGCCGGCACCGTCGCCGCCATCAAGGTTGGCCCGCCGCCGCCGCCATCCGGTGGACTCCGTGAGTGCCTCTACTGGCTGCTTATACATAGAGTTATAGATACATAGCTTGGCTACATTTCCGCGTCATCTGATTGATGATGATTGTCTTCTCTGTGGCAGCCGGAACGGATAACTCCGACGAGGCGAGGGACTTCGACCTTCCCCTGAAGAACCGGTTCTACCTTCAGCCGCTGCCTGCGGCGGAGGCGGCCGCCCGGGCCAAGGAGTCCGCCCAGGACATCCTCAACTTGAAGCCGCTCATCGACAGGAAGCAATGGCCGTACGTCATGAACGACCTCCGCCTCAGGGCCTCCTACCTGCGCTACGATCTCAAGACCGTCATCGCCTCCAAGCCCACCAAGGAGGAGAAGAAGAGCCTCAAGGACCTCACCGGCAAGCTCTTCGACACCCTCGATGGGGTAAACATCTAACAATTTCAGATAGCTTATTTCTCTTCAGAAATCTTGCAGCTTGTCTTTCAGATACATGACCAATGATCACTCCTAACATCTTGTTACAAACCTGAACACTTGCACAAGAATTTCCAGGACTAACAGGTGTGGGCTTCTCCATTTTTTGCAGCTTGACCATGCAGCCAAGATCAAGAGCCCCTCTGAAGCCGAGAAGTACTTCGGAGAGACCAAGACTGTTCTTGGTGATGTCCTCGCCAAGCTAGGATAGATTGATCGTCCACATAATGGCCTTGTTGCTTTCAGGCCTTTTATGTTTGTTCATATGGAACCGGCATTGTAACTTCCCTGTTGATAATATGTCAACAAGCACTTAAAGATGATTCTATCTTGAATCTTTGACAGGTAAAGATACAAGCAGATTTAATCATGTGAAAGGGGCGGGGAAGGAAACAATTCTCCCGACAACAGAAAAAAAAAACTGCACCCAACAGCTAGGGCAGTACACACAAGTTCCGTCCAGCCAAACACTTCATCTAAATCTCTTTTGCTACAAGCAGGCACAGATTAAGATTTTCTCCGCTTGATGTAACGTAAACGCCATGCTGAGGTCTAACAGAAACCAGCCAGCAAAATGATACAACTCCAGCTAATTAGGTTTACAAAGAAACCCTCTCTTTGGCATTTCAGTTGAATGGGCTAGCAAAATTGGGAAGAAAATCATCTCAATCCTGGCGCTAGAAATTACAATAATTGTACAAAACAACTTCCACCAATTCGCAACTACTTGCAACACCAAAATGTTGCGTGTAAATGGTAAACTTAGGCAGTTAGGCTTAAGATACACTGTTGTCCCAAGCGAGATATTCTCCCCTGTTTATATGAAATGAAAATCTTCGATTATTTTGTCAACGGCATCGATGTTTCCATTCATTTTTTTATCTGCAAAAAATGAATAATTCAGTTCGAAACTTTGGGCTACAAAAGGCATGTCTGAAATCGAACATTTTTTAAATTAAAAGCATATGTGAAATAAGTGACATGTATTTTCTAGGGGTCTTATGGAGAATCAGATAATGAAATCCAGATACTTGATAAAAAAAATGAATGAAAGTATGTGATATTATTTATACCCATCCTTTAGCCTATGCAGACAATTCTTTGCCATTATGTGACTTGACATCACAAAAGAAAGATACCACCTAGATGATGCACGCTCTAAACAGTACATCAGCCTGCCATGACATGTAGAGGTTTCAAATGGACCACTATCGTGTCGAACATAAATTACATAAAAACAACTATGCAACCTTTCTCTAGTAATAAAGATACATTTAAAATTTTCTGGGATACCAAAGTGGGGCAATACAAGCCAATTATCATCGATATTCCAATTGAATCTTCAAGATTTAACAGTTAACATATTTAACCGATAAACTAAATTTCAACAAACTCGATGATGCTTATTCCTGAAAAGGATGCTACAGAATCACATTGACAGCACATACCGGGCACACGGGTCCAGGCTAAGACTTCTCTGCGACATCAGACACCTCTTTATTTGTATCCACGACTTCAGTTGTTTCGTCATCATCAGCTGTGGTTGCTTCTAGCTGACTCTGTTTTGAAAAAGCAATGGCCCTTCTCGATTCCCTACGGAACTCTCTCTTGGCCGACAGAACCTCCTCAGAACCTTGTTCTATCTTAGCCTCTTCCTCAGGAGGGAGCTCTGAATACATCTTCTCAATCTTTGCCTTCCAGGCAATACACATCTCAGTATCCATTTTGTTGTAAGGTGTCTTCAGGAGGTATTCATCAATGCCACCAGCTTTGTCAATGCACCGGAGTGCATGAGTGGTTACTTTGAGTCTAATGTGACGTTCATGAATATAGCTGAAAAGACGCTTCTCCTGAACATTTGGCTTCCAGAATCTCCTTGACCTGAACAAAGAATATACTCCATAACCAAAATGTTCCAAAAGATCTAGGAGGGGGAGCAAAAGGAAAGGCGATCAAGAAACGCTTAAGCCATATGGAGAAAGAATTAGCAGGAAGTGTTTTAAATTTGCAAACTACCAGGAAGTTTCTGAATGTGTCTAGCACATAATGAGACATCCAAAAGAAATGGAACATTATCACTTTGTTGAAGATATCCAGGATGCAGTTCCTATTACACTGTGTTGCTGTAGACATGAAACGGTGCAAGCCAAAAGGTTACAAGAATGGTTAAACATCATTAGCAGCTTTGCACTACCCAGAGGCTACAAGGTTACCCTAAATTAATGTGTGTAGTGCTTGAATACATCAACCAACTGAATAGTGAGTCCACGTGATGATTGAATCAAATAAAAAACCTATCAAAACAAGTATCTATTGCCAGGAATCAGAGTAAGTACACCATCTTTTCTTCCCCTGCTCGTGGGCGAGAGAGCTTCTTTGGGACCTTATCCTCTGCTAGGCAGGTCATGGTTCTGCCAGCATATCTGTGAAGGACTCCCTTGAGATTGGTGGTGTACCCCAAGCAAGGAAAAAAAAGTATTTCACTCCATGGTAATCATGAATGTTGATCCATCTGGCGTGAACTGGGGTGGCTGATGGCATCAAGGAGGTCAGGCAATGGCGACAAATTTTAAACTACTGGCTGCGTGGGCGGCCGTGAGGAGTAGCTTGGGTAGGGTGTTTGCGTTGTGTGTATTGTCTGATTTATGGTTATGGGCTTATGGCACTTGTTACCCAACTCGTGGTTCTATTTTGCTTATCCTCTCAATTAAATTAAGTGCAAAACATAACTGAACAATCATCGATCAAATAATCTGTGAGCAACTATGAATTATCCCCGGAATAATAACAAGTGATTGGATTCATTCTCCTACTATTTCCGAAAACATGCCATCATGAAGGATAGACTGAATCATGAGGCCACACCAACTGTTTAACATGGTAGGGGGACGACTGAAACAAAGTAATGGCATGCTTTCACTCAAAATGCATGTATAACAAACATTGATCACACAAGCCCAAAAAACATGGCTGCAGTTCGTATTACACCTGTGTTGCTATAGACATGAAATGGTGCAAGTATACCTGGGCATGTGTCGGGCCAGGCCGGGCCTCGGGCCGGCCCGAGGTAAGCCCGACGCAAAAAAAAAATCCGGCCCAAGCCCGGCCCGACCAAATACCCACCAAGCCCGTCGGGCTGCAGGCCGGGCCGTAGTGTTAAACTGTGTTTTCGGGCTACCCAAGCCTGGCCTGGCCCGGCAGTCGGGCCAACATTTCTCAGCCCAAGCCCGAGTTTTCGGGCTGGGCTTCGGGCCGGGCTGCCCATGGCCAGGTCTGTGCAAGCCAAAAGGTTACAAGAATGATTAAACATCATTACCAGCTTTGCACTACCCAGAGTTTACAAGGTTAAATTAATGTGTGCAGTGCTTGAATGCATCAACCAACTGAGTAGTGAGTCCATGTGATGAATCAAGTAAAAACCCTATCAAAACAAGTATCTATTGCCAGGAATCAGAGTAAGTGGAACATCTTTTCTTCCGCTGCTCGTGAGCGAGAGAGCTTTGGGACCTTATCCTCTGCTGGGCAGGCCATGGTTCTGCCACCATATCTGCGAAGGACTCCCTGGAGATTGGTGGTTGAAAATGTACGTGTACCCCAAGGAAAAAAAAAAATCCACTCCATGGTAATCCTAAATGTTGGTCGGTCCATGGCGTGAACAGGGGTGGCTTATGGCATCAAGGAGGCTGAGCAGCAGCAACAGGCCTTTAACTACCGGATGCGTGAGCCGCCGTGAGGAGTAACTTGGGTCAGGTGCTTGTGTTGTGTGTATTATCTGATCTATGGCCATGCCACTTGTTAGTTGTTACCAAACTAGTGTTTCTATTTTGCTTATCCTCTCAATCAAATTAAGTGCAAAACATAACTGAACAATCATCTATAAAATAAGTATCTGCGAGCAACTATGAATTATCCTCAGAATAATAACAAGTGATTGGATTCATTCTCCTACTCTTTCCAAAAACATGACATCATGAAGGATAGACTGAATCATGAGGCCACACCAATAGTTTAACATGATTGGGGGGCTGACTGAAACCAAGTAATGGCATGCTTCCACTCAAAATGCATGCATAACAAACATTGATCACCCAAGCCCAAAAAATATAACTTTAGAGTTAGAATAAGGTGTCGTATTACATCATGAAAGTCCTATACTGACATTCAAATAACAAATAATTCATGCATTTAGTTCGGATCCTAACTATCAAAGGCAGTACAAAGTGGAGAGTGAATCCCAACAAGACCTGATATGATTCTCAACTCATCTAATTCTCAAGTGGGTGTTGATGAGGAAAGTAAATCAGTGACAAGACTGAACAAACCAACATAGTATCGTGACATAATCGTTTTCCCCTTCGACTTACACTCAAAACAGCAGCTTCACTTTTTTTTTCATTCTCGAAAGTGATTTACGACATTTTCTATATAGACTTGGCATCCAGATTGATAAAATCAAACATAAATTAATAAAAACAGCATTTCCGCAACTAAATTTCCCAAACAAGATGAGCAAATAAACATCGCTCGTCGCCCCTCCCATCCCACGCACCCAAATCGAAATGACCTTGTGAAACATCAAACGCGTCATTTCCCCCATTCCAACTACCGAACCTTAGCATTACAGTCCGAAATATCTGTGCGCACAGATCAGAAGAAACCAAGAAATATTGCACGAGGGAATAAGAGAGTGAGAATAAGCCTACTTGTTGCCGCCATCCTCGGAGACCTTGTTGCCGAACCGGATGTGACGGCCGGCGAAGATGCCGCGTTTTGCCCGGCCCATGATGACCTTGCTATTCGGCAGCATGTTCTTCACCGACTCCATCGCCTCCGCCGGAAGCTTCACCTCCTCGCCCACGCGGCGCACCACCTTATTGTAGATCTCCTTCGCCCGGAACGACATCTCCCTCCGGCTACTGCTGATGCTACGGCGGCGGCGGCGGCCGGTTGGTTTTGGCGTGCGCGGTGGGGGCGAGGTTTCTTCCTGGCTCCGTGAGATCTTTGGGCAACAGCGCGTTGATTTGGGCCAGACCATGGCCCATTGCCTGAACGATTCTTGAAGGGAAGGCCCGTGTACAAGATGTTTTGTTCATTTTAGGCCCAGGACTTCCCCTCAAAAACAAATTTGGATGAGGACAGGCCTTGAATTTAGCAGAAACATGTTCAATTATCACGAAAAATCAATTAACCGAAAATACTTACCCCTCCTTGTGTTATCATCAGATTTTGGCTAAATCAGGAGATGGGCCGCGATCAAGATGGGCTTGGAGATTACATATAAAAGAAATACGTGAATCGGCCTCGTATGCAACGTTTGGGCTAGTTTGCCCTTGTATCATGTAACATATTAGATTACGTGTCGGTTAGGAGTTGGAGTTTTACCCGTGCACGGTTAGGTGCACGCCTGAATTAGAAAGTCCCTTGGACTATAAATATATATCTAGGGTTTATGGAATAAACAACAACCAACGTTCAACACAAACAAATCTCGGCGCATCGCCAACTCCTTCGTCTCGAGGGTTTCTCCGGTAAGCACCATGCTGCCTAGATCGCATCTTGCGATCTAGGCAGCACAAGCCTATCTTGTTGTTCATGCGTTGCTCGTCGTTGAAGCCTTTTTAATGGCGAGCAACGTAGTTATCTTAGATGTGTTAGGGTTAGCATTGTTCTTCGTATCATATCTCTGTCGTAGTGCAACCCTTATACATCTAGCCGCCCTTACACCTATCTCGGGTGTAGGGGCGGCACCCGCTGATCATAGTTTAGTAGATCCGATCCGTTACGGTTGCTCCTTGTTCATCAAGGATTAGTTTAACATCCGCAATAGTTAGGCCTTACAAAGGGTTGGAGGATCCAGCGGCGTGTAGGGTGGAGTTTGCTAGCCCTAGACAGGATGTTCCGGGGATCAACCTCGTGTTGGTTTTTAGGCCCTGTCTAGGATCGGCACTACGGTCACCGTGCGCGAGCGCGAGGCCCAATCGTGAGTAGGATGATCCGATTATGCGGTGAAAACCCTAAATCGTCGTAGATCGCATTAACTTTATCTTGATCAAGCGGGACCACCATATATTCGGACACCTTGTACGAATCATGGGTGGATCGGCTCTTTGAGCCGATTCACGGGATAACTCGAGAGCCGATCGAGGCTCGTATTTAACGTTTACGTGTATGCCATGCGGGAAATAAGCGAGGCATCATCCAACACCTTCCACGACCGGGTATAGGTCGGGTGGCACGCCCTTGCGATAGCATCGGACGTGTGACCGGGAGGCTTTGCGGGCCGTCGCTGCGAGGGACCGGGCCGGCCGCAGCCCTAGTTGTTCCCGGCTCTCTTGTGTTGCCGGTCGCTGCCCGCCGGTGGGTTTCGACCGCAACACATTCGGCACGCCGGTGGGACCATCTTCGACATCCACCGCATCACCATCTGCATCCGAGATGGCGGAAAGCACTCCGGTCAAGTACGAGGATCTGACTAACGAGCTCAAGAAGAAGCATGACGAGATCAAGGCGGTCCTCGAAGCCGAACTCATCGGCTCTTTCCACAGAACCCGCTCCCATGGCGTCGGGTGGAAAGGGTTCTCACTGAAGGCGCACTCGATGGAGTGGACCTGTCCGCCCCGTCGGAAGAACGCACCAGGTCGCTCCGTCGGGAGATCAACTACATGGTGGCTCATTCGCTGCACCGCCACTGCGAGAGCACTGGTGAACACTTTGGAGCGTGTCGCTCGCGCGTGGTCCAGGAAATCATGAGCCACCGGTATTCTCCGTCGGGACCAGCTGCGGGGACTTACAAAGGAGAGATACCACTCCGGTCCCATCCTCCGCTGCCGTTCGCATGGGCAGCACCGGAAGTGCCGAACTCATCGGCATACGTCGTCTACAAGATTGGTGGTGATCCTAGTGACTACCAATTCCTACCGAGGCACCCAAGGAGATCCCTCACGGATACGCGTGCGCATACGTACCGGACGCAATACACGGGCACTCTCGAACCGAGGTTGCAACAGCGGGGGCCTGCGGAACGGCGGGAGGAACGTCGGGAGCCGATCTTGAGAAGCAAACGTGGTTAGCTAAGTACGCCACTCCGACAAACCTCCGAGCCCGGCTCCTGCGGTTGGCTCGGAACCGGGAAAAGCAAGCATGGGCTGGCTAAGTATGCCACCCGGCGAATCTTCGGGGTTCGACACCTTCGACCATCTCCGCGGATCAGATTTGTACAATTCGAAAGATCGGTTCGGCATGATGCCGAAAAGGAAGACGTTCGGCTACACCAAGCCGTACCCCAACGATTACGAATTGATCCCGCTACCACCCAAATATCGGCTCCCGGACTTCACAAAGTTTAGTGGATCGGATGGTTCCGGCTCCATCGAGCATGTGAGCCGATATTTGGCACGAGTGGGCATGATCTCAGCATCGGACGAGTTGCGAGTGAGGTTCTTCGCACGGTCCCTCACGGGATCGGCTTTCGGGTGGTACACATCGCTGCCACCGAACTCCATCCGGACTTGGAAGCGATTGGAAGAGCAGTTCCATGAGCGGTATCACTCGAGAGGCTTCCGAGGCTGGCATTGCCGATCTAGCACAAGTACGACGAAGCGCGGGGAGACGAGTGTCGAGAATACATCCGGCGCTTCGGGACCATTAGGAACCGATGCTATTCGGTTCACGTAAGTGAAAAAGAAGCGGTCGAGTTGGCGGTGGTGGGTCTCTCATCATCGATCAAGGACGTGGCCTCCCAAGCGGACTACCCTTCATTGGCGCACATGGTGCGGAAGGCCGTCGGCATATGAACGGCGCCACCCGGATGTTTACCGGGACAAATTCAAGCGTGCGGTGGCCCCGGTTGAGGCGGACGAGGATGAAGGTGCTTGCGGGAGATCGAGAGGTAGCGGTGGCTGAATGGACTCGAGCGGCGGGCCCGTGTCCTGCAAATGGGTGAAGCCACAAGGCCCTCCAAAAGGGTTCGACTTCGACGTGACCAAAGGCGAGCAGATTTTCGATCTCTTACTCACGGAGAAGCATATAAAGGTACCCGAAGGCCACAAGATCCCCACGGTGCGGGAGCTGAACGGAAAGCCATACGCAAGTGGCATAACACGTTCACCCACACCACTAACGACTGCAGGGTGTGGCGGCAGCGAATCCAAATGGCGATAGAAAATGGACGGCTAATTTTCAACCGATACGCCATGAAGGTCGACACACACCCCTTCCCCGCCATCAACATGGTGGAGTATACTTACCATGGAGGGTGCCGGCCGGATCTCTCGTGCAATATCAACATGGTAGGGCTTGGGCACCACTGCGGTAAGGACGGAGATGAGGGCAGCTGCTCTCATAGCAAAGACACGAGAGGAAGCCGCTCCACGCGATCGGCTCCGCCAAGACGGCAAGCGCTACGTCACGGAGGGAGAAGTGAAGAACATAAGATATCAACGACCTCTCTCCGATCACCTCCTCAACAAGTATGTGAGTCGGTATGACCAACGCCGACGATACAACGACGATGATGAAGAAGATCGTCCGGCTAGGGACGACGAGGAGACGTCGTCGGCATGATCACGACGAGGAGCGATACGAGCGCCACGCCAAGGAAAAGTCGAGGGAGCAAGACGACGTGGATAGGCACGGGACTGCCCCTTCTTCGGACACTTGCTCGGATTCGAGGAATGAGCCGATTGCCAACAATCGGCAAGCGCCAGAATGCAAACGGAAGAAGAAGGATGCGGCTAACGTGTCCGTGTTCAAACGTCTAGGGCCTCTCCCGCCTCGGAACGGGCATGCTTGAGTCCGCTCGGGTGGAAGATCTCGAGGAACTAGAGGACGATGATGAAGAAGACAAGTATCATCGGCCAAGGTGGTGCCCCGATGGGCTCGGCCGTTCCCGAAGCGAAGGGTTCGGCGTCTACGTGGGTTGGAAGAAGGCTGAAAGGTTATACCGCACACGTTGAGGAAGGCACGGCCTGATGCGGCCGCCAAAATTCAGCGAACCCTGGACGAAGAGGGTCGACCACAAAGAATGGAGTGGCGCCCCAAGCAAAGGAAAGCCGATGATGAGACATCGGCTGGCACAAACATGGTCTTCATGCTTCCAACGGAGTTTAGCGCTCAAGGATCATACGAAGCACCTGTGGCACAATTGGACTGCGGCCCACGGCCGGTCATCTTTGAAAAGCCACGAGAAAGGAGTTACGAGGCATCCGAAGGCCCCGTACTTGCGAGGATACATCAATGGGCTGCTCTGTCAACAAGATGTTGGTAGACACCGGAGCGGCGATCAACATTATGCCATACTCCATGCTACGTCGGTTGGGACGCTCTAGCTCGGATCCGATCAAGACCAATGTGACAACGAGCGATTTCAACGGCCAAGCATCCGACGCACAAGGTGTTCGAATGTGGATCCGACCGTAGGAAGGAAAACCGTCCCTACGACGTTCTTTATTGTCGACGGCAAGAGTACCTATGCTTTGTCCTACTAGGGAGAGATTGGATCCACGCCAAGCTGTTGCATTCCATCCACGATGCACCAATGCCTAATACGGTGGGATGGAGATGAAGTAGAAGTTGTCCACGCAGATGATTCAGTCGAGATTTCAACAGCTGGCATGGACGTTTGGGAGTCATCGGGCCAAGAGCCACTCTCAGGCATCAATTTGGACGACTGCGAGCGCATCGACGTGACAAAGAACGGGGTTAGGCTGGTTTTATCCACAGGCCTGACCGTGTAACAAAAGCAAACATCGATGGACGAACGTGGCGATGCCGATCCAAGAGATCGGCCCCAAAAGTTTATGGAGGAACATTACAAAACCTTCATTGAACAAGCAACGTGGAGGCCGATTCCAGCAATCGGCCAAAATTATTCTCACCATCCATTCTGCCTGGGTTCAACGTTTGATCCAGCAGGGAATACCTAAAGAGCCGATACCATCAAATCTCTTGACAGAATCGGCTCGGGGGGGCACCTAGGTGGATAAAACACGAGGATATGGAGTAGGAGTATCTTGCAAACGACCAGCAGCCCGAGATATTCTTTGATGATGGGTATTGAAGTGTGGGGGCCGATACATAAATCTCGGCCGTAAAAAATTTCAAAAAATTTTAAGCACAGCCGATGCGACGGACATCGACTTAAGGATATAAAGCCGATGCATGGCCATCGACTCAAGAGGTATAACTGTTATAATCAGAGGATCAATGGAGCAGGAAGTGGATCCTCTCTTCAAGGATCTCCGGATTATCTTTGCGAGTATTCGAGTCCGCAGTATCAGCTGGGGCAGTTTGAGGATCATGGCCCTGACCAATGCCAAGAACAGCATGGACGTGCAGATCAGGTTAAGGATGGGTTGCATCAAATCCGCCAAAGGAAGGAGCCGATCTGACCTGCAAGGCGCGATAAGTGGACTGAAGAAGCTCGGGGGGCAGCTCACTCTGAAGGTTCTCTGCTCTGGAGAGCCGATTTTATTGAAATCGGCTGGCTCTGCATCATGACTTGGAAATCGATGGCGACACGTTTGGTTAGCCCACTGCTATGCTCGCCTTGGTAGAGGCTCGGGGGGCAACTGATCGCGTAGATATTCTGTTCTTAAGAAGCCGATTGGGATTTCATCGGATAGCCCTCCATCATAACCTTTTAAAAGGGGATTGGGCGAGGTTTGAAGAGTATCACTGAATATCCGAAAACCCGGAGGTATCGACTTCAGCATCAAGTCGTTTCAGCGGTGGTTCCGGGGCTCTCGTAAGGGCGTTGATCTGCCTAGTTGTCCGTCAGAGCTCAAAGTCATCGGTTGGAAAAGGCGAAAGATAGATCGTGAAGGATTGATATGTTAACATCAGCTTTCGGGCATTGATCAAATTCACGATCGCTCCGACGTCAAAGGGGTGAAGAATGGGTCATGAGAGACCGATGCGTTGTCATCGGCTCATTAAGCATTGGCTAAGTGACGATAGGCGGGATCAGTATGAAGGGAAATCGGCTAGATTGGCGTAAAGGAAATCGGTAAAATCAAATTGGGGAATTTCTTCATTGATAAACCAGATTTCTTACATAGAAGAGCTGATTGCTCTCAAAAGGGAGTACTAAGGGGATACATTGCCCGTCTACTACTGTTGATCCTATGCTAAGGGTCCTATCTACGGGCCGTCGCTGCCCTCGTCGTCACCCTCGTCGCCGCTGTCGGCGCTGCTCCCGGCGGGCTCGTCGTCGCTGCTGTAGCGGCCGCCGGCGGGACCTTCGTTGTCCTCATCCTCCTCGTCGTCGTCGTCGTCGTCGCTGTCGTAGTCACCGAGATTCCCCGGCCGGGGCGGTGGCGCTTGGCCGGCGGCTCGTCGGAGGGTTGTCGTCGTCGTCCTCCTCCTCCTCTTCCTCCTCCTTCACCTCCTCGGAGGAGGTGAAGTCATCCCAGGAGAAGCGATCGTCATCGCTCTCCTCCTCCGATTCCCCGTCGGCGAGGAAGCAGAGGTCGCTCTCCCCGTCCGTCGAGGACTTGTCGTCCTCGGACCAGATGGAGAAGTCATGGTCTGACTCCTCCCCGGCCTCTATGGCACGGCGGGTGTTGGCCGCATGGACCTCTTGTGGGTTCCGTTCTGGCGTCGGCTCGTGGGAGGAAGAGGACTCGAGGGAAAGTCCCGATGAGGCGGAGGAAGAAGAAGACATGGTGCGCAGAAGGGCTTTTGGAGTGCTAATGCGGAAGGGATGAGGAGGAGAACTGTTCGGCGCGGTTGAATAAAAGAAGTGGGGATTTAATGTTCGAACAGTTTTCGAGGAGGTGGTGCCAAAAAACTGTCAAATCGTGCAGAAAAGTTGGGAAGGCAAGTTGTCATGATGGAAAATACTGCGACGGTTCTGCTCTGCCACGACATGACCCCTCGGAGGAAAAACAGAGTGGTTTTGGAATTATCATTACCAAAACCAGGGGGCATGTGTTATCACCAGATTTTGGCTAAATCAGGAGATGGGCCGCGATCAAGATGGGCTTGGAGATTACATATAAAAGAAATACGTGAATCGGCCTCGTATGGAACGTTTGGGCTAGTTTGCCCTTGTATCATGTAACATATTAGATTACGTGTCGGTTAGGAGTTGGAGTTTTACCCGTGCACGGTTAGGTGCACGTCTGAATTAGAAAGTCCCTTGGACTATAAATATGTATCTAGGGTTTATGGAATAAACAACAACCAACGTTCAACACAAACAAATCTCGGCGCATCGCCAACTCCTTCGTCTCGAGGGTTTCTCCGGTAAGCACCATGCTGCCTAGATCGCATCTTGCGATCTAGGCAGCACAAGCCTATCTTGTTGTTCATGCGTTGCTCGTCTTTGAAGCCTTTTTGATGGCGAGCAACGTAGTTATCTTAGATGTGTTAGGGTTAGCATTGTTCTTCGTATCATATCTTGTCGTAGTGCAACCCTTATACATCTAGCCGCCCTACACCTATCTCGGGTGTAGGGGCGGCACCCGCTTGATCATAGTTTAGTAGATCCGATCCGTTACGGTTGCTCCTTGTTCATCAAGGATTAGTTTAACATCCGCAATAGTTAGGCCTTACAAAGGGTTGGAGGATCCGGCGGCGTGTAGGGTGGAGTTTGCTAGCCCTAGACAGGATGTTCGGGGATCAACCTCGTGTTGGTTTTAGGCCCTGTCTAGGATCGGCTTACGGTCACCGTGCGCGAGCGCGAGGCCCAATCGTGAGTAGGATGATCCGATTATGCGGTGAAAACCCTAAATCGTCGTAGATCGCATTAACTTTATCTTGATCAAGCGGGACCACCATATATTCGGACACCTTGTACGAATCATGGGTGGATCGGCTCTTTGAGCCGATTCACGGAGATAACTGAGAGCCGATCGAGGCTCGTATTTAACGTTTACGTGTATGCCATGCGGGAAACTAAGCGAGGCATCATCCAACACCTTCACGACCAGGTATAGGTCGGGTGGCACGCCCTTGCGATAGCATCGGACGTGTGACCGGGGAGGCTTTGCGGGCCGTCGCTCCGAGGGGCCGGGGCCGGCCGCAGCCCTAGTTGTTCCCGGCTCTACTTGTGTTGCCAGTCGCTGCCCGCCGGTGGGTTTCTGACCGCAACACATTCTGGCACGCCCGGTGGGACCATCTTCGACATCCACCGCATCACCATCTGCATCCGAGATGGCGGAAAGCACTCCGGTCAAGTACGAGGATCTGACTAACGAGCTCAAGAAGAAGCATGACGAGATCAAGGCGGTCCTCGAAGCCGAACTCATCGGCTCTTTCCACAGAACCCGCTCCCATGGCGTCAGGTGGAAAGGGTTCTCACCTGAAGGCGCACTCGATGGAGTGGACCTGTCCGCCCCGTCAGAAGAACGCACCAGGTCGCTCCGTCAGGAGATCAACTACATGGTGGCTCATTCGCTGCACCGCCACTCTGAGAGCCTGGTGAACACTTTGGAGCGTGTCGCTATGCGCGTGGTCCAGGAAATCATGAGCCACCGGTATTCTCCGTCGGGACCAGCTCTGGGGACTTACAAAGGAGAGATACCACTCCAGTCCCATCCTCCGCTGCCGTTCGCATGGGCAGCACCAGAAGTGCCGAACTCATCGGCATACGTCGTCTACACCTCCAGTGAAATTCTAAGGAGTATGAAGGAGACAAAAGGGGTAGAGGACGACCAAAACTAACTTAGGCGGTGGCGGTACAAAGAGACTTGAGGGATTGGAATGTACCTAAAGTCTTGGCTTTGATAATACTACATGAAGATTGGCGATCCATGTGCCGAAACCTTAGTTTACTATCTTTTTTTTTATCTTGTTCTTGTATTTGGGTTCCTTTTATTTCTGTTGGGTTTCATATCTAGCCTACCCAACCTGCTTAGGAAAAGGTTTTGATGTTGTTGTTGTATGATATACATTTGGTATAATATGTGTTGATTTTTTTTCTACATACTTGATCAAATTTTAAATTATTTAAATTTAAAAAATGCACTATATTTTGGCGAGTGGTACAAAATAACACTCTCCTCAAAATAGATAAATGGGAAATTCCGTCTCCCAACACACGGTTTAGTCATATAAAGCGGTAGAGAAGACAATCTTCTCTTATGTGTTCCATGTCGTTCTAGAAAGACAAGGCATTTTATTTCTAGTAACTAAGACTCACATGAATATAAAATGAGATTATTAAATCTAATAAATTAAATGTGTGATGGGAGTACGACATTTTTCGATAAAGGGCGTTTCATTACTCAAAATATTTAAGCATTACGTCCAGCCTCTGCATAACTAAGATGCACACAGCCGTTCGAGTATCAAATCTGAAAACAAATAAACTATAAAAGGTGGATAAAAAAAGCTAAACTAGACTACATTTAGTTAGCTTCAGTCCGCCTAATATGCGACCACCCATGTTGAAAAATAAACTACTTAGTCGTGTTCTCCATGTTAGGAGTACGACATACTGTATTTTTTTATTTACTAATGCTTATTCCCTAGGCTGGTGCCAATGCATAGCATCACTCTCACCCGCCACGTCAGCTTTTTTCCTCACTCTCATCCCACTCTCACCCCACTCTCACCCCACGGTGCCAATGCACAGGCTATAGTGCCAGCTTTACTTCTCTTTCCTCCACATCAGCTTTTCTCTCTCCTCGACATCAGCATTTCATTTTCAGATTACAACAATATAAATAATGCAAGGAAATTATTTTATTGAACTAAAATTGTTACCGATTACATCATAAAAAAAATTACATAAAAATTTGAAAAGATTACATAAAAATTTGAAAAAATTACATAATCTAGGAATTAGCCCACACATGCTCCATCAAATCATGCTGGAGCTGTGTATACATCGGTGACTCCCTCGTTTCGGTGTCCATCTGAATCCTGGCTGATAGGCTTGGTGGTGCATGGTGGTGTATTGCAGGGCTGACGTTTGAAGCAACTGTCTCATAGCTGTTGTCCAAATTTATACCACGCTCATCATCGATGATCATATTGTGCAGAATGAGTGAATGACACATGCACGATGATCATCTTGTCCATGGCCAGGCCACGACCTTGATCTGTGTCAGCGGCTGGGGATGAATTTTTGGGGTTTTTTCGGATTTTTTGAACCAGCAACGGCTACCCCAACGGCTACCCCAACGACCAATCACAACGCGCCACCTCAGTCCTTCCCTCTTGCCCCGCCTCTCGCCCCCCTCTGCCAGCGCGCCGCCCCGCCTCTCGCCCCGCTGTCGCCTCACTGTCGCCCCCAGCGCGGGCGGTAGCCGGGCGGCAGCGGGCGGTACCGCCCGGCGCCAGCCCCAGCGCCCCGCGCTCGCGTCCCGCCCCACTCCCGCCCGCCTCCCGCCCTGCCACGGGCGATAGTGCCGACTGAATGGAAATAGTGCCAGCTTGATTTCATGTCACGCTTCGCCACTTGGTTCCATTAAGCGGAAAGAACAGCTCTGACTGGAGGATCATTCAAGAAAAAGATATGCTAATGTTTCTTCTAGGCAAGTATCATACAGGTTGCATTGTGAGAATTTCACATATACTATAGACGTTTTCTTCAGGCATAAGATCTTTTGTGTTCGGCCTTACTGTAAAATTAGTTAAACAATCCCGATATTTTCAGTAGCACTATAACTCTATGAGTAATGATGGGTCATTAGCTGATTAGCAGTGCTATCGATGTCTCGAGCCTTGTCAGCTCGTGCCACCTTAACATTCCCTTCTTTCTTTGGTTTTAAGCACAACCTAGCAGAGCTTTCTGCCTTTCTCGTGAGAGGGAATCACTAACGAAAACCAAGGCACAGATATAAAAACAACGAAGATCATCAAAAGCCGAGACCTAAAGCATCTTCGCTGCACACAGCACACTCATCTAGTAGCGACAACGAAGCCTGTCGTGCCCATATCACTGTTTCTCCAGTCTCCACATTCACCTTAAGGAAAGGAAGAGGGGAGAACCGAGGTCCAAGGTATCAGAAGCCATGGCGAGAGTCGAAGCGGTGGTGGTATGCCTCCTCATCGTCGCCATGGATGTCGCCGCCGGCGTGCTCGGGATATACGCCGAGAAAGCTCAGAACCAGGTACACCCTGTGTGACCATATAGGTACTAGGAGAAGCATGAGATTCAGGCTAGAGATTTCGTCGTCGTCGAACTCTTGTCATTTGGTGGTGTTTCGTTTTATGGCAAATAAATGAAAGAATCTTGCAGGGGAGGCACCTGCGGATACTGTTCATCGAGTGCCGGCAGCCGGTCCGGCAGGCCTACAAGCTCGGCGTCGCGGCGGCAGCGGTGCTGGCGGCGTCGCACGCCATCGCCAACATCGTCGGCGGCTGCGCGTGCGTCTGCTGCTCCGGCGACAAGCTCCGGCGCTCGTCGCCCAACCGGCATATGGCGTCCTTCGCCCTGGTGCTCACATGGTACGCTCCTGTCTCCAACGCGCATGCTTCCGGTGACGGTGATTCGATCCGAAGAACACAGGATAAACATTGATGATCTGCGCGCATATTTTGACTGTCTCGATCGGTCGGCAGGATGGTTCTGATAGTGGGGCTGGCGCTGCTGGTCCTCGGGGCGCTGCCCAACTCCAAGAAGTCGATGGCGCACTGCGGGGTGATGCGGCACAACTTCCTCTCCATCGGCGGCATCCTCTGCTTCGTGCACGCGCTCTTCTGCCTCGTCTACTACGTCTCCGCCAACGCCGCCGCGCGGGAGGAAAGCGGCCGCGGCTCCAAGGCCGTCGGCGTGCACACCTGACGTGATCGACCATGCATCATCTCTTCCTTTCAACCGCGAGCCTGCTTTTTTGCTTGGTTAATTTCTTCTCTGCTGTGAAATAGGGTGTGATTCTGCAGTTCTGCTCACTGTGGGCATGATGTGTTGGCATCGTGTTGATGAACTACGTAGTGATAAATTGTGTGTAGCAGTTTTGTCGTGTTCAATAAAATCTTTTTGATTACTAGCTGGTTTCTGGGGATCTTTGTGGTTATCACTTTCAGTGCGTAACCAGCAGCCACTTCAGGGTGACGAAACACCCCGTGAGGATCTAGCTTGATGTTCACCTTTCTCTTTCGGAGTCGTCACCCTCGGCCGACAGAGGCTGGATTTGGGAATGGAAGTCCCGTACCATCAGGTTTGCCGAGTCTCGTTCATGGCCGGAAAGGCTTCAAGCGTGTCAAATTCTAAAAACCGGCTTGTCGGCAAGCAATCCTACAAAGCACCGATGGTGGTTGTCGGCGTCACTTTGACATGGTAAGTTCATATGACTTTGCCACCTGGAGCTTCTTCTTTTCTTTTCCCCCAAAAGGCACCTACGCCTAGGCCACCTTGCATCTGGATTAAGAAGTTCATCCGGGTCGCATCAAAGTTAATGATGACACTGACGATTAATTCAACCCAAGAAGATTTAAAAAAAACTGAGAAAAAGCTTTCAAATCGCCGTGTACCTGTACGATTCTTTCAAAATCGCCGTGTGGTGGATAGTGACATTTCCGTAATACGCCGATCACACGACCATTTTCATGGAGCATAATATGGAGAAAGTGATTAGCATGAAGCCCAATTTTACGTTCTTTGGCATCTATTTCGTATTAAATAAAATATAAAGAAGTGATTTTTTTTGAAGGGTATACATGGGTGTGTTTGGTAGATAGTGTCACCTCAGAATGACTATCTAAGAGCATCTCCAGTCGCGTCCCCCAAACCGTCCCCCAAAGGGATTTGGGGCGCGCCGGACAAAAAAAGAGTTCCAGCCGCGTCCTCCAAAGCCCATTTTTGTCCGGCGTGGCCCGATACGGTGTCCGGCGCCCCGAGCCCGTCCCCGTCCCACAGGGGACGCTCCGGGGACGCCGGCCACAACGAAAAGCGAGGCCAACCGACGCGGGGCCGACCCGTCAGCGGCACAGGGAAAATTCGTCTCACACTCCCGCCAAATCCCGCCGCTCCCGCCAAATCGCGCCTATACCGCCGCGCACAGGCCTCCCAAAACATATCCCGCCGCCGATTCATTTCTCCTATCCCGCCGATTTCTTTCTCCCTCCCGCCGTCCACCCGCCGCCGCTACCCACTCCCCATTCCATGGCGCCGCCGACAGCCCCCAAAAAGATGGCGAAGAAAGCGGCCAAGAAGCCGCCGGGCAATGCGACGATAGGGGCGAAAGCGCCGTTCGCGAAGCCGCGGAAGGCGCCGGCTGCGAAGAAGAAGCCTGAAGGAATGACCGAAGATCAATGGCAGCAAGATTGCTCGCGCCGGAAGCTATCGACGGCGGAGCGGAAAGGACGGAGGGCGGTGGAGCCGGAGAAGAAGGCTCAGGCGGCGCGCCAGCACCAGCACGTAATGGCCGGGTGTATCGCCGCCACCAACGCGAGCCCATGGAGTACGTCCATGCCGGTGTACGTTCCCGGAGTGATCTCTCCTTCGCAAGCCGCCTTCTACAACGACGGCCCCTCCGCCACTCCCGGGTGCGTGACGCCTAACTTGTCGCCGCACTACCAGGATGCGCTGCCGCACGGCGGCTTCAACCCCAACAACCTCTACTCCCCGGCGTACGAGCAGCGCGAGCCAGGACCCGGTCCGGACGACGAACCTTTCACCGGCCGCAGGGGTCCGCTCGAATACGACGGCGCCGGTGCTGAGGAGGACGACGGGGTTGAGGAGGAGGACGACGAGGAAGAGGAGGGGGTGGAGGACGACGAGGAGGACGACGATGAGGACGAAGAGGGCGGCGACGAAGAGGACGACGAGGGTGCCGGTGACGATGATCTCGTGGAGGTAGACGCGGACGGCGTGAGGACGAAGAAGAAGAAGAAGAAGAAGAAGAAGAAGAAGAAGAAGAAGAAGAAGAAGAAGAAGAAGAAGAAGAAGAAGAAGGCGTCGGGCACACGAGGCCCGAAGTGGACGCCTCTGGAAGATCTTTGTCTGTGCGAGTCATGGGCGACGGTGAGCCATGACTCCATCATCGGCGCCAACCAAAAAGGCGGGAGGTATTGGGCGAGGATCAAGGCCGAGTTCGATGAGCGCAAGCTCATCAACAGCGACTACCGAAAGTGACAATGAAGAGGAGCCAAAAGGCAATGTCGACGCGATGGGCCATCATCCGGGCGTCGGTGAACTCCTTCCATGGGTACCATCACGACTTAGAGACCGGAGGTGACCGCGGCGCCGACGTCGCCCAACCGAGTACGGTTGTTTCTTCCATAATCCGTAGCGCCCACATTGTGTTCGATGAAATGACTCTGCTTCCTTTGGTTAGTTTGATCGGGCCATGGATTTGTACGCCAAGAACTCGGAAGGTCACAAGTCTTTCGTGCTCATGCATTGCTATGGCAAGCTCAAAATGAATGAGAAATGGCGGCTGACGCGCTTGTCGCTGTCCAAGGGGAAGGACGCCATTGATCCGGATGCGCCGGCGGCAGCTCGACGGGCGTCCCTACGGCAACAAGGCTGCCAAGGCCGCCTTGGCCGACGCTGCGTCGTCCGAGAAGACGCGGCGTCGATCACGAAATGCCTCGCCGACGTCTCCTCGACCTTTATCTCCCGCGACAAGAAGGCCGACCAAAGGTGGGCCGAGCTGCTCAAGAGGCAAGAGGAGAAGGCTGGAGCTCAAGAAACGCGAGGACGACATGTCCCTGCTGAGAAGCGTCGACGAGAGGGAATGTCTCCCCGGACGCGAGCGGCGCACAACTTCTTCAAAGGCCGGATCCTCGACGACATCGAAGCCAAAATGGCGGCGACGGACGCGACGGCCCCGGCGGCGGCATCGGCATCGGCGGCAGCGGCAGCGCAGCAAGAGCGAGGCTGACGCGTCTTCTACTCGCTACACCTGCGTCGGCCTCCGCGTCGGCGACGGAGCGGACGCACCATGCACGAGGAACGAGGCGGATCGCGACGAGGTCGTCGTGCTCGACGGGCCTGCGTCGACTCGGGACACGACGCCGTCGACCAACCCCTTCCCCTTCTTCTAATTTGCATGCACCACCGGTCTGTAATATGATCGCGCGCCCAGTACTTTGATCGATCGCCGCTACTCTGATCGCGACGAATCGGCGGGAACGATCTCTTTTGAATGCATCTATTTGAATTTCTGATTGGGGGCGGCGTTTGGGGGACGCGGCTGGAGAGCGACGTCCCCCAAACGCGGCACGAACAAAACACGTCCCCCAAACGCTCGATCCGGCGCGGTTTGGGGGACGGTTTGGGGGGACGCGACTGGAGATGCTCTAATACCCCTAGAACTAGCCCAAAGAAGTTGAACGGACCAATACACTAAAGGAGGGTAAATGGACTCTTGTTAGGCTAAATTTTACTAATACATAAGCTAAAATATCTTGGACTGCGGGGCCCACAGCCTAGTTTTGTTGAGTACAACATTAAGATAGGCATTGCTCTTCCTTTAGTGTATACAACAATCCAACATTAAAACAACGTGCACCAAATACAACATTATGGCTCACTTGTGTGCAAAGCTTGCTTGCAGCCAGGAGGAGACCAGTTGTTGGATGAACATTGTACCCTCCTTCCTCACTACTAGCTTCCAAGCTGATAGTGCAGGAGTCGTTGTTGAATAAAGCCTAAAAATTACATGCAAAAAAAAAAAACATTGTGGCTTGAATATAGATAGATATTAGAGCTAATATGTTCATAAATTTAAGAAATACAACAATCTTGAACAATAGGGGACATAGGTTTAGTATTAGACTTAATAGGCTCGGAAATTTGGATAATATTAGAACATTCAACCCTACACATCGTTCATAGAACAAGAAACTACAACAATTTGGCATCAATTTTCAGATCCACCTAACTCTAGGCAACGCTTCGAGATGACGATAATGGACGTAGAAGCAACATAAGATGACAAGATGGATGAAGACAAGGACCCGGTGAAAGGATACAAATGCCACCTAGAGGGAGGATGCCAATGGACAGTTTAAAAAAATTATGATTATGGCTTGAATAAATGCAGAATGAAAGTAGTGTTTAATTTCTCAAGCTGCTAGAGTTCACCTATGTGCACCAACAACTTATGCTAAGCAATACAAACAACTATGTGACAACAAGATATATAACTTCAAACATGAAGACAGGGCAATCACAAAGTAAAGTGCATAAGTAAAGAGCTTGGGTATAGAAATAACCGAAGTGAGCGGAGACGACAATGTATCCCTAAGTTCACACTCTTACGAGTGCTACTCTCCATTGGAGTGATGTGTAGGCACAAGGCTCCCCAACACACCATGAAGGCCTCACCGCATTCTCCTCGAGCATTCCCACCAAAAGGTAAGTCCTTGATCCACTATGGAACCTTAAGGGTGGTCACCGAACCCACACTAAGCTTGGGGAAATCTTCGCAACTTAATTGGAGGCTCCCAAGAAAGCGTTGGCGGAAATTGTCACTAAGGCCTCACACTTGAGAAATCTCCACAACTTAAATGGAGGCTCCAAAAACATCACTAAGATCACTAAGTCATCTAGGGTTTAAAGATCCAAGAGAAACAAGCTCCAATCACCCGAAGGAATATCTAAAGAACTTTCACCTTTATGTATCACTATGGAGAACTTAAACCGATGCACCAAATGCAATGGCAAGTCGTTCACTCCAAAATTCCACCAAAGCTACGATTATGTGGGGATAAGAGAGGACGAGCAAATAAGAGAACACCAAGTTCTCCAAGATCTAGGTCTAAATGGATTTCCTCACAAAGAGTGGATGTTAATTGGTGGAAGTGTAGATCTAGATCTCCTCTATCTTCTCTCTCAAATAGATGCAAGATTATTTGAGGGAAAGGGTGATAGCAAACTCAAAAAATGTCAACAATGGCGCAAAAATGATCTCCAACAGATGGGGAAGAAGACTAACTTAAATAGGGCAAGAGAAATATGCCCTCTATGCACAAAATATGTAATTACCGGTACTTTCAGTCATTTCGGGCGATACTACCATTCCCGGAAGTACCAGCCAACTATCGGGCGCTCGGAATTGCTCCTAGTAATTAGGAACTGATGTTTTTAGTACCTGGCCCCAAAACCGGTACTTCCGCCCCTATGAATCGTCCAAACAGGTACGAAAACTTTAAGAACTTTTGCATCAGGACTCCGATTTTGATGATCTTTGGCTCGTTTTGAAGCTAGAAACAAGCTCTATAAGATCATGTAGAGAACCATAATTATACACTATATAATGGATAGCTGATTACGGGCTCGCTGCTTCGTTTGCTAACTGTTCATGTGCTATTTTCCTTCCTCTCCATCCATACAAATGCTGCCACGTTTGATGTTTATTCCTGTTTAGCACCTCATCAGTTTAGTCTTTTCCTTTTTTTTTGGGAGTCAGGGTGACCGGCAACCGGAAACTGCACAGTTCTCCTTCGCATGTCTACCATCGTGGGTTTTAACTGCCTGGTTTGCCACGGTGTTCCTGGTTCCTTGCTACGTGCCGTCTCCACATCTTGACGCACCGCACCGCCCTTCTCTGTTTTTTTTTTCGATTTTACCTTATTTTCCTTCATCCAACCTAATTCTGTTCCGTTTCTTCTGTTCTGGGGTTCTCTCGGAAACTCCGGCACCTCCATCTTCCTCCTTGCCCATCTGTGTGCCGTGTACACCTGCTGCTCATTCTTCCTCTGCGCACGATCGATCTTCTCTCCGCGTTACGGTGATCCCGCTGCTTCCTCTGCGATTTGCTCCTTCTCCCTGCCTTCGTCGTCGTCTCTTCTTCTCCTTGGTTTCTAATGTTGCTCGGTTTCTTCTTCTGCAGGTACTCCATGGACGCGCGCGGTTCGGCTAGCCGTCGCTGTGGCCACCCCCGTCCTCTTCTCATTCACCGGCTCCGTCTCGCCGCTGTGGCCTTCGCTGTAGAAGGATAGAGAGGGAGAGAGATATGCGGAATATGATGGATGTATTATTGAGCCTCATGGGCGAGTATATATAGGCGTACAGGGATCATCTTGGAGTGCAAGGCAAGACACGAGAGTCCTATCTCTATCCTAGACTATCCGTTTATACGTACACGGAATATATCTCTAACACTCCCCGCAGTCGTAGCGGGAGCGTCGTGAACAACATGAACGACGTGGACGGTCAGACTGGAGATAAACCGAAGTGGACCCCAGAAGGCTGACACTCCCCCGCAGTCGTAGCGGGAGCGTCGTGGACGGTGTCACGTCGCGGATGCTTGGACTGTAGAAGAAGCTGAGGTGCTCATGCGAGGTGATAGCCCTTTGTGCCGATGTCGAGGTAGCCGAGAGCGTGGGTGCTGCAACCTTGGTCGGAGTAGCCGCGCGAGGGGATGCCGTGGTCGATGTCGTGGTCGGGAGCCGGTGTCGAGGTAGCCGCACATGAAGCCGCAAGCGCATAGTGCGCGAGGAGAGTAACGGAGACGCGTCGAGGCAGTCGTGGAGATGGTCGATGCCGAAGTCGATGCAGTCTGAGCCGTCGAGGACGAGGTGCGGCCCTAGTTTTGCCAGAACTAGGCGCACGTCGGGGACGAAGGCATACTCCGGTTTTGCCAGAACCGAGTACGCAAAGACGAAGTCGGCGACGCGGTCGAGGCAGTCGTAGAAGAGGCGATGCCGATGAAGACGTTGTCGAAGCCGATGAAGACGAGGCGCTGGCCCGAGCTTGCCAGGCTCGGGGACGCGTCGGGGAAGAAGGCATGCGTCGGTGTTGCCAATACCGGGCGTGCGGGGGTAGGGACCATCATGGACCATGCGCCAGTATCAGGGGGACCAGCAGAGGAGGCCTCCAGAGCGGTGGCGAGACGCAGAGCGGCGAAGAGGGAGAGGTGCCGATGCAGTCCGCGGTTGTCGATGACGCTGGCGACGAGGTCGTGGTGGACGGAGACGTAGAAGGCGGCGAAACCAGCGGTGGCGAGGAATGGCCATGCTGGATGCCTAGACTGTAGAGGTGGTCGGCGAGGCCTGCAACGACCAAAAGTGCTCATGCAGGTTACCTGTGGAGGTGCGGCGGCGGTACTCGAAGTTGGCGAGGAGGAACCCGGCGGCTTGACGTAGACCTTGCGCTGACGGTGGCATAGCGCGCCAAGGGAGGCGGCGCGGAGGTTGCCTGGGACGTCGGTGCGCGGTGACGGCGAAGTAGACTGCGTGCGGCGACGTCTCGGCCCGAGGGACCGGCGTAGCTGCAGGGTGCGAGTCGAGGCAGCGGCGGGAGGCCACCAGCAACGTACACGCCTTGGAAGGCGCGTCGGAGGCCGGTAGCATGGACCAAAGGCGGCGGCGCTGCGGCCCGAAGGGGCGACGCAGCAGCAGCCTGTAGCTCGATCGGTGGTAGTCGCGTGCTCGGGGACGTGCTTGGCGGAGACGTGCGCGCGGTCGGTTGATCAGACCGACGGCGGCATTGTACGCGCCATGGCGTGGACGACGTGCCGCAGATTGGAGTCGTTGGCGACGTTGTCGTTGATGTCCCGGGCGATGACGGCGAAGACGGACCAGCGATGGAGACCGCGCGGGCGAGATAGCCTGCTGCGTCGCACGTAGGCGTCCCGTGTGTGACGCGTGCAGCCGCGCCGCGCGGTTGATGAAGATGGCCGGTGCAGTCGACGTCGAGGTTGGAGTAGAGGCGCACGGTGACGAGGATGCACGTACGCTCGGAAAAGAGCACAATCGCCGATGCTATTTTGCTGGTGAAGATCGGCCGCGTCCAAGACATGTCCTATGCATGAAGCACAAGAGATCAGGTATGCACATTGCGCATACGCGCATGATGTAGATGGGGCGCGGCCGACACGACGAGTACAGCTAGCATGATTGTGGAGTCTTTTCCGAGCGGAACAAGTCGAAGCAAATCGCAGGTCACTTGATAGTCGGCGGCGGGCGACGCAAAAACCAATCTATGATCGGTAAAAAATACAGAGAAAAACCAATCTACGATTGGGAAAAAAAAAGACTCGAGGGCAGCGGATCAACAGATCGGCGGACGAACCCTCATACGGATTGCGCTGCCCCCGGAGTAGGCCATGGAGAGACCTCCCCGGGGGCGGCGCGGCGCGGAAGCTTGGGCGGCGGCTAGGTTAGGATCGGCGCCGCTCTGATACCATGTAGAAGGATAGAGAGGGAGAGAGATATGCGGAATATGATGGATGTATTATTGAGCCTCATGGGCGAGTATATATAGGCGTACAGGGATCATCTTGGAGTGCAAGGCAAGACACGAGAGTCCTATCTCTATCCTAGACTATCCGTTTATACGTACACGGAATATATCTCTAACATTCGCGTTGTACATCCGCGGCCGGCTGATGGTGGTGCTGCTTCCGACGGTGTTCATCTGCGCCGTGGGAGACCTCCGGGTCGTCGCCGTTCTCTGGTATGTCCGCGGTCGATCCTCCCCCCAAATTCCGATCTGCTGCCCATGCCAGCGGCGTCTCCGCCGCTGTTCTCTGATGTTCCTGCTACATCACCAGCCGATGTTGGTGTTCCTTCTTCGTCCATGCTTCAGAGTGGTTTTTCACCTTTTCATGATTTAACAGAGGCAGAAATTTAGAGACGTCAAATTTGGCTGGGGAAGCGGCCGGTCATCGATTCGTCCTCCGGTACTGCCGCCTTCTGCTCATTGTTGCTCCTTCTAGGAGGAGGTGTTGTTCCTCTTTTTTTCTTAGGCTTTTTCTGCTGTTTTCGTAGGGGGGCCGGCTGAAACTTATGGAGGGTCTGCCCGGGATGAGTTTTCTGCTGTTGATGACCCTTTCATCCACTCTCTTTTCCCTGGGGTGCTCGATGCCGGCGTTCATGCTGCCATGGCTTCTTTGTTGCCTGACGTCGTTCTTCACTTCCTTTTCTTCTGCATGTCTTATTGGTTTCAATCTCACCTTTTTCATCCTTTTCTCAAGGTTTCCTCCCTGTCGACAACGGCGCCCGTCTGTCATTCTTGCAAAGCCAGAGCTCATGGACACCTCTGCCACTGGCTTCTTTAGCAGCTGTTGACGTCCCTGGTCCGTCTTCGTCCGATGTCTTATGTTTTGATCCTTCCATTGCCAACGTCTCTGCTGCTCGTGGCTCGTGTTGGACGGACGTCTGCGGTTCCTCCTTTACATACCATGCTCCAGCCGCATGGGCCAGCTGTGGAAGTTGATCCATGCTGGCGTGGTTCGTGCACCCTGCTTTGTTTCCTGCATCTCTCTTGCTTCTTTGCTTCTGCTTTCTACCTGAACAGGTTTTTGTTTTCCTTTCAGTTTCTGCCACTCCTTGCACCTCTCCTCATAGAGCAACTGCAAGCTGTCGCCACTGTATGGCTATGCCGGCAGCATACCACGTTTTTACGGGCTTCTATGCTTTCTACCAACCCTCATAGAGGCGCCTTCCAAAGGACTGCTGCGAATGGTCGTCCGCACCGTCGTCATGCCCAGTCCGCTATGAGTCGGTGGACTGCTCTCCTTCAGACAGGTATGACTGCTAAACGTCCTCATAGAAATGCCTTCCCAAGTTTCCCGCCTGCTTGAAACCTGAAACAAACAGCCAACAATTAATTAAGGGATGTAGAAGGATAGAGAGGGAGAGAGATATGCGGAATATGATGGATGTATTATTGAGCCTCATGGGCGAGTATATATAGGCGTACAGGGATCATCTTGGAGTGCAAGACAAGACACAAGATCTATCTCTATCCTAGACTACCTAAACCGTACGTATACCAAATATATCTCTAACACTCCCCGCAGTCGTAGCGGTAGTGACGTGAACAACGGTAGCGTCGCGGACGGTCAGACCGGGAGATAAACCGAAGTGGACCCCGGAAGGCTGACACCCCCCGCAGTCGCAGCGGGAGCGTCGTGGACGGAGTTGCGTCGCGGATGCTTGGACTGTAGAGGAAGCTGGTGAGGCGCAGGCGAGGTGGTAGCCCTTGTGCCGATGTCGAGGGAGCCGAGAGCGTTGGGTGGTGCAACCTTGGTCGGGGTAGCCGCGCGAGGGATGCCGTGGTCGATGTCGTCGTCGGGTGCCGGTGTCGAGGTAGCCGCACATGAAGCCGCAAGCGCATAGTGCGCGAGGAGAGTAACGGAGACGCGTCGAGGCAGTCGTGGAGATGGTCGATGCCGAAGTCGATGCAGTCTGAGCCGTCGAGGACGAGGTGCGGCCCTAGTTTTGCCAGAACCAGGCGCACGTCGGGGACGAAGGCATACTTCGGTTTTGCCAGAACCGAGTACACATAGAAGAAGTCGGTGACGCGGTCGAGGCAGTCGTAGAGGCGATGCCGAAGAAGACGTTGTCGAAGCCGATGAAGACGAGACGTCCGACGCGAGTTTGCCAGACTCGGGAACGTGTCGGGGACGAAGGCACTTCCGGTGTTGCCGCATCGGGCATGCGAGGGTAGGGAACATTACAAAATGCGCGCCATGTCGGAGTAGACTAGTAGAGGAGGTCTCGACGACGGGTGTCGGAGAAGAGGAGCAGGTGGTGTAGTCGGGGAAGAGGCGAGTCTCGACGACGGGTGTCGGAGTAGAGTAGCAGGTGACGTAGTCGGGGAAGAGGCGAGGACGCCGGCGGCGAAGCTGTAGTGTACGAAGACGTAGAAGGCGGCGAACCCAGCGGTGACCAGGGGTGGTCAAGCTGGACGCCTAGACGGGCGTTGCGGTGGTCGGCGAGCCCGGCGCGACCCGAAGAGGTTGGCGAGCTCGGCGGCGACCTGGGGTGGGGCGCGGCGGCGGTACACGAAGTAGGCGAGGAAGACCCAGCCGACGTGACGAAGACCATGCGCGGATGGAGGCGACCCGCGCCGAAGGGGCGGCGCCGTGGTGGCCTCGGACATCGACGCGCGGGGACGGCGAAGGCGACCGCGTGCGGCGACGCCACGGCCCGAGGGGCTGGCGTAGCCGCAGGCGCGAGTCGGTGCAGCGGCGGGACGCCACCAGCGATGTACGCGCCTCGAAGGCGCGTCGTTGGCTAGCAGCGTGGACCAAAGGCGGCGGCGCTGCGACCCGAAGGGGCGACGCAGCGGCAGCCCGTAGCTCGATCGGTGGTAGGCGCGTGCTCGGGGACGTGCTTGGCGGAGACGTGCGCGCGGTCGGTTGATCGGACCGACGGCGGCGCCGTACGTGCCATGGCGTGGACGACGTGCCGCAGATTGGAGTCGTTGGCGACGTTGTCGGTGATGTCCCGGGCGATGACGGCGAAGACGGACCGGCGATGGAGACCGCGCGGCGAGACAGCTCGCTGCGTCGCACGTAGGCGTCCCGTGTGTGACGCGTGCGGCCGTGCCGCGCGGTTGATGAAGATGGCCGGTATAGATCGATGCCGTTGTCGGAGTAGAGGCGCGCGGTGACGGCGGCGGTGGGCGACTCAATCCGATCTATGATCGGTAAACCAAAAAAGAAAACGCCGGTCGAGCGACCGGCGGAGCAAAAGAAAACCAATCTACGGATTGGAAAAAAAAGACTCGAGGGCAGCGGATCAACGGATCGGCGAACGAACCCTCATACGGGTTGCGCTGCCCCGGAGTAGGCCATGGAGATTGACCTCTCCGGGGCGGCGCGGGCGGAAGCTTGTGCGGCGGCTAGGTCAAGGAGCGTGCCGCTCTGATACCATGTAGAAGGATAGAGAGGGAGAGAGATATGCGGAATATGATGGATGTATTATTGAGCCTCATGGGCGAGTATATATAGGCGTACAGGGATCATCTTGGAGTGCAAGACAAGACACAAGATCTATCTCTATCCTAGACTACCTAAACCGTACGTATACCAAATATATCTCTAACAAGGGAAAATCTACTTAACAGCGCCGCACCGGTGACTTGCTCGTGCGGCGCGCGGAGATTGAAAAAACGTTTCGGTCAGTTCCATCCTGCGATGCATTACCTCACGTGGCCCCACATTACCCCACGTATAGCGCGGAACAGGGAGAGAGGGGCAGCAAGTGGCCCCACATTACCTCACGTGTAGCACGCTGGCTCACGGTCGATACAAAGTAGACAAGACATATGGTACAGTACGCTACAGTACTCCCTGCCAGCCTACAACATGATGCATCACACGCATACTCCCATACTCCCCGTACATTAATCAGTCTTTGCTAGTACAGTGGACCTATACGGCTAGACCTACTAAGAGCAAGTACAATAGAGTCCAGTCAGCTGACTATAAGACATTAAATAATATATTTTAGATGAGTTGGAGGAGAGAGAAGAGGAGAGAGAAGGGAGGTGGGCTATTATGCAATAGCCAGCTCTTGCACGTGCTCCTAGGCACCTTGTGAGAGTGAAATATGGGCCATATATTAGTAAAGTACTACATTCTTATAGCCAACTATTGTACATGTTAGCTATATGATTGTTAGAGATATATTTGGTATACGTACGGTTTAGGTAGTCTAGGATAGAGATAGATCTTGTGTCTTGTCTTGCACTCCAAGATGATCCCTGTACGCCTATATATACTCGCCCATGAGGCTCAATAAGACATCCATCATATTCCGCATATCTCTCTCCCTCTCTATCCTTCTACATGGTATCGAGCGGCACGCTCCTTGACCTAGCCGCCGCACAAGCTTCCGCCCGCGCCGCCCCGGAGAGGTCAATCTCCATGGCCTACTCCGGGGCAGCGCAACCCGTATGAGGGTTCGTTCGCCGATCCGTTGATCCGCTGCCCTCGAGTCTTTTTTTTCCAATCCGTAGATTGGTTTTCTTGCTCCGCCGGCCGCTCGACCGGCGTTTTTTGGTTTACCGATCATAGATCGGATTGAGTCGCCCACCGCCGCCGTCACCGCGCGCCTCTACTCCGACAACGGCATCGATCTATACCGGCCATCTTCATCAACCGCGCGGCACGGCCGCACGCGTCACACACGGGACGCCTACGTGCGACGCAGCGAGCCGTCTCGCCCGCGCGGTCTCCATCGCCGGTCCGTCTTCGCCGTCATCGCCCGGACATCACCGACAACGTCGCCAACGACTCCACCCGCGGCACGTCGTCCACGCCATGGCACGCATGGCCGCCGCCGTCGGTCCGATCAACCGACCGCGCGCACGTCTCCGCCAAGCACGTCCCCGAGCACGCGCCTACCACCGATCGAGCTACGGGCTGCCGCCGCGTCGCCCCTTCGGCCGCAGCGCCGCCGCCTTTGGTCCACGCTGCTAGCCAACGACGCGCCTTCGAGGCGCGTACATCGCCGGTGGCGTCCCGCCGCGCACCGACTCGCGCCCGCAGCCTACGCCAGCCCTCGTGCCGTGGCGTCGCCGCACGCGGTCGCTCGCCGTCCCCGCGCGTCGATGTCCGAGGCCACCACGCGCCGCCCCTTCGGCGCGGGTCGCCTCCATCCGCGCATGGTCTTCGCCACGTCGCCGGGTCTTCCTCGCCTACTTCGTGTACCGCCGCGCCCCCACCCCGTGTCGCCGCCGAGCTCGCCAACCTCTTCGGTCGCGCCGGGCTCGCCGACCACCGCAACGCCCGCCTAGGCGTCCAGCCTTGACCACCCCCGGTCACCGCCGGGTTCGCCGCCTTCTACGTCTTCGTACACTAGCGCTCTCGCCGCCGCCGTCCTCGCCTCTTCCCCGACTACGTCACCCGCTACTCTACTCCGACACCCGTCGCCGAGACTCGCCTCTTCCCCGACTACACCACCTGCTCCTCTTCTCCGACACCCGTCGTCGAGACCTCCTCTACTAGTCTACTCCGACATGGCGCGCATTTTGTAATGTTCCCTACCCTCGCATGCCCGGTACTGGCAACACCGGAAGTGCCTTCGTCCCCGACACGTTCCCGAGTCTGGCAAACTCGCGTCGGACGTCTCGTCTTCATCGGCTTCGACAACGTCTTCTTCGGCATCGCCTACGACCGCCTCGACCGCGTCACCGACTTCTTCTATGTGTACTCGGCTCCGCAAACCGAAGTATGCCTTCGTCCCCGACGTGCGCCCGGTTCTGGCAAAACTAGGGCCGCACCTCGTCCTCGACGGCTCGACCGCATCGACTTCGGCATCGACCATCTCCACGACCGCCTCGACGCGTCTCCGTTACTCTCCTCGCGCACTATGCGCTTGCGGCTTCATGTGCGGCTACCTCGACACCGGCACCCGACGACGACATCGACCACGGCATCCTCGCGCGGCTACCCCGACCAAGGTTGCACCACCCAACGCTCTCGGCTCCCTCGACATCGGCACAAGGGCTACCACCTCGCCCGCGCTCACCAGCTTCCTCTACGTCCAAGCATCCGCGACGCAACTCCGTCCACGACGCTCCCGCTGCGACCGCGGGGAGTGTCAGCCTTCCGGGGTCCACTTCGGCTTATCTCCGGCTCGACCGTCCGCGACGCTACCGTTGTTCACGTCACTACCGCTACGACCGCGGGGGAGTGTTAGAGATATATTTGGTATACGTACGGTTTAGGTAGTCTAGGATAGAGATAGATCTTGTGTCTTGTCTTGCACTCCAAGATGATCCCTGTACGCCTATATATACTCGCCCATGAGGCTCAATAAGACATCCATCATATTCCGCATATCTCTCTCCCTCTCTATCCTTCTACAATGATGACTACAAATGATATGACATCTTGTTATAGCCAACAGTTGGCTATACTATTGGAATTGCTCTAACTGCAAATCCACTCGAATACTTGGCATTAGGTTTCGTGAAATTTGAGCAACCCAATAGCTGCATCAGATTGATTGGACTACTGTTAAATACTATCTGGTATTAGTAATCCGATGTATTTGTTTAAAAAATCCGGCTGCTATTGCTAAATAATCTGCTCGTTATTACAAAATAATAGGGTAATTGTATTTGACATTCAGACCTTTAACCCAGGAGCTATTGCTAAATAATCGGATAGCTATTACAAAATAATCGGGTAACTGTATTTGACATTCAGACCTTTAACCTGCAAGCTATTGCCAAACAGCCTGGTAGTCGTTGATAAATAATGTGGTAGCTATTGCTAAATAATCTGGTGGCTATTATTAGTAACTTGGTACTGTATTGAAGAACATAAAAGTTATTTGGAATAACTTAGTAGCTATTGCTTAATAACCTGATAGTTATTGCTAAATAACCTGATAGCTATTTGCAAATTAATTTAGTGGCTAGACGAGAAGCTATTTCAAGGTGAGCTGGTAGTTAAATGTTAAAACCTACATTTGGAATAAAAAAAGTTCCGTAACATACACGTAAAATATAAAAGGGATTCACCTTTTGCAAACATGTCAACGCATATAAAGAAGGAATCGATCAAAGGGTAGAACAAAAATTACCAGTAGTTTAGTGCTAGTATTAGCCACTAGGGTACTACTACCGGGCATGGCCACAATTGCATGCAGCTTTTTTAATTAATAATGCGTGTATGTGGATGCAAGTAGAGCCCAGTGTATTTGCACTACCTCGCTCAGGGCCAGCGGGACAAGTTCATGCACTCGCTCGGGCCTGCAGAGGTAGGTGTCAGATGCTACCTGTGTGTTCCTAGGAGCTAGCGGGAAAAAGGTCAGCAGCCGCCGCACGGATGAATAATTATGCGGCGCCGCTGCGTAGCACGGTCCATTAATTAATATGTTAAACGTTCAGTCTGCTATGTAGTAATTTTGTAGAATTTTGTACAAAGCGATTTCCAGTTCCACACTCCATGCGCACTGGCCTCGCCCCTCAACTGTGATACCGTAGAAGTCAACTAAAAAGGTTTCAATAAAACAGTACCACATTGCATGAAATGGTGCATGGTTCTGCCCTGCGGTCCACACTCCATGTGCAGTGGCCTCAACTATAATACCGTTGAAGATTGCATGAAATGGTGCATGGTTTTAGGCTGCCGTCCTCAAAATATAATACTTCTCCAGTTTTTGTGTTTCTCTCGACTACCTCACATTTACGTTCTCTTGCTTCCTGTTAACTGTGTTCTCCTCTTCTGCAATTTTTTTGCAGGTGCTACCGCCGACATTCAGTTGCCTCTCCCTGCAAGCTTGGTCAGGTTTCTCAAGGGTAAGCGATGCAACACTTCTTTCATTCTGCTGGTTTGTTTTTTCGTACCGATTTCTTCCTTCCACGCTTCGTGACTATTTATTTTCCGTCTTCTCTTCTAGCTGCTTGGCCTGGCAGGTCCTACTACGGTGGCCCTTGCCAAAATTGTGGCGCTTCTTACTGGTATCATCAGGAGCGTAATAAGCGCCTCAGTACAAAGTACCGCCCTTTCTATACTGGTTGTTGTCGTGCTGGCCGCGTGTCTCTTCCGGTTTATCCGCAATGGCCTTCCCCGTTGTCTGACCTTATGCGTTTTGACGGCGGGTCTCACTCAGATCGTTTCATGCGTCTGATTCGAGAGTACAATTCTATGTTTGCTTTCACATCTCTCGGCGTTCATGTTGATAGAACAGTAAATGTTGGGAATGGTCCGTATGTGTTCAAGATTTGTGGGGTCGTCTGTCATGAAATTGGCTCTTTGTTGCCTCCAGAGGGTGATCATGTTCCTAAATTTGCCCAGCTATATATTTATGACACCCAAAATGAATTGGATCACAGGATGGGCATATTTAGTCAAGACGATGAAAATGGTGATGCCACTGCCACTGATGCCCCTTCTGCACCACCTGGTCAGTCTTCATCTGCTGTTGTTGGTCAGCGGCGTCGAAGAGAAGAGCTATCAGGAGATGGCTTCGATGCTTCTTCCCCACGGCCAGCCCGGTGTCAGCGGCGGCGTAGGGAGGAACCTGATCCTGTTATTGTGCAATCTCTAACTACGATGCTCAATGGGTGCAACTCTCTTGTGCAGACATTTCGTATGGCAAAGGATAGAATGTTTTCTCCTGATACTCCGTTCGTTTATTTGGGCATGAGGGTGCAGACCATGGAAACCGGTATTCTTTACATGTTGCTCCCGAGCTGGCTGCTCTCATAGTCGACGACCTCACTGTAGAAGCATGTAGGTCCGATATCATCGTCCAGAAAGAGGCTGGTTATCTTCAGCGCATCTCGCCACTTAACCCCTCCCTTATGGCTCTCCAGTATCCACTTCTGTTTCCTCATGCTACCATCGGGTTCCATCTTGGTATCAGGTATCGACAGGTTGATGGCATACCATCGACTGGACGCACCCAGGTGTCCATGTTTGAGTATTAATGTTACAGATTCCATTATAGGAAGGGCGAGCCAAATCCTTTCACGTGTTGTGGCCGATTATCGCAGCAGCTTCTTGTGGATTGTTACTCCTGTGCCGAGTCATGCAGATTAAGTTACCACATCTGGAATGAAAGCACGCTTCGGTCCGAGACATATCAGGGTATTTCTGATGCTCTCAGTGAGGGAAACTCCAGTGGTAAAAATGTTGGTGTGCAATATTTGTTGCACTCGAGTTTTACTGGTGGACCCCGATACATGATTCAGAATTACCAGGATGGGATGGCTATTTGTCGTGTTTTCGGAGCGCCTGATCTTTTCATTACATTTACTTGCAATCCTAAGTGGGATGAAATAACTGAAGCACTTCTTATGGAAGCTGGACAAAGGCATGTTGACAGACCGGATTTAGTTACGCATGTTTTCAAGATGAAAATGTAGAAGGATAGAGAGGGAGAGAGATATGCGGAATATGATGGATGTATTATTGAGCCTCATGGGCGAGTATATATAGGCGTACAGGGATCATCTTGGAGTGCAAGGCAAGACACGAGAGTCCTATCTCTATCCTAGACTATCCGTTTATACGTACACGGAATATATCTCTAACACTCCCCGCAGTCGTAGCGGGAGCGTCGTGAACAACATGAACGACGTGGACGGTCAGACCGGAGATAAACCGAAGTGGACCCCGTAAGGCCGACACTCCCCGCAGTCGTAGCGGGAGCGTCGTGGACGGTGTCACGTCGCGGATGCTTGGACTGTAGAAGAAGCTGAGGTGCTCATGCGAGGTGATAGCCCTTTGTGCCGATGTCGAGGTAGCCGAGAGCGTGGGTGCTGCAACCTTGGTCGGAGTAGCCGCGCGAGGGGATGCCGTGGTCGATGTCGTGGTCGGGAGCCGGTGTCGAGGTAGCCGCACATGAAGCCGCAAGCGCATAGTGCGCGAGGAGAGTAACGGAGACGCGTCGAGGCGAGTCGTGGAGATGGTCGATGCCGAAGTCGATGCGGTCCGAGCCGTCGAGGACGAGGTGCGGCCCTAGTTTTGCCGGAACCGTGCGCACGTCGGGGACGAAGGCATACTTCGGTTTTGCCAGAACCGAGTACACATAGAAGAAGTCGGTGACGCGGTCGAGGCAGTCGTAGAGGCGATGCCGAAGAAGACGTTGTCGAAGCCGATGAAGACGAGACGTCCGACGCGAGTTTGCCAGACTCGGGAACGTGTCGGGGACGAAGGCACTTCCGGTGTTGCCAGTACCGGGCATGCGAGGGTAGGGAACATTACAAAATGCGCGCCATGTCGGAGTAGACTAGTAGAGGAGGTCTCGACGACGGGTGTCGGAGAAGAGGAGCAGGTGGTGTAGTCGGGGAAGAGGCGAGTCTCGACGACGGGTGTCGGAGTAGAGTAGCAGGTGACGTAGTCGGGGAAGAGGCGAGGACGCGGGCGGCGAAGCTGTAGTGTACGAAGACGTAGAAGGCGGCGAACCCAGCGGTGACCGGGGGTGGTCAAGCCGGACGCCTAGACGGGCGTTGCGGTGGTCGGCGAGCCCAGCCGCGACCCGAAGAGGTTGGCGAGCTCGGCCGGCGACCTGGGGTGGGGCGCGGCGGCGGTACACGAAGTAGGCGAGGAAGACCCAGCCGACGTGACGAAGACCATGCGCGGATGGAGGCGACCCGCGCCGAAGGGGCGGCGCCGTGGTGGCCTCGGACATCGACGCGCGGGGACGGCGAAGGCGACCGCGTGCGGCGACGCCACGGCCTCGAGGGGCTGGCGTAGCCGCAGGGCGCGAGTCGGTGCAGCGGCGGGACGCCACCAGCGATGTACGCGCCTCGAAGGCGCGTCGTTGGCTAGCAGCGTGGACCAAAGGCGGCGGCGCCGCGACCCGAAGGGGCGACGCAGCCGGCAGCCCGTAGCTCGATCGGTGGTAGGCGCGTGCTCGGGGACGTGCTTGGCGGAGACGTGCGCGCGGTCGGTTGATCAGACCGACGGCGGCGCTGTACGTGCCATGGCGTGGACGACGTGCCGCAGATTGGAGTCGTTGGCGACGTTGTCGGTGATGTCCCGGCGATGACGGCGAAGACGGACCGGCGATGGAGACCGCGCGGGCGAGACAGCCTCGCTGCGTCGCACGTAGGCGTCCCGTGTGTGACGCGTGCGGCCGTGCCGCGCGGTTGATGAAGATGGCCGGTATAGATCGATGCCGTTGTCGGAGTAGAGGCGCGCGGTGACGGCGGCGGTGGGCGACTCAATCCGATCTATGATCGGTAAACCAAAAAAGAAAACGCCGGTCGAGCGACCGGCGGAGCAAAAAGAAAACCAATCTACGGATTGGAAAAAAAAAGACTCGAGGGCAGCGGATCAACAGATCGGCGAACGAACCCTCATACGGGTTGCGCTGCCCCCGGAGTAGGCCATGGAGATTGACCTCTCCGGGGGCGGCGCGGGCGGAAGCTTGTGCGGCGGCTAGGTCAAGGAGCGTGCCGCTCTGATACCATGTAGAAGGATAGAGAGGGAGAGAGATATGCGGAATATGATGGATGTATTATTGAGCCTCATGGGCGAGTATATATAGGCGTACAGGGATCATCTTGGAGTGCAAGGCAAGACACGAGAGTCCTATCTCTATCCTAGACTATCCGTTTATACGTACACGGAATATATCTCTAACAGAAAATCAATGAATTCACTGGAGATGTCAGGAGGGGCGAGGCGTTTGGTCAAGTGCATGCATGTATGTTTATCCTCTCTTTTGTTTTTTATTGTTTCCCTACAGGTTACTGTGTTTTTCCCTGCCTCCTTACAGTCCTTCCGATTATATGTGTGTTGTACTTGCTTATATATATGCCCTTTTTACTTTATGAAACAGATTTATATGTTGTGGAGTTCCAGAAAAGAGGCTTGCTCCACATACATACCCTTGTGTGGCTGGATGCTGACATGGAAGACCCGACGCCTTCTACTATCGATTCTTTTATTTCAGCAGAGATACCAGATTATGCTACAGATCCATTGGGGTATGCACTTGTGGAGGAGTTTATGGTACATGGCCCATGTGGTAAACACAACCCTGATTCTCTATGCATGAAAGACGGTGTTTGCTCTAAACGATATCCCAAAGAATTTAACGAAGAGACTACAATTGACGGCCTTGGTTTCCCGGTGTACCGTCAAGGCAACAACAATCGGTATATTATAAAAAATGGTGTTCGACTTAACAATAGGTGGATTGTTCCTTGCAATATGACATTGCTAAAAAAAATCCAGGCTCAAATTAATGTGGAGTGGTGTAATAAAACCAACCTTCTTAAATATTTGTTCAAATACCTTGCTAAGGGCCATGATATGGCAAGGGCCCGGTTTCATTCTACCGATCAGTCTACAAGCAGCTCTGAGTGTACTGGAAGAAATGAGATAGACGAGTATGTAAAATGCAGGTACATTCACAATGTTTACTCTTTTGCTATTTGGTAATCTGGTTTCCCTCTAATTTCCTGTTTGTTTACGTCACCTTCGTTATCGTGGACTAGGTATTTGTCTGCCTGTGAGGCATGTTGGCGTATGTTTGCATTCGACATTCATGTTCGAGCACCTTTTGTTGAAAGATTGGTGGTACATCTTGAAAATATGAACCAGGTTATATATAGCCAAGATGATAGCCTTGCTGATGTTGTTCTTAATCCCAATAAGTATAAGACTATGCTCAATGAGTGGTTTGTCGCTAACCAACGGTACACGGATGCTCGTGAGCTGATGTTTCTGCAGTTTCCATCAAAGTGGAGGTGGGACGCATCAAGTAAAACATGGCGAAGGAGGAGGCGTCACTTGAAATTCGGCACCCCTATTGGCCGTATCTACAACGTGCATGCTGCGGAGAGCTTTTTTACCTTCGGGAATCGATTAGCTTTTTTTTTTTTTTTGAGAATCCGCTGAATCGACTAGCTGCACCAAAGCCGAAACTCCTGCTGCGGCCCACGTAAAGGGCCTTACCATAGCCCACTAGACAAATAAACATAAGCTGGCCCGGTTACTTATGGACTTCAGTTGACGCTGTGGAGCATCCGAAAAAACACATCCATACCCCCTGCCTCTTCATTACCGCCCACCAACAAAAGCAACCGCCTTCTGCATTGTGTACCCAGATTAGCCTCCTGCTCACCAATTACCTCTAATTATCACTTAATAAAATTTTCCACACACAAATGGCCACGGGCGCGGCGTGCCGCCGCGCCATTGCCACCTAGTAGTACAAGAAGGGAATACACGATCAAATGAAGAAAGCTTTAGCCTATTGATACATCGCAAACGTATCTATAATTTTTGATGTTTCATGCTTGTTTTACACCAATTACTATATGTTTTAAGGTACTAACCTATTAATAGTTGCAAAAGTGCACAAGTTCTTGGTTTCAACTTTGTTGTGCAGGAAATAGGCAAATATGGAAGGAAATAGCTCATTATGGTGAAATCTGGAATTTCCCGGAATCTGTCCGTGTTGAACACTTTTCAAAGATCGCTTCGAAACTCCATCAAAACGACGTCCAGTAGAAAAGTCGTAAACACCAAAATCGTAGAGAATTTCAAACCGAACAATTTGGACATCTTATTCGTCCAGAACGGACAACGGATGCATCCGGTAGAGCAGAATTACTGCGGAGGTTCGTGCAGTCTCGGGACTCCAAAAGTTGGTGACGTATTTGACACAAACTCTTTCCGTACCTGGATATTTCGTCCCAGCCACGAGTTGTGAGGCTCATGAAGGACAGAGGGGAGTCCTAGGAAGGTTCTAGAGGTGCCCAAGAGCCCTTGGATCAAAGGGGCATCCATCCCATGGCCTAGATTGCATCTCCAACACTATATATTGATGGGAAACCCTATTTTTGGAGGCCCCAAAGCATTGTCACGAAAATCCTCCTCATTGGTAGCAGCCAAGGAGGGGGAAATACTCATCTACACCAGCACCAACTCAAGTAATAAGAAGGCTAAGGGGCAGCGCTCCCCCATGATGCCGGCGGCGGGGAAGGAGTCCCCCGCGCCGCCGCCGGCGCCGCCCACGCCTCCGCCTCCCGGCGCTCCTCGCTGAGCCCCTCTCCGACGTCTTCACCGCCATCTTCATCACCAACTCCTCATTGTTTTTAGTGGTCCATCCTCTCACAAACCTATGTACCGCCCTATGTAAACATGGTGTTTGATGCTATAAGTTATAATCCTATGATCTATGTCATGTTGTCATAGTTTATTTGTTCATTGATTGATTGGTTGTTTCTCTTTGGTTCATTAGAGTTATATGTTGATATGTTACCGTCCTTGGTGCCCATTATATTTATGTGCGCATGGATCAAGCATCATAGGGTTGGTAGTACTTGTATACTAGAAGGGGGAAGTTCTGCCGGAGTGACAGAAACCTGAGGACGCGAACCGGATAGTTGCATGTATTGAGTAAGAGGACCATTTACTTAAGGCTATGGTTGGGGAAACCTTAATGCTTGCTAGTATTTACGGATGTTTGCTAGCAAGCCAATCATATAGTACTTGTAATCCCGGAGGGAGAGCATGTATATTTAGCCTCTCCTACATAGAAAGCTGCATCGAAGACATTGAACCCAAGATCCTCACTAATTGATCTTGGACAAAGCCACCACTATTACCACCGCCTTTCCACACTCATGGTACTGTTAGTTTACTTTGTTTTATTGCTGCAGCATTAACATTTATTATGTGTATTTTATTGTTCTTCAAAGTCATCTCTCATACCCGTTATCGCTCTAGTTTTATTTCCTAGATATTGCAAACGCTTAGTGTGCGTAGAGTTGTATCAGTGGTTGATAGAACTTGAGAGAATGTTTATAGTACCTTTAGCTCCTCGTTGGGTTCGACACTCTTACTTATCGAAAAGGCTACAAACGATCCCCTATACTTGTGGGATATCACCTATCTATAAGAGATAGACCGGTAACACCTCCAAAATCGAAAACGCAACAAGTTTGTCATGCAGAATCCGTTTTCGATGAACCAGAGTTTATCATGGGAATAACCAAAAGCTCTAAAACATCACATGGATAAGATCCAAATAACAATCAAGGAATATGATGAAAGGATGCAAGGGTTTGAGCTCTCTCCGAACGGTACGATCAAGTTACTCATTCGAGAGCCCTCTTGATAGTACGACCAACTATCCCATAAAGCGGTCTCCCAACTACATTACGAGACCGACAAGAAAGAAACCCTATCAACAACAAATCTTAATGTTCGCATTCCACTTGTGATAGATGATGATGATCTTGACCACATATAGATGGAACGCACTTCGTGATTGTGCTTGCTTGATGAAGTCTCGCGGATTCCTCCCCCATAATCCACTATATGAGAGCTTCTTATTTGGCGCATATTGATACGCGTACAGCACGCGTCCGTTGGGAACCCCAAGTGGAAGGTGTGATGCGTACAGCAGCAAGTTTCCCTCAGTAAGAAACCAAGGTTTATCGAACAAGTAGGAGCCAAGAAGCACGTCGAAGGTTGATGGCGGCGGGATGTAGTGCGGCGCAACACCAGGGATTCCGGCGCCAACGTGGAACCTGCACAACACAACCAAAGTACTTTTCCCCAACGAAACAGTGAGGTTGTCAATCTCACCGGCTTGTTGTAACAAAGGATTAGATGTATAGTGTGGATGACGATTGTTTGCAGAAAACAGTAGAACAAGTACTGCAGTAGATTGTATTCAATGTAAAAGAATGGACCGGGGTCCACAGTTCACTAGAGGTGTCTCTCCCATAAGATAAATAGCATGTTGGGTGAACAAATTACGGTCGGGCAATTGACAAATAGAGAGGGCATGACCATGCACATACATGATATGATGAGTATAGTGAGATTTAGTTGGGCATTACGACAAAGTACATAGACTCGCTATCCAAGCATGCATCTATGCCTAAAAAGTCCACCTTCGAGGTTATCATCCGAACCCCTTCCAGTATTAAGTTGCAAACAACGAGACAATTGCATTAAGTATGGTGCGTAATGTAATCAATAACTACATCCTTGGACATAGCATCAATGTTTTATCCCTAGTGGCAACAACACATCCACAACCTTAGAACTTTCCGTCACTCGTCCCAGCATTTAATGGAGGCATGAACCCACTATCGAGCATAAATACTCCCTCTTGGAGTTAAGAGTAAAAACTTGGCCGAGCCTCTACTAATAACGGAGAGCATGCAAGATCATAAACAACACATAGGTAATAGATTGATAATCAACATAACATAGTATTCTCTATCCATCGGATCCCGACAAACACAACATATAGCATTACGGATAGATGATCTTGATCATGTTAGGCAGCTCACAAGATCCGACAATGAAGCACATAAGGAGAAGACGACCATCTAGCTACTGCTATGGACCCATAGTCCAGGGGTGAACTACTCACTCATCACTCCGGAGGCGACCATGGCGGTGAAGAGTCCTCCGGGAGATGATTCCCCTCTCCGGCAGGGTGCCGGAGGCGATCTCCTGAATCCCCCGAGATGGGATTGGCGGCGGCGTCTCTGGAAGGTTTTCCGTATCGTGGCTCTCGGTACTGGCGGTTTCGCGATGAAGACTATTTGTAGGCGGAAGGGCAGCCTCGGAGGGGTCACGGGGGCCCCACACGCTAGGGCCCCCCTGGGCCGCGCCGCCCTAGTGTGGCGGCGCCCCGTGGCCCCACTCCGTCTTCTCTTCGGTCTTCTGGAAGCTTCGTGGCAAAATAGGCCCCTGGGCGTTGATTTCGTCCAATTCCGAGAATATTTCCTTACTAGGATTTCTGAAACCAAAAACAGCAGAAAACATCAACTGGCTCTTCGGCATCTCGTTAATAGGTTAGTGCCGGAAAATGCGTAAATACGACATATAATATGTATAAAACATGTAGATATCATCAATAATGTGGCATGGAACATAAGAAATTATCGATACGTCGGAGACGTATCAGCATCCCCAAGCTTAGTTCTCGCTCGTCCCGAGCAGGTAAACGATAACAAAGATAATTTCGGAGTGACATGCCATCATAACCTTGATCATACTATTGTAAGCATCCGTAATGAATGCAGCGATCAAAACAATGGTAATGACATGAGTAAACAAATGAATCATAAAGCAAAGACTTTTCATGAATAGTACTTTCAAGACAAGCATCAATAAGTCTTGCATAAGAGTTAACTCATAAAGCAATAAATCAAAGTAAAGGTATTGAAGCAACACAAAGGAAGATTAAGTTTCAGCGGTTGCTTTCAACTTATAACATGTATATCTCATGGATATTGTCAATGTAAAGTAATATAACAAGTGCAATATGCAAGTATGTAGGAATCAATGCACAGTTCACACAAGTGTTTGCTTCTTGAGGTGGAGAGAAATAGGTGAACTGACTCAACATAAAAGTAAAAGAAAGGTCCTTCAAAGAGGAAAGCATCGATTGCTATATTTGTGCTAGAGCTTTGGTTTTGAAAACATGAAACAATTTTGTCAACGGTAGTAATAAAGCATATGTATCATGTAAATTATATCTTACAAGTTGCAAGCCTCATGCATAGTATACTAATAGTGCCCGCACCTTGTCCTAATTAGCTTGGATCACCAGGATTATCATTGCAATACACATGTTTTAACCAAGTGTCACAAAGGGGTACCTCTATGCCGCCTCGTACAAAGGTCTAAGGAGAAAGCTCGCATTTGGATTTCTCGCTTTTGATTATTCTCAACTTAGACATCCATACCGGGACAACATAGACAACGAGATAATGGACTCCTCTTTAATGCATAAGCATGTAGCAACAATTAATGTTCTCATATGAGATTGAGGATATATGTCCAAAACTGAAACTTCCACCATGATTCATGGCTTTAGTTAGCGGCCCAATGTTCTTCTCTAACAATATGCATGCTCTAATCATTAAACGAGTGGTAAATCTCCCTTACTTCAGACAAGACGGACATGCATAGCAACTCACATGATATTCAACAAAGAGTAGTTGATGGCGTCCCCAGGAACATGGTTATCGCACAACAAGCAACTTAATAAGAGATAAAGTGCATAAGTACATATTCAATACCACAATAGTTTTTAAGCTATTTGTCCCATGAGCTATATATTGCAAAGGTGAATGATGGAAATTTTAAAGGTAGCACTCAAGCAATTTACTTTAGAATGGCGGAGAAATACCATGTAGTAGGTAGGTATGGTGGACACAAATGGCATAGTGGTTGGCTCAAGGATTTTGGATGCATGAGAAGTGTTCCCTCTCGATACAAGGTTTAGGCTAGCAAGGTTATTTGAAACAAACACAAGGATGAACCGGTGCAGCAAAACTCACATAAAAGACATATTGTAAACATTATAAGACTCTACACCGTCTTCCTTGTTGTTCAAAACTCAATACTAGAAATTATCTAGACTTTAGAGAGACCAAATATGCAAACCAAATTTTAGCAAGCTCTATGTATTTCTTCATTAATAGGTGCAAATTATATGATGCAAGAGCTTAAACATGAGCACAACAATTGCCAAGTATCAAATTATTCAAGACATTTTAGAATTACTACATGTAGCATTTCCCGATTCCAACCATATAACAATTTAACGAAGAAGATTCAACCTTCGCCATGAATACTATGAGTAAAGCCTAAGGACATATTTGTCCATATGCAACAACGAGAGCGTGTCTCTCTCCCACACAATGAATGCTAGGATCCATTTTATTCAAACAAAACAAAAACAAAAACAAACCGACGCTCCAAGCAAAGCACATAAGATGTGATGGAATAAAAATATAGTTTCAGGGGAGGAACCTGATAATGTTGTCGATGAATAAGGGGATGCCTTGGGCATACCCAAGCTTAGACGCTTGAGTCTTCTTGAAATATGCAGGGGTGAACCACCGGGGCATCCCCAAGCTTAGAGCGTTCACTCTCCTTGATCATATTGTATCATCTCCCTCTCTTGATCCTTGAAAACTTCCTCCACACCAAACTCGAAACAACTCATTAGAGGGTTAGTGCACAATAAAAATTGTGGTGACCCGGCATACCACTGCATGGTGTAGTATGCAAGTCTGATATAACACCAATGAAACACCGTTTCACTCGTATTATATCGCTCAGAGTGGTACAACAGAAACATATGCGGGTCCAAGGCATGTCTATAGAATTACAACACGTACTCTCTACAAAAGATCCACACAGCCTCCTACTTTACAATGAGGTAAAACTGCAAATAAACTCCAGAAGAACGACTCGTAGTCTAGTCTTATCACGAACTCTATTGGTAGAGTATTTAACTAGCTATTGAGGCTATGAATAGATTCTAGGTAAATAGGAGCTAGGTTTAGGAAGCTAGTTCCCTTCTATGGCTAATCTAGGTTTTCTCCTTGTTGGATGTGTATTTGACTCTTCTGACAGGGTCCTGTCCCTTGAAGTAGTTGTTGACTCCTCGGCCTTCGAGTTGTATTGTAGATCCTTCTTCGATGCCTCCATATCTAAGCGAGGGATTTAAGAGTGGGATGAGTACGAGCGTACTCAACAAGTTCATTATAGGAAAGAGGTGTTTGATGCACTAGCTACGACATTAGACCGTAAAGTCTAATACCAATGCAGGTTTTCATAACCATTTCTTCAAAAGGTTGCTTTTATTCAGAAGAACTATGTCTGTCAGCCTTCACCGGTTTACTAGAACTTCATGGAGCTCCTTTCCGGCCGCGTTCGCAGTTCCATATCCCGGAATAGGGAGTGATAGGTCACGATTCTTTACACTCTGCAGAGGTGTGTTGCTTTACCCATAAGAGATCTTAACCTTGGTGCCAACCAAGCTGCAGGCTTGTCCACACTTCCTATGGTGTGAGGCCCGGTATAAGGTCTAGCCAATCATGTTCCTCCGCTACCTCGAACACCCACCCTTTGTTGCAAACTCCGACCCTGGGTCCACGCCGGTCCCATTATTCCCATAGATTTCAGGGTGGACCCCGACCACGAAGTCAATGCAGGGCTCTACCATACATTCCTATGCCGGCAGTTGCAACCCATCATAGACCTCATTACCGTTGGGACTTCTACGGGTTCCCACCCCTGCATCATGTCTCGCAAGATCATGTGCACCCAGTAATGAACATCCGTTGATGAACGAGAGGTGGAAACACTTTTGACTACTCCGTCCCACTCCGGATCTTATGGTTAACACGGGTATTACGGCACAAGAATCACTGGACGACATTTGTTGTTAATCCTAGATGGATATAACCCTTGCAATGGAACCTCCACCATATCAACACAATCCATGGTTCCATTGCCAACCACATAGTCATATTCATAGTTATGAAAATAGTGGTTTTGGTTTTTATGCAACAGTGATAATCATAGTACTTTGCAAGTAATTTGATAAAGATACTCGAATGACATGAGCAAGTGATGAACTTGCCTTTCTTGACTGCAAGATTATGCAGACAAGGTCTTCGATACGCGATAACTCCAAATTCTGAAATAGCATCATCGTCCGGTAAGGACGATGCTTAAAGGATTGGCAAAGATGCAATAATGCATAAGTATGAGATGCAATCGCTCTAAGCGTGACCTAAGCCCGATGTTTTAGGTTCAGTGAGTTGGTATGATTATTTCAGGGTGTGTTGCACTTTTAGAGTGATTCACAAACAAGGTTTATTAAGAATTGGTTATTTGGTATCATAAACAGGTGTTGCAATATAGCATAACAATAACATTAAATAGCACCCAACAATATATATGATTTGGTATAATCCTAACATGTAATGAATAGGGGTTGGTTTAAGCACTACATGGTATGGTTAATGATTAATTATCATATACTTCGAAAGAATAACTTTTGAAGAACATGTTCTTTAATAAAGAACAAGTATGATAATTAGGGTTGTGGGGTTCTATGGTTTTCCATGGTTCTAATTGTTTTCTGGAGTAAGTAGTAGATGGATCACAACATAGTTGGATTCATCAGCAACTAGGCTTGATTGTTTTTACTTAAGCATAAGCAACTTAAGCAATTAATTATTCATGGTTGCTATCATGGTTGGTATACCCTGCTGGTGATAGCTGGTTATTGGCTATAGGTCATATTAGGCAGGATTGATGATGATTCCTTATTTTCTTCAAAAGAATAACTTTTGAAGAACATACTTCTTAAGTAATAAGAAGTATTACAATTAAGGTTGAGGTTGTGTAGGTTTTTCTTTTGAATTCATCAAGTAGAGAATAATTGGTTCCTAAATAAGGTGGTTTATAAACATGTTACACTATTAGGGTTTAGGTGTATGGCAATTGATGCCAAATATTAAGCTTGGGTTGCTATATAGAGTTCATCACAATGGTGTGATGCTAAATAGGGATAAACAATGATGATGGCTTTGGTAATAGGTTCTAGGTTTTACACTTGGTTGACTCTACTTGATTATCTAGGTCTGATGAAGATGAACACATGGGACACCCATATTTTATGTGGATTTGAACAAGCATTGAGATGCTAATTATGAACCTATGATTACTAATAAAGTAACATGATCACATGTTACTTGGGTTTTAGGTTTGGGAACAATTTAGGGTTCATATGAAGTAATGGAACTTGGGTTCCTATTTGGATTAGGGTTTTTAGGATCACATGAAATGATAAGGTTATATTATCATTCCATGAGGAATTAGGGTTTCCTAATTGTCCTATAGTTCTTGGGTTAATAACTTCATTATAAAGTTTGAAGTTATTAATAACTTTGAAATAAAAATAATAATATTGGATTTGGCATTTTGTTATTTTTAAACAATTAATAATTAGGGTAATTATTAATCATAGTTTAAATCTCTATTAAAGTGTTAACAAAATAACCAATAAAGAAAATTAATTTTAAAGTTTTCTTTATTTACTTACTGGTTTCTATTTAATTTAAAAAGTTTTCTTAATTACTGAATTTAGAATTAAAGGAAAAGGCTTATTTAACCAGTATTAAAATATTTGAATTTTTATTGAAAATAAAAAAATTCATATTATATTTTTATTAGATAGAGTTTATTTTTCTAAGAATTTTGATGTATCATTTATATTTTTCTGAGCTATATTTAATTTTCTATGATTTGTCAAAATTTCAGATATTTCCTGGATTTAAATTCAAACGGTTAATACTTAAGTTACCCAGCTAATCCACCCACCCAGTCACTGACTGGTGGGCCAATGCCACGTCAGTTTCCACGGTGGCTTGACTAGGTCAAAATAGACAACGTGGCCAGAGAGGCTCACTGCCGGCGATCGGACGGCGACGGCGCCTGATGACCCACAAGTATAGGGGATCGCAACAGTCTTCGAGGGAAGTAAAACCCAAATTTATTGATTCGACACAAGGGGAGGTAAAGAATACTTGTAAGCCTTAACAACTGAGTTGTCAATTCAGATGCACCTGGAAAAGCACTAGCAACAGGGGTGATGTGAAAGTAGCAGTGGTATGAGAGCAATAGTAACAGTAACACAGCAGCAGTAATAGTAATATGAGAGCAATGGCACCAGAAGATAGTTGATACTACTTCCAATGACATGTAGAACAAGTATATGATGATGAAAGATGGACCGGGGTTCCCAGCTATCTATACTAGTGGAAACTCTCCAATAACAAGTGTTGGGTGAACAAATTACAGTCGGGCAATTGATAGGATTGAAATAGCATTAAGACAGAATATCAAGATCATTAATCATGTAGGCATGTTTTCCAATTATAGTCGTACGTGCTCGCAATGAGAAACTTGCACAACATCTTTTGTCCTACCAGCCGGTGGCAGCCGGGCCTCAAGGGAAACTACTGGATATTAAGGTACTCCTTTTAATAGAGCACCGGAGCAAAGCATTAACACTCCGTGAAAACATGTGATCCTCACATCACCGCCATCCCCTCCGGTTGTCCCGATTTCGTCACTTCGGGGCCTTTGGTTCCGGACGGTGACATGTGCATACAACTTGTAGATACAATCTAAGCAATAAGTATAGAGCTCAAATCTAAGATCATGGCACTCGGGCCCTAGTGACAAGCATTAAGCATAACAAGATTGCAGCAACAATAACTTCATAAACTTTGTAGATAGACAATCATAACGTAACAATCCATCGGATCCCGACAAACACAACACCGATTACATCGGATGAATCTCAATCATGTAAGGCAGCTCATGAGATCATTGTATTGAAGTACATGGGGGAGAGAATACCAACTAGCTACAGCTAGAACCCGTAGTCCATGGGGGAACTACTCACGGAGCATGATGGAGGCGATGGCGTTGATGGAGATGGCTTCCGGGGCACTTCCCCGTCCCGGCAGGGTGCCGGGACGGAGACTTCGTCCCCCGAATTGGAGTTTCGCGATGGTGGCGGCGCCCCTGGAGTCTTTCTGGAGTTTCGTCAAGAGTTACGGCGTTTTTAGGTCGAAAGGGGTTTTATAGGCGAAGAGGCGGCGCAGGGGGGCACCTGAGGGCGCCACACCACAGGCCGGCGCGGGCCCAGGTCAGGCCGCGCCGCCCTATGGTCTGGTGGCCCTCTGGCCCCTCTCCGACTCTTCTTCGGTGTTCTGGATGCTTCCGGGAAAAATAGGAGGTTTGGTCTTCGTTTCGTCGAATTCCGAGAATATTGCCCGAACAGCCTTTTCGGAACCAAAAACAGCAGAAAACGAGAACCGGCACTCGTGGCATCTTGTTAATAGGTTAGTTCCGGAAAACGCATAAAATCATCATAAAGTGCAAGCAAAACATGTAAGTATTGTCATAAAACAAGCATGGAACGACAGAAATTATGGATACGTCGGGGACGTATCAGCATCCCCAAGCTTAGTTCCTGCTCGTCCCGAGCAGGTAAACGATAAAAAGAATAATTTATGTAGTGACATGCTACTTACATAACCTTGATCATACTATTACAAAGCATATGAAATGAATGAAGTGACTCAAGGCAATGATCTATAGTTGCTAACAAGTAGATAACATATAGCAAAACTTTTCATGAATAGTACTTTCAAGACAAGCATCAAAGGTCTTGCACAAGAGTTAACTCATAAAGCAATAAGTTCAAAGTAAAGGCATCGAAGCAACACAAAGGAAGATATAAGTGTCAGCGGTTGCTTTCAACTTGTAACATGCATATCTCATGGATAATTGTCAACACAAAGTAATATGATGAATGCAAATAAGCAAGTATGTAAGAATCAATGCACAGTTGACACAAGTGTTTGCTTCTAAGATGGAAGGAAGTAGGTAAACTGACTCAACATAAAGTAAAAGAATGGCCCTTCAAAGAGGAAAGCATCGATTGCTATATTTGTGCTAGAGCTTTGGTTTTGAAAACATATAGAGAGCATAAAGGTAAAGTTTTGAGAGGTGTTTGTTGTTGTCAACGAATGGTAGTGGGCACTCTAACTACCTCATCAACCAGACTTTCAAGAGCGGCTCCCATGAAGGACGTTATCTCTACCAGGCAAGGTAGATCATCCCTCTTCTCTTTTGTTTACACATGTATTTTAGTTTCATTATTTATGGATGACACTCCTCCCAACCTTTTGCTTACACAAGCCATGGCTAACCGAATCCTCGGGTGCCTTCCAACATTCACATACCATGGAGGAGTGTCTATTTGCAAAATTAAGTTGCTTACCGATAGATCGGGGCAAAACACGTGAAGAGAATTATTAATGCAAGTTAATTAATTGGGGCTGGGAACCCCATTGCCAGCTCTTTTTGCAAAATTATTGGATAAGCGGATGAAGCCACTAGTCCATTGGTGAGAGTCTCGTCAAGAGTAAATGACAAGGTTGAAAGATAAAACACCACATACTTCCTCATGAGCTATAAAACATTAACACAAATTGAGGTAATGCATTTTGAATTGTTTAAAGGTAGCACTCAAGCAATTTACTTTGGAATGGCAGGAAATACCACATAGTAGGTAGGTATGGTGGACACACATGGCATAGTGTGTTGGCTCAAGTGTTTTGGATGCATGAGAAGCATTCCCTCTCGATACAAGGCTTTAGGCTAGCAAGGTTATTTGAAGCAAACACAAGTATGAACCGGTACAACAAAACTTACATAAGAACATATCGCAAGCATTATAATACTCTACACTGTCTTCCTTGTTGCTCAAACACTTTTACCGTAATATATCTAGACCTTAAGAGAGATCAATCATGCAAACCAATTTCAACAAGCTCTACAGTAGTTCTCCATTAATAGGCTTAGACTACATGAAAAAACTTAATCATGATCTACTTGAGAGCTCAAAACAATTGCCAAGTGTCAAATTATTCAAGACATGATGAAGCATTTTCTGTTTTCAACCAAATATAAATAAGTGCAATAGCTTCCAACTTTTATCATTGAACATTAAAAGTAAAACGAAGAACACGAGTGTTCATATGAAAAAGCGGAGCGTGTATCTCTCCCACACAAGGATTGCTAGGATCCGAATTTATTCAAACATAAAAAAAAATAAAAGCACACAGACACTCCAAGTAAAGCACATATGATGTGACCGTATAAAAATATAGTTTCAGGGGAGGAACCTGATAAGTTGATGAAGAAGGGGATGCCTTGGGCATCCCCAAGCTTAGACGCTTGAGTCTTCTTGAAATATGTAGGGATGAACCACGGGGGCATCCCAAAGCTTATACTTTTCACTCTTCTCGATCATATATCATCCTCCTCTCTTGACCCTTGAAAACTTCCTTCACAACAAACTTCTCACAAACTTCATTAGAGGGGTTAGTACTCAAAAAATTTGAATCCACCTTGGTCCTGTAGTGGCACATTGCAAGAACTCAATAAAACATTAGCTACAGCCCTCTACGTCTAGAAAACCTCGCTTAAAGTCCACAAGAGACAATGCAAAAAACAGAGACAAAATCTGCCAAAACAGAACAGCCAGTAAAGACGAATTTTAATAAAATAATTCCGTTGCTCAAATCAGAAAACTCAAAACTAACGAAAGTTGCGTACATATCTGAGGAACACGCACGTAAATTGGCATAATTTTCTGAGTTACCTACAGATAAAACAGCCCAGATTCGTGACAGATAGAAATCTGTTTCTGCGCAGAAATCCAAATCTAGTATCAACCTTCGATTAGAGGCTTCACTTGGCACAACAAAACACAAAACTAAGATAAGGAGAGGTTGCTACAGTAGTAAACAACTTCCAAGACACAAATATAAAACAAAGTACTGTGGCAAAATAACACATGGGTCATCTCCCAAGAAGTTCTTTCTTTACAGCCATTAAGATGGGCTCAGCAGTTTCGATAATGCACTCGCAAGAAACAGTATTTGAAGCAAAAGAGAGCATCAAGAGGCAAATCCAAAACAAGTTTAAGCCTAACATACTTCCTATGCATAGGAATCTTGTACACAAATAAATTCATGAAGAACAAAGTGACAAGCATAAGAAGATAAAACAAGTGTAGCTTCAAAATTTTAAGCATATAGAGAGGTGTTTTAGTACCATGCAAATTTCTACTACCATATTTTCCTCTCTCATAATAATTTTCAGTAGCTTCATGAATAAACTCAACAATATAACTATCACATGCAGCATACTTTTCATGATTTCCAAACACATAATTTTTATCAAGTTCAAGAATAGTGGAATTAAAACTTTCAAACTTACTTTTATTAATAATATAACAAGGTAGTTGATCAATCTCAATAGATATGGGACTCATAGAATAAGTCAAGAACTCTCCAATCCCATTTTCATTAGTAGTACAATTAATATTATCAAGTAACATAGGACCATCATCTAGAGCTTTATCATAAACATTTGCCAAGCAAAATTCTTTAGTACCATGCATTTCGACATCAAGCACAAACAAAGCATTATCATAAGATTTATCAAAGTAGCATGGATTATCATAAATAACAGTAGCATAATTATTCTCACAAGTATTACTCATAGGTACTATTTCAAGAGAATCCACAGGAACATAACATTCAACCTCTCCCGGTAAGCATGGAGGACAATCAAATAGTGTAAGAGATAAAGAGTTACTCTCATTAGAAGGTTGGCATGGGTAGCTAATCCATTCTTCCTCCTTTTGTTCGTCGCTCTCCTCTTCTTTTTCATCCAATGAGCTTTCTGGTTCATCAATTTCCTCCTCTTTTTCATCCAATGAGCTTTCAGGTTCATCAATTTCTTCTTCCATCGGTTCCTCGCAAATTGTGAGTGCATTCTTGTGTATTAATGTGTCTCTCTTTATAATCAAGGATATAAGGATTCCTACTCGTAGCATTCTATGCAAGAATTAAGGATAGTAGAGACATAATCTTTAAGGCCCTTACAAACAACACAAGTTTCATAATTCTCAACCATGAAGGATTCTATCTCGGAGGCTCCCATAAATAAGACAAATTGTTCTACCTCCTCGAACCCATAATGAATATAGCAATTCCGATTATAGCTCTTAATTAAAAATTCCTCACTAAAGCCACATTGAAATTTAAGATGTTTAGTATCCTGTTGAGAGCAACGAGTTTATATTATGGCGTTCAAGCAAGATTTTAGCAATTGTATTCAATTTTTCTATCATAGCACTCATTATTTTACCAGTTCTTGATTCTCTATAACAATTATAACATTCTATAAGCTCCAAGTAGGTTGTTGGTTCTCCCATAACAGCAGTTTTTAATTTTTTGGTTTTTCAAATTTTTATGGATTTTTGGGTATATGAGACAAATAAAACAAGACAAAAAGAAACTAGACAAAAGTAAACTAAGCAAAATAATACTAGACGAAATAAACTAAGCACAAATAAACTAGACAAAAGTAAACTAAACAAAATAAAAGCAGAGAGAGAGGTAGAGTGTACTCCCCGGGTGAACTTATGAGTAGAGCTATGCCTCCCGGCAACGGCGCCGGAAAATAGTCTTGATGACCCACAAGTATAGGGGATCGCAACGAGTCTTCGAGGGAAGTAAAACCCAAATTTATTGATTCGACACAAGGGGAGGTAAAGAATACTTATAAGCCTTAACAACCGAGTTGTCAATTCAGCTGCACTCGGAAAAGCACTAGTAACAGGGGTGATGTGAAAGTAGCAGTGATATGAGAGCAATAGTAACGAGTAACACGACAGACGAGTAATAGTAACACGAGAGCAATGGCACTAGAAGATAGTTGATACTACTTCCAATGACATGTAGAACGAGTATATGATGATGAAAGATGGACCGGGGTTCCCGGCTATCTACACTAGTGGCAACTCTCCAATAACAAGTGTTGGGTGAACAAATTACAATCGGGCAATTGATAGGATTGAAATAGCATTAAGACAGAATATCAAGATCATTAATCATGTAGGCATGTTTTCCAATAATAGTCGTACGTGCTCGCAATGAGAAACTTGCACAACATCTTTTGTCCTACCAGCCGGTGGCAGCCGGGCCTCAAGGGAAACTACTGGATATTAAGGCACTCCTTTTAATAGAGTACCGGAGCAAAGCATTAACACTCCATGAAAACATGTTTCCCTCACATCACCGCCATCCCCTCCGGTTGTCCCGATTTCTGTCACTTCGGGGCCATTGGTTCCGGACAGTGACATGTGCATACAACTTGTAGATACAATCTAAGCAATAAGTATAGAGCTCAAATCTAAGATCATGCCACTCGGGCCCTAGTGACAAGCATTAAGCATAACAAGATTGCAGCAACAATAACTTCATAAACTTTGTAGATAGACAATCATAATGTAACAATCCATCGGATCCCGACAAACACAACACCGATTACATCGGATGAATCTCAATCATGTAAGGCAGCTCATGAGATCATTGTATTGAAGTACATGGGGGAGAGAATACCAACTAGCTACAGCTAGAACCCGTAGTCCATGGGGGAACTACTCACGGAGCATGATGGAGGCGATGGCGTTGATGGAGATGGCTTCCGGGGCACTTCCCCGTCCCGGCGAGGTGCCGGGACGAGAGACTTCTGTCCCCCGAATTGAAGTTTCGCGATGGTGGCGGCGCCCCGGAGTCTTTCCGGAGTTTCGTCAAGAGTTACGGTGTTTTTAGGTCGAAAGGGATTTTATAGGCGAAGAGGCGGCGCAGGGGGCACTCGAGGGCGCCACACCACGAGCCGGCGCGGGCCCGGGCCAGGCCGCGCCGCCCTATGGTGTGGTGGCCCTCCGGCCCCTCTCCGACTCTTCTTCGGTGTTCGGACGCTTCCGGGAAAAATAGGAGGTTTGGTCTTCGTTTCGTCGAATTCCGAGAATATTGCCCGAACAGCCTTTCCGGAACCAAAAACGAGCAGAAAACGGAACCGGCACTGTGGCATCTTGTTAATAGGTTAGTTCCGGAAAATGCATGAAAACATCATAAAGTGCAAGCAAAACATGTAAGTATTGTCATAAAACAAGCATGGAACGACAGAAATTATGGATACGTCGGGGACGTATCAATAATCCCATTGCTTTAAATTGTAATGATTTAGATTTTAATGATTGCCACATCTCTGAAGTTATGAAGTTCTTACAAAAACTTGCTAAGAGTCCCAATGCTAGCGCTGTAAACTTGGCTTTCACAAAACATATTACAAATGCTCTCATAAAAGCTAGAGAAGAGAAACTAAAACTTGAAATTTCTATTCCTAGAAAGCTAGAGGATGGTTGGGAGCCCATCATTAAAATGAGGGTCAATGATTTTGATTGTAATGCTTTATGTGATCTTGGTGCAAGTATTTCGTTATGCCTAAGAAAGTCTATGATATGCTTGACTTGCCACCATTGAAAAATTGTTATTTGGATGTTAATCTCGCCGATAATGCTAAAAAGAAACCTTTGGGGAGAGTTGATAATGTTCATATTATGGTTAACAATAACCTTGTCCCCGTTGATTTTGTTGTCTTGGATATTGAATGCAATGCATCTTGCCCCATTATATTGGGAAGACCTTTTCTTCGAACCGTTGGTGCTACTATTGATATGAAGGAAGGTAATATTAAATAGGGATTTCTATTTTCGTGCCCCTGCTTCGTTAGTTGTACTCAGTTTTCCCCAGCTCGTTAGTTTTTCCTCAGTTTTCCCCTCCCTCTAGTTTGAAACCCCTCGAAGACGCGGGTTGCCGTCAGGTCAGAGGCCTTACCGTTACCGTGAGGTCGGTTCCTCGCCGACCGTCTCGTGCCGACGGGTGGATCCATCTACCGCCGACGCGTGGGCCGTTTTATTTCCCGATTGTATACGCGGTGCCGCCAATGACAAATGGGGCCGCTCTATGGGGCTGCCGCAGCCAATGACCGAGTGGGTCGTCTATTTATTTATAGAAAATTATATATTGCCGCTCCGTGGGGCCTCCGCAGCCAATGACCGTTGTGGTCGTCTATTTTATTTAGAGAATATAATATAGAGCCGCTCCGTAGGGGCCGCCTCAGCCCATGGCACGTGACTATTTTCGCAGCTTAATCTAAAGTGACTCTTATGCTAAACATTGTGCATCCCGACGTTGACCTAGCGGTGGTGGCGAGCATAGCCGTTCCGACCATGCCGATATCGGCATCGGCATCGGCATCGTTTGGAGGATGTGGTGCTCGAATAATAGTGGAAATGGGATGTTATTTTTTACATGCATAATATATAGAAAATAGCTAGATCTCTAAATCGATGCATATGAAGCTACATATATATTCTTGGTCATAATCCCCTTAATTATCTAAAGGGGATGGATGCATGGCTTCACGTCGTCGTCGCTTTCATCGTCGGTATCTTCGTCGTCCGAGTAGTAGTACCTCCCGCACATTGTTCCGTCGAACACCTTCACCGTGAGCACATCATCGCCTTCATATTTGAAGTGTACGAACCAGCCGAAATCCACACCGTGCGCGATGGCGAATTTCTCCCAGCCCTTGTCGAGGTACATCCGGCCTTGTCCGTCAAATAGGACCTCCACGGTCCGGAGACGAGGACCGCGAGTCGGCTGCTCGCGAGATACACCTTAGCCGGCTCCTTGCCGTCAAGATAGTCCGCAAATTTTTTGGGAGTTCCCGCAAAGAGATCGAGCGCCGATCGTTTGAAATTAGGGAACCCTTGAAATTAAAGGTTTTTTAGAACATGCCCATAATTAATCACATGCATCATATATGTGGGAACGCGTACGTACCTTCTTGACCAAAGGGTCTTCATAGACGACGATGAAGAACTCCTCTATGATCAATGGCAGTGTTGACGGTGGTGGTGGCAATGATGATGATCCACTTCCCCTTCCCCTTCCCCTTCCCCTTCCCCTTCCGGTCCGCTTCCGAGACGTGGAAGCCATGGCAATGGATAAAGTGTATGTGAACGAAAAGAAGAGAGAGGCAGAACCTATTGACACAAGGGATGGCCGTGTGGGTGTTTATAAGGGAGAGATGACCGTTGTAGGGTTTACACAATAAAATAAGGAGGAGATGACCGTTGTGGGGGTTTATACACAATAAATTAAGGAGGAGACGACCGTTGTGGGGGTATAGTTTATCATTTTACCGTGAAAAGTAATGCCTAAAAGGAAAGTAATGGCTACAAGAAATCGGTGATGGTTTATCGTTTTTTGCGTGAAAAGTAATGGGTACAAGAAATGGGTGATGGTGTATCATTTTTTGCGTGAAAAGTAATGGCTACACGAAATGGGTGATGGTGTATCATTTTTGTGCGTGAAAAGTAATGGCTACAACAAATCGGTGATGGTTTATCATTTTTGTGCGTGAAAAGTAATGGCTACAACAAAATCGGTGATGGTTTTTGCGTGAAAAGTAATGGGTACACGAAATGGGTGATGGTGTATCATTTTTGTGCGTGAAAAGTAATGGCTACAAGAAATCGGTGATGGTTTATCGTTTTTTGCGTGAAAAGTAATGGGTACAAGAAATGGGTGATGGTGTATCATTTTTTGCGTGAAAAGTAATGGCTACACGAAATGGGTGATGGTGTATCATTTTTGTGCGTGAAAAGTAATGGCTACAACAAATCGGTGATGGTTTATCATTTTTGTGCGTGAAAAGTAATGGCTACAACAAAATCGGTGATGGTTTATCATTTTTTGCGTGAAAAGTAATGGCTACACGAAATGGGTGATGGTGTATCATTTTTGTGCGTGAAAAGTAATGGCTACAACAAATCGGTGATGGTTTATCATTTTTTGCGTGAAAAGTAATGCCTAAAAAGAGTTTATAATTTAGCTCGTGAAAAATAATGCGAGAAAACCAAACTTTGCGTGAAGCTAACCGACGACAGAGAGAGAGAGAGGGTGGTGGCCCCGACCGGAGAGAGAGATAGGGGTTATCCCGCCCGTTAGATCATACGATCAACGGTCGTCGGGCACGATCCGCGTGACATGGGCTAGACCAATCGGGGCAATGTTGGGCGTCCGTGAGAGTTTGTGAAGGGAGAGGGCAAAACTGAGTAGTATCAAGAAACCAAGGGCAAGTGAGTAGTAAACGAGACTAAGGGATTCAAATATGAGATTTAAAAAATGGAAAATGCGTGTTTTGTACAATGAAACCCATCTTGGCCTACCTCAAACTATTTGCAATACAAATCTACATGAGTGTGAAAATTATGGTCTCATTCGGACAAAGTATGTTTTGGGGAAAGCTGTTTTGGGTAGGGCTTATTATGGAAAACCATGCACCTTCATAGCTACTAGGTGATTTGAGAAGTGGCAATTTGTGGTGAAACTTGATTTATCTACGATTTATCTATGATTTGAGAAGTGGAAATTTGTGGTAAAGACTCCATGAGTAAGTGCCACTCCTTTTCGGAATTTTTTGCACATTAAATAACTCATTTAACTAGTTAATCCCATTTGTTGACTCTCCGTTGACCAGCCACTTGAGGGTAAAACTGAGTATATTGCACTAGCCGAGTATTAGCACTCAAGGTGAAAACCGAGCATACAAAAAATGCTAGTATATGACTCGAGGGTATACATGAGTATATCTAAATTTCCGGGGTTAGACTCGAGGACGCGTGTTGCGGTGCAGAAGTGGAAGAAGTGCCATTGTTGACGCGTGTCGCGGTGCGGACGTGGAAGACGTGCCATTGTTGACTCGGGTCGCATTTAGGACGCGTAAGCCCCTCTCTCCCTCCCTCTCGCACACGGTACGTCTCATTATCGCTCACGCACGAAACCACCCCTCTCACGTCCCATCAACTTCTCCAAAAAACCCCAACCGCCGTACGAGCCCTCCCCTGCCGGCGATGGAGAAGAAGAATGCGCCGGCGGCCATCGCCCCGAGCCCGTCGCCTCCGAGCCCGTCGCCTCCGAGCCCGTCGCCGCCGAGCCCGTCGCCGCCGAGCCCATCGCCGCCGAGCCCGTCGCCGCCGAGCCCGTCGCCTCCGAGGGCGGCGCATCCGAGGGCGGCGCATCCAAGCGCGGCGCCTCCGTGAACTCGGGCCGGTCTCACCGCCGACGGACCACTTCACAAGATCGGCGAATGCTTATTGGCCAAAGAGGAGTACGTGGACAGCTACTCGCTATGAGGCAAGTCCGTAGAAATTGGCGCTCGGGTTTACCCGATCCCGACGTGCACCCGCACGAATGGATCATGCTACACCACGCCCTTCCACGCGCCGCTGAGTTCACCTTCCTCCATCTCGGCACATCCCGCTACGTCACCATAGATCTATCTGCAGTTCGTGCAAGGTTCAAATTCCTCGGCTTTTCCCGTGGCGTCACCATAGATCTTATTTTCAATCTTAGTGCTGAATGTTATCTTTTCAATATATTTTAGATTCTACTTCCTCGGCTTTTCCCGTGGCGTCATCGTGCTTGCCCGGAAGAACCCACCGCACAAGATACGGCTGCTGAACCCACTCACAAAGAAATCGAACACGATGTTTGAGGCGCGGATGCCATCTGTTTTTCCGAAATCGATCGCTCGTTATCAAATCCCCGACTATGGTCTTCGTTGCCACACATTACCCGCCGGAAATTGGTTGGGTCGATGAGAGCACTCCAACTAAGGATATAAATGAAGATGGGGATTGGGGAGAAGGAAGATTTTCGATCAAGAACCATGGTTTCCGTTCCATTACCCCGTTCAATGGTGAACCGTATGCGATAGCTGCGGACAATTTTGAGATCGGAAGAATAGTGTGCACCAATATACAGGTTGCAGCAGCGCGCGAGCACCTGTCAAGATGGAGACACTAATTTCATTTCCGAACTTGGACGTCGAAGTTCTACCTTGTGGAGTCGGATGGTGAGCTGTCTGCTTGTGTTGTTGGTCGGCGCGGCTTTGGCGGGCAGACCATTGGTGTACCGTGTGGACACTCGGAGCCGCTCTCTCCATCCGGTCACTAACATTGGCGATAATGCCTTCTTCGTGAATTATATCCGGTGTATCTCCGTCGACACCAGAGTGTACCCGACACTTCAACCTGGCAGCATCTACTACACGGATTTGGGTTATATCAGAGCGTACTCTCATGATACAAATGCCTGGGATGAGTGGCCATTACGTGTGGATAGAATAGGATTCTACGGTTTGAGAAATGAACACAGGCCATACCGTTTGGAGGATGTATTGGCCTCACACTGCAGACGGAAGGAGTTCAATGAATATTTCCTTGGGGAATTGCACGAATGGAGCGACGGAGAAATATATGAGGAGGAATGAAGAACAAATTCATTCATCCTAATCTTCTTGTTGTCCATACATTGCGTGCGTGATCTTGTATATTTTTGCAGCTTAGTTTGTCGTGAACATTAACAATGTTATTGGCTGCTTTTTGGCTGCTTGTATGCGGTTTACCTATGTATTATACTTAGTTTTCTGATTATGCTCGTTGTGAATTTATCATATAATAGCTTCTAGATTTGCTACTAGATTTGCTGCCATATTGGGCAAAAAACGAGGGCCAAAAGGCATAAATAACCCCGGAGATTTGCTACTAGATTTGCTGCCATATTGAAGAAAGACAGAAATAGAAGCTTCTCTAGATTTGATACTAATTTGGTGAAAAAGACAGAGAGAGAAAGAGGGGAAAAGGTGCTCTTAAAAATGCCAATTTGGGCCGAGAGAGACAAAACCCAGCTCCTGCTCACGTGCAACCAAACGCTTCTCGTCCTGTCCCACGCGGTCCCTTTCTACCAGCCCCACGCGACGCGGCCCCACACGACGCGGCCCCACGGACGACGCGGCGCAACACGTCGGCACGGAACGTCCAAATAAACGGATTCCTTCCGTCTGAGCTCCTTCTGCGGGTCTTCAGACAAAGGCTAGGGTAAAACTGAGGAAAAACTAAGGGGCTGGGGAAAACTGAGCACAACTAAGGAACCGAGGGCACGAAAATAGAAATCCCTATTAAATATCAATTTCCTCTCAAGAAAGGTATGGAACACTTCCCTAGAAAGAGAATGAAGTTACCTTTTGATTCTATTATTAGAACAAACTAGCAATGTGGCCCTCGCAATTGCGAGGGCATCATCTTTATTTTGTTAGTGACGGTTCATTGTCTTTACTGGGTCCACATTATCTTGGAAATAAATTTACGGTTTTTGTATTTATATTATTTTATGGAAGATAATACATTTTGTAGCCCCATTTGCACTAAAAAAATATACTGTGGAGAAACCATATTAATTGTCTTTATATGGTGAGCAGTTGTTAGGCAATTTTTAAATTTACCATGTCTCGTTTTATATGATACTAAATTGGTATATAAATTAAAAGTTTGGATTTTGACTTAGTGTGAAATATAGGTGCAGACGAATTGTCCATGTAGCCGCTAGTTGCTTCTTTGACGCTGACACATTGAAAAGTTTTTGTATGGATTCATATTTTATTGGGATTTCTATTTTCGTGCCCTCCGGTCCTTAGTTGTACTCAGTTTTCCCCAGCTCCTTAGTTTTTCCTCAGTTTTCCCCAAGCCCTTGTTTGAAACCCGCGAAGCGGCTCGGACGGCGAGATTCCCGTTTAGTTGACCGTTCGTCACGTGTGGGGCCGCGTCTTGTGGGGCCGAGTCGTGTGGGCCCGCGTCGCGTGGGGCTGGTAGAAAGGGACCGCGTGGGACAGGACGAGAAGCGTTTGGTTGCACGTGAGCAGGAGCTGGGTTCGTCTCTCTCGGCCCCAAATTGGCATCCCTATTAAGTGCACCTTTTTCCCCTCTTTCTCTCTGTCCTTTTCACCAAATTAGTATAAAATCTAGAGAAGCTTGCATTTCTGACTTTCTTCAATTATTTGTGCCTTTTGGCCCTCGTTGTTTGCCCAATATGGCAGCAAATCTAGTACTCCCTCCGGTTCATATGTATGTAGTTAAATCTAGAAGCAAATCTCCAGGATAATGTACGATAAATTCACGAGTCATAGTAAATCAAGAAAACTAAGTACGGCCAACAAAATATAGTAGACTAGGGATAGATAATCCCTAGATAATATGGATAGATAATAGGCTGCATACACAGCAGCCAACATAGTAACAGAGTTCTTCACGAGCACCATCATACTAACATAACAACAAGGGATCCCTAGCTAACAACAAAGGGATCCCAACAACAAACTAGGAGGCGAGCAGCAGCAGCAGCGACACGTCCGGGACTCCGCCTACCCCATCCGGCTCTCCCTCCACTTGTTGCTCTTGCTCCCCTTGGGAGCCTTGGGCTTGAGCGGAGGCATGCGCCCGGCGGAGATCTCCACCCGCCGCAAGCTGCGGAGGTGCATGCCGAGCGCCCCGTGCTTGGCGCGGAAGGAGTGGACGTTCACCGTCGTGCCGACCTTGGGGAAGGTGTTGCTGATGTTCTCGGCATGCGTGACGAGGCAGTTGAAGTCCGTGGCGCCGAGTCTCCTGGTGCGGAAGGGGCACCTGTACACCTCCTTGGCGAAGTAGGAGATGTATCGGCCGACCTGCAGCCTCCGCGAGCACTCGGCGAGTCTTGACGTCCTCCTCGCTCTTCGTCGCTGCCGACGTCGCTGCCGTACATCCGATCCATATCAAACAGAAACTAGTGAATGAGTTGCAACGATGACTAACGTACATGATAACAAAGTTAAGAAAAACAGAGTCAGCCTCGGTTAGAGTGGACATGATTATATATCTACGGGGAAGGGGTAAGCGAACTAAAGCTCATGCACAACAGATTTGTACACAGCAATGGTTCGCTGAACCCTCCCTGTAAAAATTTGTGCCCAACCATTCATCATAGGCAAAGAAACAGATTCTAGATCTGAACTAGATCTGAACTTGAACACATTCGAGATTATTTGCAAAATTAAACGGTTGATATCTTTTGATTAGTGCATAAAATAACTGATTGAGATCCCATGATTACTTGCATAAATTAACTGATTGAGATCCAATATTACTTGCATAAATTAACCGAACAGCCGAACCCCAAATCAAGAAGTGATCAAAACAAAATGGAATAAAATCGGCGCAAATATTAGCCCAATACAGATCCATCTACAGATCCATCTACACCAGCAAAAATAGGGTTCAAAAAGGAATGGGGAACAAAAAAGGAAGCAAACCGTAGTTACCTCGTTCCATGGGTCCTCCAGGGAGGTGTCGTAGGGGTTCGGGGGCGGGACGTACGGCACGGGGTCGTAGGGGTCCCATCCCGCCGGGATCCGACCGCCACCGGCGGCAGCAGCCTCCGATGCACCGGCGGCGGCGGCGGCGGCGGCGTCGTCCGTCGAGGGGACGGGGCCGAAGATGGAGGCGTCGCGCTTCGAGCCAACCTCGACGATGGGATTGGCATTCTCCTTGTCCATCTCTCCGGCGGAGGAAGAGGAAGAGGAAGAGGGAGAGGGAGAGGGTTTTTGCTTTGGAGAAGATGATGGGACGTGGGAGAGAGTTGGCGATGCGTGAGCGAGTGAGAGTGACAGAGACAGTGGGAGGAGGCGTCTATAAAGGCGAGGGGTGGTTAATGCGACCCGCGTCCTACGCGTGCACGGGTGCACGTCCGCACGTCTTGGACTTCGCAACGCGACACGCGTCCACGATTGCACGTCTCGACTTCTCCACCGCGACCCGCGTCTACGCGTCAACAATTGCACGTGTCCTCGAGTCTAACCCCGGAAATTTAGATATACTCAGGTATACCCTCGAGTCTTATACTAGCATTTTTTGTGTGCTCAATTTTCCCCTCGAGTGCTAATACTGGCTAGTGCAATATACTCAGTTTTACCCTCAAGTGGCTGGTCAACAGAGAGTCAACAAATGGGATTAACTAGTTAAATGAGTCATTTAATGTGCAAAAAAATCCTAAAAAGAGTGGCACTTACTCATGGAGTCTTTACCACAAATTGACACTTCTCAAATCATAGATAAATCATAGATAAATCAAGTTTTACCACAAATTGCCACTTCTCAAATCACCTAGTAGCTATGAAGGTGCATGGTTTTCCACAATAAGCCCTTCCCAAAACAGCTTCCCCCAAATCATACTTTGTCTAAATGAGGCCACAATTCTCACACCGATGTATATTGGTATTGCAAATAGTTTGAGGTAGGCCAAGATGGGTTTCATTGTACAAAACACGCATTTTCCATTTTTTAAATCTCATATTTGAATCCCTTAGTCTATTTACTACTCAGGTGCCCTTGGTTTCTTGATAGTACTCGGCTTTGCCCTCTCTCTTCACAAATTCTCGCAGACGTGCATCATCGCTCTGATTGGTCTAGCCCATGTCACGCGGATCGTGCCCACCGACCGTTGATCGTATGATATAGGGAACGGGCAGGATAACCCCTCTCTCTCTCGGTTGGCGGTTAATTAGCTTGTCGAAGGGCGGTTTTACGTATTATTTTTCACGCGCTAAAAATTATAAACTGTTTTAGGCGTTATTTTTCACGCAAAAAATGATAAACCATCACCGATTTGTTGTTACCATTACTTTTCACGCAAAAAAAATGATAAACCATCACCGATTTGTTGTTGCCATTACTTTTCACGCAAAAAATTGATAAACCATCAACAATTTGTTGTAGCCATTACTTTTCACGCAAAAAAAAATGATAAACCATCACCGATTTGTTGTTGCCATTACTTTTCACGCAAAAAATGATAAACCATCAACAATTTGTTGTAGCCATTACTTTTACGCAAAAAATGATAAACCATCAACAATTTGTTGTTGCCATTACTTTTCACGCAAAAAATATGATAAACCATCACCGATTTGTTGTTGCCATTACTTTTCACGCAAAAAATGATAAACCATCAACAATTTGTTGTAGCCATTACTTTTCACGCAAAAAATGATAAACCATCAACAATTTGTTGTAGCCATTACTTTTCACGCAAAAAAATGATAAACCATCAACAATTTGTTGTAGCCATTACTTTTCACGCAGAAAAAACCTAATTTGTTACAAAAGCTGGTTTCAGTGAGACCTAACCAAGTTTGGCATACATGATGGCATACCTATAACAACAAGGAATATCTAAAAGGGAAAGTTTCAGAAAATTTAGGGTGAAAATGATGCCATACATGATGCTTGTTTTTCGAGGTTTTGACCTGAAAATCAATTGGGTATTGTAAAGGGAAATAAAAAGTTCGAAAAATGTAAAAACGAAACAATCTATCTATCTATGTATAGAAGATCAGCTGTATGAAATTTGAGGTTATTTAGAGAAGGTAGAAAAAATCACCTTGTTAGAAAAGCTGGTTTCAGCGAGACGAAACGGCATGCGCTTAAGCAAAGTGATTTTTTCGAACATCTCCAAATGACCCCAAATTTTCCATACATGATGCCATACGTGTAACAACAAGGAACCCTATCTAAAAAGTGTCAAAAAAGTTTGCCCAACCGTATAGCTCTATCAAAAAGAACCTCACCATGGCGCTAGTATAATTTTGGGATAGTTACAAACTTTCGTTACCTAACCTTCAACATGAAACTTGTTTCAAATTCATTTTGGCCTACAAGAAACAAATCCCAACTTGATTCGAGCACCACAGCCTCCAAACGATGCCGATGCCGATATCGGCATGGTCGAACGGCTATGCTCGCCGCCATCGCTAGGTCAACGTCGGGATGCACCCTCAATCCCGTCCCCTCATTCGATCACCGACACACCGGAGATACCGCCGAGGCCAATGCCGAACGTACATGCCGATGCCAATGCCGATCATGCATGCACGCCGCCGTGGGCACGGCCACGCCGACCCGCTATCGCTGGACGCCACGGACCGCCGCGAGGTCTTTCCCTTCGCCACCACACTCTCCTAGCACCCACCTATACACGCCGGAAAGGAGAGACACTAGTTTTCTCTACATTGCTCGCGTTCGTGTCCGACACGGTCAGTCAAAGTTTTGAGGTGGTCGTCGATGTCGTCGACCATTTCTTCTCTTCTTTGCATGGTTAAACGCGTCTAGTTCATATCTATTAATGCGTCTGGTCTCGCCTCATGCAGTTCTTTGTGGACGTCGATCTCATCTCGGCACCCCGCATGCCACCTCCTCCGTGCCATCGCTGTAGAGCTCCGTTTAAAAATCTAATCCTACCCGTGTATTGCCCATTGTATCAGCGTCATGGCCCCACTTGTCATTTGATATACCGAAGCCCCACTCGTTCGCGTTTTGGTCAGGGATACAGCGATGCTTACGGTCAAACAAAGATGGATGGTCTGACGTGTCTTTGCAGGCTCTACGTGGCCCCACTAGTCGGAAGATAACGGTCAACCGTCGGGCAACCGGCCGTTACATCACGTGTGATGGTTTCAGACAAACGCTTGGGTAAAACTGAGGAAAAACTAAGGAGCTGGGGAAAACTGAGCACAACTAAGGACCCGAGGGCACGAAAATAGAAATCCCTATTTTATTGCATAGTAATTTCCTGAGCTAGGGGTTTGCATGGATCTTTTTTTTTTCAAAGCGAGTTTGGAGAATTCAGCTAGTTTGGTAGTATGGCTTTTGTCTGTTAGTCGGTCTTAGGATCCTATTATTTGATATTAACTTCTCCTATAATTTTTTAGAATTTTAGACGTTAATTCAACTGCAACATATTATACATTTTTTTATTACTTTCATAATACGTTCATACTCATATTATGGATATATATGAAGCCATTTATTTTTAAAGCCTTTTATATTTTTTTCTTTCCACAATGTCATTTTTTAAAATATATGCCACCATATCCTAGGGTAGTATCGCACGCATGCAATTGAATGCGCGCGCACACACATAAGTTAAATGCAAATACGGCCAACTACGGAGTTTTTCATCTCTTCGGTGAAGATTTCATCCACATAAATCATCTGGGTTGAGTGCTCGTGTAGCATCTAGACTCTTTTTTATATATTCTTTAGCAGTCGTAGTTTTCCCGTCCTGGAAAATACTCCTTAATTATGCATATATTCGAAATCTCCATCATTATTATTATATGTAGTTAATGAAGAGTAAGCAGGTTAGATTATTTAGGACATATGGAAGAAAGTGGTGGCTTCCTTTTTATCTGTATATTGCCTTTCTCATATATGTGCTACCATATCCTTAGGTAGTATCACTCGTATGTCATCATTTTTTCAAATATATTCGTACATTGCCTTTCTTATATTTAGCACAGGGAAGAACACGGTGGCTTCCTTTTATTCGTATATTGCCTTTCTCATATATATACCACTATATCCTTAGGTAGTATCACTCGTATGTCTTGACACACAGAAAAACATTAGCTAGAAGCAGATACGGTCAGGTTTGGAGTTTTTCTTCTCACCGATTAGTTTGTAGTCAGCTTCGTATATCTATATCTCTATTCGACGCAGAATTCATACACATAAATCATCTAACTGGCCTAGGTGACGTATAGCATCCGGACTCTATTTCTCAACGTATGGAAGCAACCGGACTCATTTGTTAGAGATCACATTTATTCCATTCCGAAACATACTCGTGCATATATTTTAAATCTCCGGTTTCGGAAAACTTGAATTTGCACGATAGTAGTCTTATGGAAATCTATGTATTCCTATGAAAAATTCAATTTGCATGACTGTATGTATGATTATATTTTTTGTTTTGAGAATCAAAGATGTCATAATTAAGTGGCAATATATACGTGTGTGAGACAGATCAAATTTTCCGTGTAACCATTGAAGTCATTCCGGCTGATATGTCACTTGTATATGCTGCATATATGCACTGCTTTAACCTGATACGTTTTTCAGTTTCTCATGCATGGATACGTGGAGCCCTAGTCTCCATATGGTATAGGGACAAAAAGAAAGAGATAGAGCTGGACTTTTTTTAGGGAGATAGAGCTGCCCTTTTTTTAACGTAAAGCATTTGGACTCTTTCTGGTACATGTACAGACTCCTTCGTTGGTTGTTTTATTTCAGCGCACGATGTTGTACGGGATTTTTTTTTAATCGCCAACATTATAGGCTAGATTATTTAGCACATCTGGAAGCTTATATGGATATCACGGCCTCGTACCTTTCCATGTGTACGTGTTTTGTAACGTGACAACAATTTACGTAACTTTGACTTGACCTTTAATCTCATCCGTTACTATTACAATCAATGGATCTAGTAATTTTAGCTTATGTGGATTAACCTGGTGTCTCCGTTAAAACACTCTTATTTTGCTTTTAGTATATAATAGATTATGATGTTGATGCTTCATCTCTTGATGTTACTTGATATACACTTTCTGCGCCTAGCTGAAAGACGTTAAAGAAAAGCGCTTATGAGAGACAACCCATGTTTTTACTACAACACTTTGTTTTATATTTGAGTCTTGGAAGTTGTTTACTACTGTAGCAACCTCTCCTTATCTTAGTTTTATGTTTTGTTGTGCCAAGTAAAGTCTTTGATAGTAAAGTAAATACTAGATTTGGATTACTGCGCAGAAACAGATTTCTTTGCTGTCACGAATCTGGGTCTAATTCTCTGTAGGTAACTCAGAAAATTATGCCAATTTACGTGAGTGATCCTAAGATATGTACGCAACTTTCATTTAATTTGGGCATTTTCATTTGAGCAAGTCTGGTGCCTTAATAAAATCCATCTTTACGGACTGTTCTGTTTTGACAGATTCTGCCTTTTATTTCGCATTGCCTCTTTTGCTATATTGAATGAATTTCTTTGATCCATTAATGTCCAGTAGCTTTATGCAATGTCCAGAAGTGTTAAGAATGATTGTCACCTCTGAACATGTTAATTTTTATTGTGCACTAACCCTCTAATGAGTTGTTTCGAGTTTGGTGTGGAGGAAGTTTTCAAGGATCAAGAGAAGAGTATGATACAATATGATCAAGGAGAGTGAAAGCTCTAAGCTTGGGGATGCCCCGGTGGTTCACCTCTGCATATTCTAAGAAGACTCAAGCGTCTAAGCTTGGGGATGCCCAAGGCATCCCCTTCTTCATCAACAACATTATCAGGTTCCTCCCCTGAAACTATATTTTTATTCCGTCACATCTTATGCACTTTGCTTGGAGCGTCGGTTTGTTTTTGTTTTTGTTTTATTTGAATAAAATGGATCCTAGCATTCACTGTATGGGAGAGAGACACGCTCTGCTGTAGCATATGGACAAGTATGTCCTTAGGCTTTACTCATAGTATTCATGGCGAAGTTTCTTCTTCGTTAAATTGTTATATGGTTGGAATTGGAAAATGCTACATGTAGTAATTCTAAAATGTCTTGGATAATTTGATACTTGGCAATTGTTGTGCTCATGTTTAAGCTCTTGCATCATATACTTTGCACCCATTAATGAAGAAACACTTAGAGCTTGCTAATTTGGTTTGCATATTTGGTTTCTCTAGAGTCTAGATAATATCTAGTATTGAGTTTTGAACAACAAGGAAGACGGTGTAGAGTCTTATAATGTTTACAATATGTCTTTTATGTGAGTTTTGCTGCACCGTTCATCCTTGTGTTTGTTTCAAATAACCTTGCTAGCCTAAACCTTGTATCGAGAGGGAATACTTCTCATGCATCCAAAATCCTTGAGCCAACCACTATGCCATTTGTGTCCACCATACCTACCTACTACATGGTATTTATCCGCCATTCCAAAGTAAATTGCTTGAGTGCTACCTTTAAAATTCCATCATTCACCTTTGCAATATATAGCTCATGGGACAAATAGCTTTAAAAACTATTGTGGTATTGAATATGTACTTATGCACTTTATCTCTTATTAAGTTGCTTGTTGTGCGATAACCATGTTTCTGGGACGCCATCAACTATTCTTTGTTGAATATCATGTGAGTTGCTATGCATGTCCGTCTTGTCCGAAGTAAGAGAGATCTACCACCTTAATGGTTGGAGCATACATATTGTTAGAGAAGAACATTGGGCCGCTAACTAAAGCCATGATTCATGGTGGAAGTTTTAGTTTTGGACATATATCCTCAATCTCATATGAGAATAATAATTGTTGCCACATGCTTATGCATTAAAGAGGAGTCCATTATCTCGTTGTCCATGTTGTCCCGGTATGGATGTCTAAGTTGAGAATAATCAAAAGCGAGAAATCCAAAATGCGAGCTTTCTCCTTAGACCTTTGTACGGGCGGCATGGAGGTACCCCATTGTGACACTTGGTTAAAACATGTGTATTGCGATGATCCGGTAGTCCAAGCTAATTAGGACAAGGTGCGGGCACTATTAGTATACTATGCATGAGGCTTGCAACTTGTAAGATATAATTTACATAACTCATATGCTTTATTACTACTCGTTGACAAAATTGTTTCATGTTTTCAAAATAAAAGCTCTAGCACAAATATAGCAATCGATGCTTTCCTGTTTGAAGGACCATTCTTTTTACTTTTATGTTGAGTCAGTTCACCTATCTCTCTCCACCTCAAGAAGCAAACACTTGTGTGAACTGTGCATTGATTCCTACATACTTGCATATTGTACTTGTTATATTACTCTATGTTGACAATTATCCATGAGATATACATGTTACAAGTTGAAAGCAACCGCTGAAACTTAATCTTCCTTTGTGTTGCTTCAATACCTTTACTTTGATTTATTGCTTTATGAGTTAACTCTTATGCAAGACTTATTGATGCTTGTCTTGAAGTACTATTCATGAAAAGTCTTTGCTTTATGATTCACTTGTTTACTCATGTCATTACCATTGTTTTGATCGCTGCATTCATTACATATGTTTACAAATAGTATGATCAAGGTTATGATGGCATGTCACTTCAGAAATTATCTTTGTTATCGTTTTACCCGCTCGGGACGAGCAGTAACTAAGCTTGGGGATGCTGATACGTCTCCGACGTATCGATAATTTCTTATGTTCCATGCCACATTATTGATGATATCTACATGTTTTATGCACACTTTATGTCATATTCGTGCATTTTCCGGAACTAACCTATTAACAAGATGCCGAAGAGCCGATTCTTTGTTTTCGCTGTTTTTGGTTTCAGAAATCCTAGTAACGAAATATTCTCGGAATTGGACGAAATCAACGCCCAGGGTCCTATTTTGCCACGAAGCTTCCAGAAGATCGAAGAGGAGTCGAAGTGGGGCCACGAGGCGCCGCCACACTAGGGCGGCGCGGCCCAGGCCCTGGCCGCGCCGACCTAGGGTGTGGGGCCCTCGTGTGGCCCCCTGACCTGCCCTTCCGCCTACTTAAAGCCTCCGTCGCGAAACCCCCGCATCGAGAGCCACGATACGGAAAACCTTACTGAAACGCCGCCGCCGCCAATCCCATCTCGGGGGATTCTGGAGATCTCCTCCGGCACCCTGCCGGAGAGGGGATTCATCTCCGGGAGGACTCTTCACCGCCATGGTCGCCTCCGGAGTGATAAGTGAGTAGTTCACCCCTGGACTATGGGTCCATAGCAGTAGCTAGATGGTTGTCTTCTCCTCATTGTGCTTCATTGTTGGATCTTGTGAGCTGCCTAACATGATCAAGATCATCTATCTATAATGCTATATGTTGTGTTTGTCGGGATCCGATGGATAGAGAATACTATGTTATGTTAATTATCAAGTTATTACCTATGTGTTGTTTATGATCTTGCATGCTCTCCGTTATTAGTAGAGGCTCGGCCAAGTTTTTGCTCTTAACTCCAAGAGGGAGTATTTATGCTCGATAGTGGGTTCATGCCTCCATTGATATCCGGGACGAGTGACGAAAAGTTCTAAGGTTGTGGATGTGCTTGTTGCCACTAGGGATAAAACATTGATGCTATGTCTAAGGATGTAGTTGTTGATTACATTACGCACCATACTTAATGCAATTGTCTGTTGCTTTGCAACTTAATACCGGAAGGGGTTCGGATGATAACTCGAAGGTGGACTTTTTAGGCATAGATGCAGCTGGATGGCGGTCTATGTACTTTGTCGTAATGCCCAATTAAATCTCACTATATTTATCATGACATGTATGTGCATTGTTATGCCCTCTCTATTTGTCAATTGCCCGACTGTAATTTGTTCACCCAACATGCTTTTATCTTATGGGAGAGACACCTCTAGTGAACTGTGGACCCCGGTCCATTCTCTTATACTGAAATACAAATCTGCTGCAATACTTGTTCTTTACTCGTTTTCTTGCAAACAATCATCTTCCACACAATACGGTTAATCCTTTGTTACAGCAAGCCGGTGAGATTGACAACCTCACTTGTTTCGTTGGGGCAAAGTACTTTGGTTGTGTTGTGCAGGTTCCACGTTGGCGCCGGAATCCCCGGTGTTGCGCCGCACTACATCCCGCCGCCATCAACCTTCAACGTGCTTCTTGGCTCCTCCTGGTTCAATAAACCTTGGTTTCTTTCTGAGGGAAAACTTGCTGCTGTGCGCATCATACCTTCCTCTTGGGGTTCCCAACGAACGTGTGAGTTACACGCCATCAGTCGTGTCCTTCTCATGGGAGGTAGGCGGCACCGGTGGTGACGGGGCGACGACGACGGAGACCAGTGGCCGCACAGCATGAGGTGGCGACGGGGCGACATCGACGGAGACCGGTGGCCGCGCAGCATGAGGTGGCGTCGGCACCTGGGCTGGAACAATGGTTGACGCCAGGCGTGCCGTCGAGTAGGGACGTCGGTGACCTCCATGGCTGTTGGAGGAGCGGTGAGGGTGGCCCTGGGGATCACGACCCTTCCGCAGGCCGCCCGTCGTGGAGCGCATGCCGGTGCTAGCACCGCGCAAGCTGCGGCGAGCGTGACGGGCAGGGTTGCGGTCCGCATCCTCATCATCATCGTGGCGGCGGCGTGAATAGGGTTGTCGGTCGTCGCAGCGGAGGCTTGGCCTGGAGCGGCTGCGGTAGCGGTCATCGCGCCCATGAGAACGGGAGCGCCTGTGCGAGTCGATGTCATCACGGTCTTCGTGATCTTGGGAGCGGGAGCGACGTGCCCTACTGCGGCCAGGGTGGCGCGACTGGGAACGAGAGTGGCGCGCCTCGCCACGGGCGTCGTTGCGAGAGTGGGAGCGGCGCCTGCCTCCATGGTCAGCATGGGAGGAGCGGGAGCGAGGGACCAGCTCCCGGCTTTCATAAGCCTCGCGGTTGGCACGAGAGTCCGGCTCCTTTGGGCGCAGTTCACCGAGCGGGGGGATCGATGCCGGGAGGACGGAACCCGAGCCAACCCCCACCGGCAGGCCATCAATGGTGCCCAGGTGACAAGTCGGGGGGGGGTGTGCAATGTCGGCCTGAAGTTCGTAATGGCTTCGCCACCGTCCAGCACCGGGGCGCCGTTGAAATCTTCGATCCGGTCAATATGAAGAAGCACCCTGAAGGTCATCCCTCTCTTCCACTGGTCCGGTCTGTCCTCGTCGATGCGCAATTTCGAAGAGAGGCCGCAAGGGGCCTTGTTGACGAAGGTACACCACATTACCTTGGCGATGCGACGCGGAGATGGCGTCCACACCCACATACCGAAAGAGGAGGTGTCCTCCATGGTGGTGAAGCCGTCGTCGAGCCGTTGCACCGCGCAATTCCTTCCCACGAGCTGATCCACGACCTCCGGACGCCAAGCAAAGGGTGGCAGCCCATCGACCACCACATGAGCGCGCTAGTGCAAGTCGGCGTTGTAGGCATGCGAGATGGCGCGATATGGTCGGAAGTGGACATCAAGACCGTCGAGCTTGAAGTTGCAGCGGTCGGTGCGCATCACCCGGTCGCGGAGCTCGGCAGAAGCAAACTTGACGATGTACTGCTCCGGGAAGTGAGTGCTGACCACCAAATCCGAAGTGCTGAGGCGGAATTTGCGGCAGAACACATCCTCGACGTCGGTGCGGTCCGTCCCCGGCGGTGCAGCGAGCACCCAAGCCACAATGGCGGAGTACTCCCACTCCAGGCGTGCGCGGTCGAGGTCGTAGGAGGTGGCGATGTAACACGAATCCTCCTCCTTGCGCAACGAGGGGTCACCGAGGCCAGCCATGGAGACCGGGGCAGCACGGGCGCAGACGGAGGGTGAGGGGACGCAGGAAAGTGGAGGCGATGGAGTTGGGCGGCTGGCGAGTCCGCGGACGCGTGAACGGGAGCAGGAGGTAGCTCTATGCTCGGGCGACTTGTACCGAAGGCAGGGGCGTCCGGCTCCCTTTGTAGTCGAGGAACGGGGTGCTTCACCTCCCCATTGATGACGGCGTATTGAAGAGGAACGGCGGTGTTGGGGAGCGGAAGCGTCCGCTTGGGCGACGGGGCGACGTTGGGGAGTGGAGGCGACGCGGCGGGCCTCGCGTTGCGCGCGGCATGAAAGGACGCGCGTCCAACCGTCTTCTTCCGCGGGAGGGCCCGCGCCTGGATGGGAGCTCGGCGGGGGGATCGAGAAGCGCACCGATTTCGGCGGTCGTGCCGGCCTTGGAGCAGCGGCGGAGCGGAGGATCCCCACTGGGGCGGGAGCCAGGAAACCCGAAAGGGACGGGCAGCCCGCTCGGTGCCATGCCGCGAGCGCAGAGCTGACGCGGTCGCAGTCCTCCGAGGATGGCGCATCGAGGAAGAGGGAGCCCACAATGGAGCTCCGAAGGCGTCGCCGGCCTTGGCTCACGCGCGCCTTCAAAGGGGAGGCCGTTGGGGCTGGTACGGCCGCAGCTCCAGAACTGCAGATCTTGGGCTTCGATGGGGCTGTCTTGCCGAGGAAAACCGGGGTGAAAAAGGGAGGCAGCACTACAAGGGAAAGGCCTACTGCCGGCGCACCAAATAGGCTTATTGCCGGCGCACCTAAGCCCGCCGTTGCGAACGGGCCGGTGATAACAGCTCATTGCCGGCGCGCCTGAACGTTCGCCGGTGGTAAGGTAGCTACTGCCGGCGCACCTGCCCCGATTCGCCGGCAACTGCCATATTCCACCGGCGCACCTGTTGCTGCGCCGGCAGTAGGGATGCCAGCACTGGCGCGTGCTTTGTGCGCCGGCAGTAGGTAATGTAGCTTCGCCGGCAGTAGAAGTCGAAAATACAATTTTATAGCCTTTTTCCAGCTTATTACAATGCATATTTGCAAATTTATACAACAGTTCATATTTGTACAGCACCACATGCAATATGAGAAGCACATAGAGAGTGAAGTATCATTTCGGTATCAATACACAAATACACAAGTCTCGTTCCGGAATGTTGATTCATACAACACATGTGCGAAGGACGAAGTTTCACAAAGTTAGAAGTCTCGGTACATAGTCGTCGCAAGTGTCGTTATACACCTCACATAACCTAAACTACAATCACATAGAACATGAACAACATGGTCACGATGACCATCATCACGAAGGCCATGGTCTTCATCCGGTTCCTCCTCATGTCCCTCATCTCTCCCGCTAGATAACGGGCGTATCTTCCTTCCGCCTCCACCCTAGTGGGGTATCCCTTGTAGCTTTTGCCGCTGAAGCGGTGCACTTGTCTCCGACAGTCCTCCCAGTCGTCGTAGACTCCAGGAACCCTCCCCTTGTACACGACATATGTCGTCGGCATCTCCATGCACAAGACAAGTAAAACGTTAGTACCAATGCAATGAACAAGTGCCAACTCAAATAAGAGACAAGTAGTATGAACTAAATAGCATGTGCCTCATACTTTGTTGGTCGAAATAAATAATAACATACAGGGATGGGGTCAGCGAGGCTAGGTAGGATGCACAATAGCTTGATATTTGTGGCCATCACACCAAGCCTCACTGGCCCCACCCCGGAGTGTACAAGTGACCAAACATTTTAATCATTGGCCAATGCAATTAAGAAGTGCGAACTCAAATAAAAGACTAGTACGAATTAAATAGCGTGCCTCATACTATGTCGGTCGAAACACATATTAACATCCGGGGATGGAGTCGGTGAGGCTAGGTAGGATGCACAATAGATTGATACTTGTGGCCATCGCACCAAGGCTCACTGGCTCCACCCCCGAGTGTACTAGTGACCGAACATTCTAATCATCGGCGAACTCCAAATACGAGGCAAGTAGGGGTCGAGTAAATGCAAATAATTATGAAGGTATCTACGCCATAATCTTGAAATATATAGCAAAGTAAATGAAACTATAGACACATGTTCACATGCACATCCATACAACTAAATAAAAGCAACAAGTCGATTCTATGGGAATATGTAGCAAGTATTACAATACGGAAGTTCAAAGACATATCGTTCAAGCTTTAGCAATAGTGTTCCCGTCGTAGGATCAGGTTGTACGCCTAGGGGGGAATGGACGGCAGCCCTCAAGCGTGTTGAACGGCCTCTCATCACGCGACATCTCCAAGCGGAGTTCTATCTCATCATTAGGTGGTAGACCGTAGCCGTAGAAGAGCTCGCCAGACCTAGTGTTGACATCCTGCACGATTACCGTGCAAATGAACTGCTGGATGCGACCCCAGTTCTTCCTAATCTCTCTATCAGTGGCATCCGCCATGTTTCCAAACCTCTTTCTGAAATTCTCTGGCAGCAACATGTCATCTGCGTACTTTATGTACTCCTGCATCTGAAGGATGGCGTACCACGCGTCCATCCCATTGTCTTCCTTCGACTGCTTGAGGCAGGGGAAGTTGGTTGTGTGGGTTAAGACGAAGCCTCCTCGGGATTTCCTCTCTACTTTGAGGGGGCTCGCCCTGTTGGCGAAGCCGGTGAGAGCATCATTGAGAAGGGCCCCGATGTGGTAGTAGTCTTTCTTCTTGTCCCTACCCGAGTCGAGATAGACCGCATGCGAGTGTTGCGGGTGCACGACGATGAGAGTGCAGAACTTGTCTCTCGCGGAAAACACACGGATTAACCTTTGGAAATGCAAATGGAGATATACGATAGAATGGTGATGGGGACTAGCGAGTGATTACTTACTCGGGGAAGTAAGGGATGAGAATGGCGCCCTTCTTAATGTTCGCCGGCATGAAATCCTCGACCTGCTTGGTAGCAATCGCCCGATCCCCAGTGGTTGCGGATGATGCTCTCCCGCATATAGAAGGGGTCCATTATCGCGATGGTCGGCGTCCCCTCCTTAACGATCCGGGAAGACAAGCTAAGAGCAACTAGGCGAACCACACTAAAGTGGAGCATTTGCATGCGAAAGATGCTGAAGATGTCATTGAACCGGATGAAGCACAAGTCCGCGGGGTACTTCTCGACGAAGTTCATGCCAGTTGGCACCTTCGCCACGAAGAGAGGGTAACTAGGATCTTTTGAATTGAGAAGCTGCTTCTCCAAATACTGGACTTGGTTATGCAAGCTCGCCATATCCCCGGTGAGTAACCTGAGGACATGCTCCGGCAGCATCGGTTCACCCAAGTGATGCAGATGTCGCCAATTGTTTGGCAACTTGTCAAGGAGTGCCACCTTGTCCTTGTCTTTGGCCGCCGCCTTGTCTTTGGCGTCCTTCTTAGCTGGCCTCTTCCTCTTCTTGGGTTGTAGTGCTGGACCATCCATCGCCGTAGTGGCCGTAGCACGGAGTGTGTTTGGGCTCAGCATCTTTTTGACGGCGGCGGCGGCGACCTCATCAGGATTTTCCTCCTCAGCCGTTTCTTGAGAATCGAACAGCTTCTTGGAGCACCCATATTTCGAGGCCAGCGCATCCTCATGGACAACTTGTGAAGACGTAGGAATATCCCATTGGAAGTCGTCACATTCGTATTCCTCGGCCTCTGGCGCCGCTGGCTGTTGTGGTGGGGCGCTGACCAACGGCGCAACTGGCCGTTGTGGTGGGGCGCTGACCTCTGGCGCAGCTGGCCGTTGTGGTGGGGCGATGACCACTGGCACCGCTGGCTGTCGTGGAGGGACACTGACCTGTGGCGCCGCAGGGTGCTTGTCTTTGCTTGTCGTCGACCCCGAGTAGGTGTTGATCCTAATTAGGGTCTTCGGCCATAGCAGTACCCAACCCTTCAGTGAGGCCAGATTCAACGGGCTATCGTCCTCGGCACCATGCGGTTGATTAGGAGGAAACAAATCCTCATAGCCCGGTAACGCCCGATCCACTTCAACCCGGTAAACGTCATCCTCCATATCTCGTGTGTGCCACTTCTTATCCAGGGGCCGAATGATGGACCCCCTCGCGACGTCTTTGAGTTCGCCGTTTACTCTCATCAGGAAGGTGCATGGCGTTGAGAGCGCCTGCGAGAACATGTGTATGGCGTTAGAGAGAGGGCAAGGATGACGAAACTAATATATTAACTTGATGTACACATGGGTTAATTACCGTGAGGGCGTTGAGCTCGGCTAATGTCGACGGGCCGGCACATGCGGCGGCGGGCGTGCAAGTGACGGAGGGGCTGCTACCCGGCATGGACGGTGAATCCCTAGCACCGGCGACATTGCCGGCGGCCGGAGGAGTCTCCATTATAACATTGTCATTGCCGGCGGACGGCGGCGCCATCGAGGTTGCTGCCGTCGAAGCTAACCACTTGCATTTTCGGGGGGGGGGGGGCTTGTTTGCCACCCTCATACCACGCGTGTAGAGCGCTGAAATCTGCTTGGACTGAAGCGGCGACTTCAGCTTTGACTTCAGGTACGAGCGTAGCTTTGAGTTGCGGTACCAGTTGCGGTACCAAACCAGCTTGGACTTGGGCTAGGATTGACTCCCTCATTTCCTCCGCCTCCGGCTGCTTCCTCTCACTGCGCGCATTTTTATCGGCCGCAGACGACAAGCCATAGTGACCATGCTTGTAGCCTGTACCGGCGCCAGCCACACGGCCTCTATGCGGCCTTCTCGTCGGTGAATGCTCATTAACGATGTTTAGCGCCCGTACGAGAGGCTTGTCCCGAGCTACCCTGCCCGTCGACGCTCGGGAGGAGGAGCCTTCGTCACATTGAGAAAGTCTTTGTCTTTCTTCTTCCTGCGGAAGAAACGCGAACCATTTAGAAATGTTGCTACTATTATATGAACGATACTTGATCTAATTAAACCGGTAAATTGCTTACCAGTTTTTTCTCCAACGCCAGGACCTTCTTGTCGTTCGTGAACCAAATTATGTCGGTTACGACCTTCGGGTCCGTGACAAGTTCCCCGGTTAGTTTCTTCTTATGGTACCGGGACCTCGATGAATCTTCTTTCAAGCGGGTCCTTGTACTTGAGCCATGGGTTCTCAATGCCGGCATTTACATACGCCTCGTCCTCCTTCGCCCAATAGGGCTCCTTTCCCTCGTACCCACGGCTCCCAAGGTTGTGGTTGCCGATGTTAAGCTCCCGCATTTCCTTCCCCCACAACTTGCGATTCTTGGTTGCTTGTAGCTCTTCATTGGCCACAAAAGCATCAAAGTCCGCCTGGGAGACATGCGGAAAGGCGGAGTGGACCTCTTCGAAACCTTTGCCCTCAGCAATCAGCTTCCGCACCATGTACTTATAGCTGCTCAGGTGTTTGGTGAACTTCGGGAGGGCTTGTGAGTTCACAATGTTGTTGGTTTGATGACCTGGAGGCGTAGTCGCCTAGGAACTTGTATCGTGCGTGCAACCTCGCAATGAGCTGGGCTCGCAAAGGCGCTTTGCTCTCAGCTCGGAGGTCCGTCTCGTTGAGATTGACGACCTCTCGGAGGATACATGCCGGTTGGTTGCCGTACCCCTTGGCAACATCCTTAGGCTCCACCGGCAAACCACTGGCGGGGTCCACCTCTTTGACTGTGTCTCTGCCGGTGCCGACCGTGTTTTGGCGCCTTGCCTTCCGCGGCCTCTTGGAACCACTTGTCCCGGTGCCACTACTCCCGGCGGCGCCGCTAGGATCGTCGCCGCTTGTCTCGCCGCCACCCCGGCGGCGCCGGCTGCCTCGTCGCCGCTTGGTGCGTAGGTACTACCCCCGGCGGCGTCGCTTGCCTCGTTGCCGCTTGGCTCCTCGCCACTACCCCCGGCGTCATCCTCCATCTCATGGTCCTCGTCGCCGCCAACACCGGCGGCCTCGGCATCCTCCTCCGTCCTAAAGAAGTGCCTATTGTAGTGCTCCTCTAATTCTTCTTGAGACGCCATGGTGGCTTGCACTAATAGAAGATGAAAAAGAGTTAGAATTCACGGAAAAATTCGGCATGACCTTTGCTAAAAATTGGTCATGCCGAGTGCTAGAATTGCCGGAACGGAAATGAATCGACATTCCGGCACTCAATAGCAACTCAATCCCCGTAACAGAAATGCAAGCATCTTGACAACACATGTAAATATTTACGGACATGTAAATGTGTAACGGTACATGTATACGATATCTTCATTTTCATTTCTTTTCCAACCAGCGGCAGAAGAGAGCAGCAACTTCATTTTCATTTTTTTCCAACCAGCGGCAAGAGAGCAACATGAGCTTAATTTCATTTTCTTAACCGGAGAGCAACATGAGAACACCCAAAATTGTACAATGCTCTCCGAGTTTAAAAATAGGTCACAGATTATATAGCGAGACTTAAATAAACATGTGCAAAACAATAAATAGGAACTCATAGTATTGCATTTTCCAAGAAATACTAGTTCACCTTGTGGCTTCTATTACAGAAGCAAATGAATACCCAATATTGGTACTGCACAGAATACCCAATACCTATTTTTTACCTTTCAGCCAGCCAGCACAGAATTTGTACAGAATTTACAGAATTTCAGCCAGCCCACATGATGAACCAATAATAGCATTATTGCTAGCATTACTACTAGCATTATATAAGATTCTAACCAATAATAATGATTTTATGATTCAAAGATTGAACCCTCCGCAAAATCCGACCCAAGCTGTACTTCCACTTCTTAGCAACCTCGCTACTATCATACGAGCTTGTACCCACTTATAAGACAGTTCCAAAAAACAGATCATTTTATATATATGGCGATGGCATATATATGGTTCATTTTAAAATTGGTTTAATTTCAAACTAGAGAGCATACAACATACAGAGCTTGTACCCACTTATAATAGCATGGACTGCAATAGCATTTTCTCTGGTTTTTACAATAGCATGGACAATTTTCTCTGGTTTTTACAATAGCATGGACCATTTTTTAAATGCAATTTGCTCATTTGCCAACTAGTAATTTGCAATTAATTTGCTCATTTAAACCAATAGTATCATGCATTATTCCAATAGTAGAACCCAACAACATGGATTCCTATTTTTTTATTCCCCTCCAAGTCTCAATAAAACCGAGCAAACTATCCTGTTTATGATGCATGAGTTATATAAGCCATTCTTCTATGCACAAAAAGAACCAAAACCGAGAGAACAATATCTTGTTTATGATGGAGTAACAAATTCATTTAGTTATTCATCAAGATTATCCAGAAATTTTAGGTATCAAATTCAATTTGCTACAAATTCAATTTATATGGCCTATTAGCCAGGGCATCAAATTCATGAATTTAACCAGCAAATTCAATTTGCTACAAATTCAAGATTATCCAGCAATTTATATGATTCATGAATTTAACCAGGGCATCAAATTCATGAATTTAACCAGGGCATCAAATTCAATTTGCTACATAGGCATCAAATTTCATTTGGGCATCAACCAGTTCGTCGTGTGGCATCAAATTTCATTTGGGCAACCTAGCATCTACCAAGAACAGCACACCGTGGGAGTAGGGATCGGAGGGGATCGAACAGGGAGGGGAAGAGGGAAGGGGAGAGGGAAGCTTACCGTGGCTGTCGCGCGGGGCAGGTGGTGGTGGCTGGTGGAGGGGACGGTGGAGGACGGTGGCGCCGACGTCCCCGGCCTGCTACACGCGCTCCGGCGACTGCTCCTCTCGGCGACGATGGCCCGCGCGCGACGCCTCCTCCTCTCGGCGATGGTGTCGACTGCTCCTCCTCTCGGCAGTGACGCCCTGCTCTTCCTCGCGGCGGCGTTCTCCTCCTCTCGGCGGCTCGGCGGCACGGGGGCGGGTGCAGGGAGGCGTCGCAGTTAGCTAGGGTTCGTTGGTTTGGGAGAATGGGGAAGAAGGAGTCGTGCGTGCGGTTAAGTCCCAGGTATAGCCGGACCCATCCTATTGCCGGCGCACCACCTGTTTGGTTCGCCGGGAACAACTATACCCCCGGCGAACCAAACAGGTGGTGCGCGGGCAATAGGATGGGTCCGGCTATACCTGGGACTTGTCCCCAGCCCTGGCTGGCTATTTCCTTTTCTATTTTATTTTATTTTTCTTCATTTCTTTATTTCTTTTCACTTTCTTTTATGTTTCTTTTCTTTTCCCACAAATCCTATACTATTTTATTTCCTTCTCTTTTCAAGATAATAACCAAGCAATATGAGTTAATTAGGCATTACAAAAAAATATGAGTTATATATATACATACTCAAAATATTGACCAACACAATATTAATTAGTCATACATAAAATATTGGCCATGACCATATGAGTAGTTATGAATTACACAAAATATGAGTTATAGATTGCAAATAAAGTTTTACATCCTCGATTGAGAAGAGTGTTTCGCTTTCTTCTTGCTTTTCTTGCTCGTCGTTGAATAATTTAGCCCCGTGTCGTGACTTCTTCTTTTGAAGGGTCGACCTGACCTCGGTAGCGTGGTCCTGCTTCTTCTTGTGGTGTATGTTGTGTCTTCGTCCTCGGATTCTTCCATCATTGGGTCTCCGACTTGTCCTTCGAAGTCTTCCTCGTTGGCGACTCCATCCATTCCGACGATGGTCCTCTTGCCTCTCCTCACGATAACACGGCTAGGCCCGGATGGGTCGGTTATGAAGAAGCATTGGTGCACGTGTTCTGCCAGTACCCATGGCTCATTCTGCACGGTGGCGTTCGTGGACTTTGATTTGTTGGCTTCGGGTAGAAACATGGTGGTGAAATACCGGTCTTCTTTTGTGACGCTCTTAGCCCAGCTGATACGGAACATCGGCACTTTCTCCCCAGCGTAGCTAAGCTCCCAGATTTCCTCGATTCTTCCGTAGTATCTAGTCTTTACGTCACCCGTCCGAGAATCCATCGTTACCCCCGAGTTCGGTAAACACTCGTTCTTATCTTTTTCTTCCGTGTAGAATGTGTACCCGTTGATATCGTACGCTTGGTAAGTCATGATGTTGGGCGCGGGGCCATGTGACAAGGCCAATACTAGTTTATCCTTGTCGGAATCCATTGGTGGGGGATTAGCATCAATGTGGTCTTTGAACCAGCGCGCGAAAGAGGAGTTGTGCTCTCGTATATTTACGCTTCCGTCATCATCGGCTTGCCACTGTTCTCTATCATGGTTTTGTGCTCTTTCAACCAAGGATCGATCAAGTCAATGTGTTGTAGCGCTACTAAGTTGGCCCTCGTCAAAGTCGGAAGTCCGACCAGACATGTGCACGTGCAGTTCCTTCCTTCCATTTTTGTGGCCTACTCCCTCGAACCTGCGGAGGTGCTTGTTTTGAGGCAAACCAACAGGGTCCTCGATGTCTAGATAATTCGTGCAGAAAGAGATGCACTCTTCGGTGAGCCAGCCCTGGACGATGCTTCCATCCGGATGTGACTCGTTACGAACGTATCCTTTAATGACCCCATTCATTCTTTCAAACGGCATCATGTTGTGTAAGAATGCCGGCCCTAGACCGACGATATCATCCATGATATGGACCAACAGATGGACCATCACGTCAAAGAATGCAGGCGGGAAGTACATCTCAAGCTCACATAGGATCACCACGATCTCTTCCTGGAGCCTTGCGAGTTTCTTCACGCTTATCGACTTCCGAGTTATGACGTCGAAGAAGTTACAGAGCCCAGTCAGCGTTGCACGGACATGGTCATCCATTATACCTCGGATTGCAACCGGAAGAATCTGCGTCATCATCACGTGATAGTCATGAGACTTCATGCCGCTGAAGTTTCGTTTCTTGGGGTCCATGTATCTGCTTATTAGCCCGGAGTAACCAAAGGGCACTCTGACTCCTAGAAGGCAATTGAAAAATTGATCGACCTCGGCCGGACTAAAAGTGAAGCAGGAGGGGGACGAGTAATAGTCCGGCTGCTTAATCCTTTTGCGCTTCGACCGCCGTCCGCCTCCTCCTCCGAATGTCCCTCTTGGGCCGCCGGGATCCGAAGCTCTTCCCCGATGCCCAAAACTTTCAGGTCGTGTCTTGCTTTCGGCCCATCTTTGGTCCGGTCCGGCATGTTGAGAAGAGTGCCAAGCAAGCTCTCGCACACGTTCTTTGTAATATGCATGACATCAAGGCGGTGAGGTGTATCGAGAATTTTCCGATGACGGCAAGTCCCAAAACACGGACCTCCTTTTCCATACACCAATGAGCGGCGTCGTTTCCTTTTTCTTCTTCTTCTCTCCGGGCTTTTGACGAATCTTTCCCGGCGCGAGGCACTCCTTCCAACCTTTCGGTAATGTATCGATCTCTTCGCCGCTCTTCTTACATGGAGGTCCTCGGGGTTCATTTGTACCATCGAACGGATCTCCACGCTTTCTCCACGGGTCGGTCTTCGTAGCCACCTTCGATGCCCCATGTAAGCTGTTTTCGAAGAGCCGGGATCCTTACCAAGCTGCAAAAACATCGTCTCTTCCATGCACCCGACACATGCCTTGTGTCCATGGCACACCCGGCACGAAATGTAACCGTATCCGAGGTAGTCCCGCACCGTCGTGATCAACGCGGCTCTCAAAGGGAAATGTTCTTCCGCGACGGCGTCCCATGTATCTACCCCTTCCTCCGCCCACAACGTTTCAAGCTCCTCCTTTAATAGTTCAAGATACATGTTGATATCGTTTCCTGGCCGTGTCGGCCCTTGAATTAGCATGCTCATCCGTATGTACTTCCTCTTCATGCACAGCCAGGGCGGGAGGTTGTAGATCCATACAAACACGGGCCATGTGCTATGTGTGCTGCTCTGGTTTCCGAACGGATTGAATCCGTCCGTGCTCGCACCCAACCTCGATGTTTCCGGGATCTGCCCCAAAACTTCCGAATTCATTGTCTAATGCTTTCCACCGGCTTGCATCCGAAGGGTGCGTCGAGCACTCGGGTGCTCAATCCGCTCTTTATCATTCAACACTGCCTCCTTTCTTTCTGCGTGCCAGCGCATGAGCTTTGCCTCCTTGCGGTCCGCGTAGAACCGTTGAAGCCGGGGGGCGAGCGGGAAGTACCACACAACTTTCCGAGGAGCTTTCTTCTTCCCTTTGTTGTACCGTTCAGCTTCACACACAGGACATTTGGTCTTGTCCATGTGCTCCTTGCGATACATGATACAGTCGTTGATGCAGGCGTGATACTTTTCGTGGGGTAAGTCGAGAGGGCACGTGATTCTCTTGGCCTCGGCTAGACTTCCAGGACACGTGTTCCCGGCAGGAAGGAGATCTTTCACGTATTCCGGGAGGTCGTCGACGCTTCGTCCGTCCATCCGTGTTTCACCTTCATCTCGCGAGCACATCGAGAGCTACTCTCAAGCGAGACTCCCCCAACCCGCGACCTGAGTCGTACAACGGAGTATTCGAGTCTATCTCGAGTTGCTCAAGCTTTGATTTCCGCTTGGCGCCGCCTTTCGTCTTTTCAAGAAGCGGATCTTGAAGATGAGGGTCCCGCACGACCGAAGCTAGCGGCACCTCTTCGTCGCCGTCAAGGTTATTGTCGTCGTCAAGGTTATTGTCGTCGTCAAGGTTATCGTCCTGTGCGACAAACTCTTCATCGTCATCAATATCATGATGCCCTCCTTCTTGCCGGCCATTATTACCACCGACGCCGTCGCCCCATTGACCTCCGCGCCATCATCACTCATCCATTGAGTGTGTCCATGCATGAAACCATTAGTGAGCAGGTGCCCCCGCAATTTGCCCGAATACGGGTCAAACCATTTCCCTCGTTTGCATCTCCGGCACGGACACAATACCTCCGTGCGGTTATTTTCATACATGTCGATGATCGCGTGTTTCGGATATCTCATCACGATGCTTTCACTCATCTCGATAACCATTATCGCCCGCATGGTAAGATTACATAATTGATTAGAACCATGCATCCGTCGGTAGTTTTCACGGAAAATTTCGGCATGACCTTCCTACACGGTAGGACATAGGAGCGCCAGAAATGTGCCGAAACGGAAACTTGAAGAATCAACATTTCGGCGCAACGTTGGAAACTCATTTTCAACGCCAACACACACACAAGCACAAGCACAACATATATATATGCCACACACGAGAGCTAGCTTTGCTTCAAATGTCCAACATACGTCGATTTCATTCTTTAATTTGTTCATTAATCACCTATTTGTTTGATATATTCGTCGATGAGATCGAGACGACGCGCCGCGACAATGGCGTATGGAAGCCGACTTTCTAGATCTAGATCTAGATTGAGCGGTCAATGCGGGATATTAGATCTAGATCTACATAGGGGGATGTGGGAGATGCATGTAGGAAGGGAAGATTTGCTCAAAAAATATGATTTTGTTTGGTCAAATTGGTGAAATTGGGGATAGAAATGGGCAAAAATGAGCTGGGTTGGGAGAAGGCTCGGGTTTGTGTGGGGAGTGGAGTGGTAGTAGAGTGTGGGAGTGGTTGTTGAGCAGAAATAACCGCCCGAGTTACTGCCGGCGCACCATGGCACGGGTGCGCCGGCAGAACATAGCTATTTCGGCTATACCACCCCCAGGCCAGGCCCAAGAGTCATTGCCGGCGCACCAGCCCAGGGGTGCACCGGCAATAGCCCGTTTTCCGCCGGCGCACCCCTGGGCCGGTGCGCCGGCAATGACTCTTGGGCCTGGCCCGAATCGACCGCGGCCATGCCAAGTTTTTTCCCCGGCGCGTCTTTCCGGCAGGTGCGCCGGCAGTAGGCCCTCATCGCCGGCGCGGCTGAAAACAGGTGCGCCGGCAACCCTTTCCACCGGCGCGTTTCTTAGGTGGTGCGCCGGCACCACTTGCCTCCACCTATAGCCATTTTCCTAGTAGTGCAGGGTGGGAGGAGGAGGTGGGGGGAGTTGGGGAGGTGGTGGAGGGAGGCTAGCACGGGCGGAGGCGCCGGCGGTAGGTGGCGGCGGCGGCCCAGCGCGGTGGGCGACCGAGTCGCAGGAGCTAACGGTCATATCTCAGCCTCCAGAAAACATATTTTTGCTGGTGGTTTGGCCTGTGGTCTCAATGGCCCAGAACAGGGGTAAGGCCTAGATGGAATTGGGCTAATCTAACAACATTGGGCCTCATTAGATTTCGCAAAGCCTACGCGCTGGGCTTTGCGAAGCCAGGAAAATTCGGATTTTTCAAAACATGACAAATTTCTGAAAAAGAGTACTTTGTTCATGTATTTTTGCATTATAATTTTCATAAATAAATAATTTAGTAAAAAGAAAAGTATTTACCTCAACTGGCAAACCGTCGGGTTGCTCATCGTACACGTCTCCTTCCGCCCTGGGCCAAAACTAAGCCCCCCAAAAAAAATCTCAACGGGTTCATATATTTGCAAATAAAATTAAGTACGATTGCAACCATGCACATATAGTGTCATTCTTTTTTTTTTTGAAGATGAACCATAATATATTACGCAAGCAAGCCGCCTCATTAAAAACCTTCCAGTTCACTTCGGTACCCTGGTAAGGAAAAGAGTGCGTAAAAAACTTGCCGCTCCATAGTCACAGAATGGTTACATCAGAAAGAGATGGTAAACCTAACAAGCTAAGGGTCTCGTCGACCCAATGTGTTTACAATCAATTGCAACCAACACAGACACAGATGCCGGCACTGAGCCCCAAAGCATACCGCTAGTGCCCTTTTTTTCCTAATTGCGCTAACGTATGAGCCACACCATTGCTCACGCGATCCACATTGGTAGCACAGATAAATTGATAAACCTTCAACAACTCCTGCCCTTCTGCGTATAAACTCCAGCTAGATGATTTGTCGATGTCCTTACTCATCATGGTCTGGACAGCGCGTAAGCAATCAGATTCCAAGACACCAGCGCTGCATCGTAGATTAATCAGATGCTTGAGACCCTCAAGGATGGCTAAGACCTCTGGCTCCTCCGCACTTGGGCAACGGGAAATGAATTTCCATTCAGAGAGAATAGTTCGACCGAGGTGATCTCTCAAGACAATTCCAATTCCCGCCTTCCTGCTTGCAGAGTCCCATCCAGCATCAACATTAGCTTTTACCGTCCCTTCTATCGGTGCTACCCATCGCGAGAGCTCTGATGGGCCCTCAGAACTATTAGCTTGTTCATGTAGAACATGTTGCTTGCCCTTGGCTGTTAGAGTATCAGTATTTGCATTAGCAAAAGACTCCCAGTAGCTGTTCAAATATGGAATCGACGCAGATATAGAGGCCTTCCCATCACCATGAACCAAGTTGTTTCTATGATGCCATGTCCGCCACAGAAGAAAAATGATTTACGCCCGTGAGGTTGTTGGTACATTGCTTATAAGCTGGAAGATCCATTCTTTTCCCGTGTTGCGAAATACGCTTTCATGGGGCAGGTCCCATACCTGTCTCATTCCTTCACGCAGCGCTCGCGCCATAGTGCATGTCACAAGGGCATGAAAACCATCTTCTATTCCAGCACCACAAATAGGGCAAGTTGGATCAATCTTTGAAATTCGCTTGTGGAGATTTGCACGCACTGCAAGTGTGGATGTCGCTACTTTCCAAGCAAAAATCCGCATCTTTTGGGGAACCTTGGCTTGCCAAATCAAATCCCGGATTTTCCTGTCGCCCTCCGGTGCAGAACTGCTTTGGCCAGGACTCAACACTTGTAGTGTAGGCTGAAGGCCAAGACGGTACGCTGAACGGACATGTCATTCTAAAATTGATAATCCATGAATCAGGTCAGTTTTAGATAGTTGGCATCAATAAATCCAAGTAAAGACAAGATGAACAGAAACTCCGTAGCATACATGGGAGCCGCAATTGAGATAGAAAGTAGTGGAACGATTGAGTGGAGCTTGTGCTAGGAACCACCGAGCGGGGACACACCAGCACTTTAAGCAGCGCGACGGCCTTAGGTCAAGTGGCGCAGGAGTATGGAGCCGAGTAGCGGGTCCAGGAGCCTTCAAGCGAGGACAATAAGTTGGAAAGCAGCGATGACGGCGTGGCGGCGCACGCATCCTGCCACAGCCAGGAGAGGTCTGTGCGTTCGGTCGAGGACTCGTTATCTACCTGCTTGTTTGGATCGCCTTAGACACCGTGTGCTAGAAATGATGGAGCTATGCTCAGCTACAAGCGGGGCCAATCACAAAATTCATATAGGTAGCAGACCGGAAAAGTTTGTACGCCCCGAGCCATGACCCTGGTTGTCGGGGGCGTAGCTCCGCCCCTGCTTGCACCCCTTCTACCTCCTTGCGAAGCCACCCCTCATACCCTAGGTGATTGTCATAGGGGTAGGAGGTGAACCTCCATTTTGGGCACACCAAACTATGAAAAATGCCAAGGTGATGCAAAAAATTGCTAGGGTGGCCCAAACTAGCACCCATGGTACTCTGGCAAGGCAGATTCATCGCCATCGAGTCAAAGACAACTGGTTGCCATGAATGGATTTGAGATTGCAAGGAATTGATTTGAGACGTCCTGATCTAGAGCCGGTGGCACTCCGGCGAGCCGAATTCATCTTCACCGAGTTGAGGAATGTGAGTTTGGCGCCTCCATTACTTATCGCGGAGGCAAGTTTTCTTCAAAAAAAATTGGATGTTGTGAATGGTGTTGTGATTTGCTACAAACTAGTATGTATTTTGCGTACCCACATGTAAAGTGCTGCAAATGTTATTATAGATGTATGCTACAAAGTGTTCTCCAATGCTACAAACAAGTTGAAATATTGTTGGATTTGCTCGACACATATGTTGAATGTGTTGATTTATTTTATTGCAAAGGTGACACACTTTACCGATGTTTTGGTTCAAACAAATGTGGAATTGGTTGCATATACTTCTACTTTTTGCTACATTAGTTTGTCCAAGATGTTATCAGTTTATACGAATTCACATGAAAACTATGTTACACTTTTAATCTACTACACACACATAACAAAATGTTATGTCTCGGTTTTATCTATAACGATGAACAAATTTTTCAGCAATGATGTAGGGCCACCCGTGCATGTGAAAGTGACATGGCGGTTAAACGGGCTGATATGATGGTAGAGTCAGCAGACGCCTAGAAACTTGTCTTAGCAAAATGTGTTGCACAAAAAATACAAATACACGTATGGTGCATCCTTTCGTGCAGGCAATGTGGATTTTATGCTTATAATTTTTCATTAATGAACACATATTTTTAGGTACTTTCTTGATATACCATTCTGTAAATTTATATACCCCCCTCCTATTTATATTAGTGAGTAATTGTTATTAATGTGAATGTATCTAGATATATTCATATAGCAACAATTAATATGGATTCAGAGGAAGTACCAATGAGATGTTTTTTTTTACTGCAACCCAAACAAACACACCCGTTAAATGGCGGTCTCGCGGTGGCAATTGCTTGTACCGCGCGCGGAGGGCCGGAGGCCAGCACGGCAGCGTAGTGGTTGCCACCATGTGCCGTTGCCGGCTGCCGGCCGAATAATTCGCCGCTCCAGCGCAGCGACGGGCCCGGCACCAACTCCCCCACCGGCGCCGGAAATCACTCACGCACGCGCGCTGAGCCGTAGCCAGCCACGCGACAGCCGGCCGGCCGCCCGTTCGCCAGCTTAGTTTAGGCAGGCCGCCGAACCACACCGTCTCCCACTGCAGCTCTATATAAGCGCCTCTTCCCCTCCTCCATTGCCATCCACCACCACCAGCAGCATAAACAGCAACAGAGCTCGAAGCTGCCCGATCGATCCTCGCTCCCTCCTCCTCCTCCTCAAGCAAGAAGCTAACCAAAGAAGATGGCAGGGCAATTGAAGGCCAAGATCCTCGCCGCGGCCGCCGTCGCCGTGGTCGTCGCCTCGTCTCTCGTCGGCACGGCCTCCGCGGCCGAAGGGCCCGCCCCGGGGCCCACGTCCGGCGCCAACGGTGCCGCCCCGGCATTCGCCGCCGTGTCAGTCGCCGCCGCGGCTCTCGGCTACCTCTTCTGCTAGGCGCGCATGCACCGCGCGCGGAGTGCCCGCACATGCTTATTTTCGTTTCTGGGATTTGTTGTGAAGTCGTGAGTGTTCGGTTGTGTTTCTTTTTTTCTTTCTTTTTTTTGGTCCGAGATTTGTAGTTGATCATGTGTATACAGTGACGACATTCAATTCATACATCTTCTGTTCATTCCTTTGCGATTTGAAAGTGCTACCGGTAGCCTGGCACGCCCTGGAGACGACAGCCAGTTTGTGTTGAACCGTGTGCAACACGCGACCCTCGTTAAATCTCTCGACATCTTTGTTACGATTACGAACTCTGGGGCGTCGACAACAGATACGAATGCATGAGTGTTTGGGGAAAATACATCATTGTTCAAATTCTTTTGAGAACCAAAGATGATCAAGTATTGTACCTGTATTAAAAATATTTCGCGAGAAAATTACTATTATTATCCTGGGTTAAAAAAGATAAAACCAAACAAGCCCCATATCTAGGTACCATTCGCGATATATTCTCATAAATTTATCTTTTTGCCCAGGATACCATGAAAACCATTTCGAGTCAAACTATTTTTTATTCAAGTACAATACTTGATCATTTGTTGTTTCCAGGAGGATTCGGTTTTTTTAAATATTTAAAATTACCAGAAATTTTGGAGTTTATGTGGTGTGTAGCACCCATGTGTCAAATTTGGGTCCAGTGTTTGGTTTCTATTCTTTTCTTTCTGAACTTGATCCCAGATTTGTAATGATCATGTGAATATAGTGACGACATTAAATTCATATATTCCCCCTTTCTGCGTTTGCAATTTCCCTACGGTAGCGGCAGCAACACCCTGCTCCTCCATCCAAAAAAGAAGCAACATCATGCTTTTGTTTCCTTTCTCCAAAATGGAGGCATACACAGGCTCTACATCAAAATGATGCATATGGCTATTTTATTTCATTATTTGTATCCAGTATTACACTTGTTACAAATTACGGATCAGCTAAAGTCGATACAAAAACCAACCAACGGAAAAATAAAGATAAGGGGTGCCAAAAAATACATCAAAACGTGATTATACGGATAAGCCATCAGCCACACCGGCTGTAGAAATCCCGTGCGACCGTCTCCAGTCGTTTACACCCAGACTTCATGGCATCCCGCTGTTTCTCGAACTGGAGGTAATACCACATATTGATCCAATTAATAGGAATAGGTATTCCAATGAATAGGTATTACATGAAAGAAAGGTTTTGGTTTTGGTTTGTTAAAGACCACTTCTTTAGGCACATTCCATATAGCTCAAATAGTAGTGCAAACGCCCACTCAAATCTGCACTAAATCTTTCTTAGCAATACCGCCTAACCAACTACCAAATAGATTAGCCTTGTGGGGGGGGGGGTAAATTAAAAGTCATAAAGATTATACACAACACAATCTTTGCCAATAAATAGATGTTCAATAGGTTCACCTTTGTCACAGAAAACACATTTGTTGTAGCCTTACCAATTCTTTTTTCGCAAGATTATCTTTGGTTACAATAACTTTACGGTGGAGAAACCACATAAAGTGTTCATCTTTAAGGGTACTTTTAGTTTCTAAATATATTTTTCTAAGATACTTCGTTTAATCATATAGTAAGTCAAGATACAAAGATTTACAATAAAGGCACCCGAAATATCAAGGCTCCAAACAAAAGAGTCATTATCATTTGTCAACTGAATATGCATAAGGCGTTTGACTAACTCTAACCAAACTGTCCACTTGTTGGACGTTAGAGTCCTCCAAAAAGTTACATGAACATGTTCATTTACGAATACATCAGAAACCAAAAGTTATTTTCTTTCAACTATATTAAAAAGGGACATATATTGCTGCGACAAAGGGGCATCCCCTAACCACTTATCCTCCCAAAATATATTACTTTCACCATTTCCAACTTTAAAATATTCCCGTTTGAAAAAAAACCATCTTTCACTTTCATCAATCCTTTCTAAAAGGGATAATCAAGCGGCTTCGTTGTCACTTGCAACGAAGTTTTAGAATGAAGATATTTATTACGAAGTAACTCTTGCCATACCCTATTTTCATTTAAAAGTTTAGACAACCACTTACTAATTAAGCATTTATTTTTAATATAAAAAACTTCAATGCCGAGCCCTTTTCCCCCGGCGTTCCTTCGGGTGACAAATAATATTGAACTTAGAAATCGTACACTTTATTTTATGGCCATCGCTTTTGCCAAAAGAAGCGTGATCTATATTAATCTAACCTCTTCCTTGATCCCACTGGAATCTCGAAAAAATGAAAGCATAAACATGGGCAACCTTGTTCATCCCGAATTAATATGAATTAAGAAATCTCCATGAGATCAAAGCTTCCCAATCCAACTAATGTTTTTTTCTCAAATATTTCCTCAATTGGTTTCCAACCCGGTGCCGATGGCCTTGCTCTCTGGTTGTGAGCAGTCAGTTGCTGACTTGCTGTTGTGCAGAAAAGCGGAGAGAGAATGGGAGAGCCATTTAATTGGTAGGCCCCAGGACTGTATTCTGGTTCGTAGCCTCCTTTGTACCCATAAAATAACTGTTGCAGTTATATGACCCACGTCAGAGCTGGACCAATCAAAACTAGACTTCTGCCCAGAGCATATACCGCCAGGTTCAACCAAGCATTTTCCAGGCATGAACCCACTATCGAGCATAAATACTCCCTCTTGGACTTAGAAGCACATACTTGGCCAAAGCATCTACTAGCAACGGAGAACATGTAATATCACAAATAACATATGACCAGTATATAATCGATCTCAACCATAGTGTTCAATATTCATTGGATCCCAGCAAACACAACATGTAGCATTACATAAGGATGGATCATGATAGGCAGCTCACAAGATCTAAACATGAGGCATAAATTGGAGAAGACAACCATCTAGTTACTGCTATGGACCTGTAGTCCAGGGATGAACTACTCACGCATCATTTCGGAGGCGGGCATGGCGATGTAGAGGCCTCCTGTGATGATCTCCCTCTCCAGCCGGTAGGGTGCTGGGAAGAGCTTCAGAAACCTCTCGAGCTAGGGTCGGCGATGGTGGCCGCGATAGAACTTTTCGTGGATGTAGGCTCGGGTATTTAGGCTTTTCCCAAACAGGTGAATAAATAGGCGGGAGGGCGATGTCGGTGGGTGCATGGGGGGCCCACACCACCCCTAGGCGCGGCCAGGGGGCCGCGCCTAGGGCCTGTGTGGCCGCCTCCTGGCGCCCCTTCGTCTCTCCTTTGGACTTCGTCTTCGTTTCGGTAAAATAGGAACTTCGGCTTTTGTTTCATCTAATTCTGAGAAAATATTTCCTGTACAACTTTTCTGAAATACAAAACATCAGAAAACAGGGAACTAGCACTATGACATCTTGTCAATAGGTTACTTCCAGAAAATGTATAAAAGTGCCACTAAGCGTAAACACAACATATAGAAATTGGTGTAAAACAAGCATGGACCATCAAAAATTATAGATACGTTTGCAACGTATCAGCATCCCCAAGCTTAAATCATGCTCGTCCTCGAGTAGGTAAGTGATAAAAAAATAATTTTTAAGGTGACATGAAGCCAACACAATCTTGATCAAGTTATTGTAAAAGCATTGTGAACTGGGATCAAAGTACTCTAAACATAAGCATGATATATATAATTCTAACAATAGAACTTAGCAACTATGTTACAACATGAGAAGTAACTCAAACAAATGATCATGAATAATCCAGTCGGCATGGTACCGTAGAAGACATCGTGTATTTAAGGAGGAGGACAAAGGGCTCGGGTGGGAAGGGGGGAAAGGAAGCTAGGGGGAGAGGGGAATATGGAAGGAGGAGGCTGCGGCTGGAGAGGCCGGTGGCCAGCCATCCCCGTAGCGGCAGAGGCGGGCGACAAAGCCGGCCCGGATTCAAGGAGTAGGAAGGAGGGTAGATGTCAGGGCAGAGATGGAGCAGTAACTCACTTCTATGTCCCCAAACGAATGAGTCAGATGGCTCACTGCCGAGATCCTACGACCTAAAATGCTCGCGCGTGGGAATGCCCTCACCATGCTCGGAAATTTACTAATGTTTGGTTGGAGGGACGAGATGAGGTTGGACGATCCCATTCCATTCTCAGTGTTTGGTTCGATGGATGAGGGATGGAACTGTCCTCCATAGAAGACTATTCCTCTCGTATGTGGGATGACGTGAATGACGGAAGGCGGGTGGAGTGACGCGGGAGCCTATAGGGGGTGGCGTGGCCACGAGAGGAAAGGTGCAAGTGGCGGCCTTGGGCAGTGGCGTGGCCTTGGGAGAGGGCTTGGTGCGGTAGCGCGACCGCGGGAGGTAGCCTGTGGCGGCGGCGTGACCTTGGGGGTGACCGAGGGAAGTTATGTGGGTGCGTGAGGTGGCGTCGGGCACTGGTGGACCGCGGGAGGCCTAATGAATAAGATGCTTTGCTCAAGCAAGAAGGTGACGTGTGACTGACATGTTGGGCCTAGGACCAAGGGGAAGAAGATGGCTTTCATTGTATGTCTTTCCCAGCCCTCCTGCGAAACAACGAAATAAGACCATCTTATCCTCCTAACCAAATATTTGGTGGGATCATCTCGACCTTAAAAATGAAGGATGACCCTGTTTCCATTGTGGGGGCTGATGTTCTTCTGTTGGACTTCTTACAAATGTTTCCCTCCTCGCGTCGCCTGGTGATGTCAGCACCACGACAATATCCACCGGATGGGGCGCCACAATTACTACTTCCTTGTCGTCCGCTGCTGGCTCCATGGTGGAGCCCCCGACATGTCAGGCACTGCTCCACCGCGTGCCACCTGGTGGAGCGCGTCTCCACGGTCTTTCTCACCGACCATGGCACCACTGAGCTCATGGGCGGGATTTCATCGGCGGCAGCGACGTCCTCCCGCTCGCACGCGGCAACCCACTTTCGGTGTTTGAAAATATTTTTAAAGCGTTCAATAGGGGATCCCTCCAAAATCCCCAAAGGTGAAGAACCCTAGCCCCAAATTCTGTCGCCTCTGCTTGGATCTGTTCACGGACGGAGGACATGGCTGTTTCCTCCTGGGTTCCACCTTCTCTTCCCGAGTCCTCCGCCGGCGCCGCCGCCGCCTCAGGCTTGGTCCTCCTCGACAGGTGGTGCTACATCGCCGACCTCCCCAACAACACCACCGCCGAGAGCACCACCAACAGAGGCTTGCCTATCAAGGTGACCTTCCGCGCCGCCTGCCCGCCACTTCTCTCCCACTTTTGTGTCCACTGCCCTGGCCTGGACTTCCGCAGAATAGGCCCCAAGATTGTCGCCACCGACGCAGATCTCGTCCTCCTCTGCGTCCCCGTCAACCCCAACAGCACCACCGGAGCATCGGACTGGGACTACTTCGTCTACAGCCCGCGCGCCCAGTGGCTAGATCTGCTACCCAGCCCGGACGCCAGGTGCCTCAACGACTCCGCAACCGCCCTCATCAGCCGCCAAGGCGGCGCTTGGTATGCCGTCGCCGCTCTCGGTGCTTGTAAACCCATCTTCAGTGGCCACGCGCTCACCAGGTGGGACTTCGACCTCCACCTCTACAGATCCTCATCGAGTCCCAAACGCTGGAGATCCAAGCGCTTGTCGCTGAATGAGTTCGTGAGGGACAATCTTATCCCTTTACCTGTAGCAGTCAACAGGCACACGCTCTACCACGTGACGGGGAAGACCATCACGATTGGTGGCGACCATGGCACGGTCGCCTGGGTGGACCTCTGGCGCGGCATCTTCTTCTGCGACGTGCTCAAGAAACGCCCGCTGATCCAGGATGTCCCGCTGCCGGTGCCGGCAAGGGCTAACTGGAATCACCTCCTCATAAATCCTGAGCCCAGCTTCCTGCGGGACGTAACTATCAGCCGAAACAAAGGCTCGATCAAGTATGTCGAGTTGGAATTCCGGTCACCACAAGAGCTCGCCGCCACCACGACCCCTGCTGAATCCTACACTGACTGGGTGCGCAATAACTACTCGAGGAAATCTCAGGTCACCCCTCATGGCTGGAAGTCCACCATATGGAACATGGCAATACCGGTTGGTTCGTCCGAGGGCTGGCACCGTGACTGTGTAGTTGACGTTGAAGACGTCAGCTTGGAGCCATGTCTTTCGGATGTCATGGCGATGCTGAGCAGCAAGACCTTGCAGCAACTTCCAGTGGGATACCCCATCCTAAGCATGGATGATGATGTCGTTTACTTGTTTTCTCAAACCATGGACAAGTTGCGAGTGATATTTGCTATTGATGTGAGGAAGGCAACATTGCGAGGATTGGCTGAGCTTGATGACCAGAAGCACCTTTTCTTCTCCAACTTATGCTTTACTAGTGAGATCTGCAGGGGTACCTGAGCAATATTAAGGTAACTTCTCTATGCTGGTAAGTTCCTTTTATGTTTTTGTATGTGCGACTATATGTATGAATGCCATGCTTGCCATGATAACTAGTGAATCATTGTGTTGGTACCATTCTGGTTTCAGTAGGATCTAGAGCTTAGCAAGTTAGTGCAGCTTATTCAGGAGCTATGGCTTGATGACAGTGTGATCCAATGGAGGGTTACTGATATGACTTGTTCTGTACAGTGTTATCGATGCTGTATATCAGTTGATTAAACAAATCCTGGCAATCCACTAAAAATAACTATGTGTTAAGCTGTAATTTTGTTGTTTCTGCGTGATCCTTTGAATTGTTAGCAAAACTGTTACGGAAGTAGACAAGGCCACAGCTTATTTTTTCGTTAACTGTGGTGGAATTCTGTCAAATCAATACTAAACAGCTTATAATGAAATAAAAAAGACAAATATTAAAATTATGTTTATTTTGCTTGAATCTCCATACAATACTTATTTTTTTCATTAATTCAGAATCTACTTTGAAATATACTAATATGCCTTAAAACATGATAATTATTTGCTGATACCATCATTGGCATGTTAATACCCTGCATCTCATGAGCCTGGCTTGGGAGAAACGGATTTCAATCTCGTTTCCTAGGAGCCAGGCTTGCTGGCTACTTTTGCATGCCACGGGGCAGGCTTAGACCTTCCCCCCAGGCAACCAGACCCAAAAGCTGCACCCACAGAGCCTGGCCGGGGCATCTGCAGGGAACCAAATGCGTTCTTATTGGACATGGTGTTTTCACTTGAAGAATAATAATATATTTGACCAAAACAAACATGCATAATTTGTTCTTGCTTTTATGTTTTTTTTATTTTTTTGTGCTAGTTATTGCTGATAAACATGAGACTTGTTATTGTTGGATAAAAATAATAATTCTTGCTGTAGAGATTTTTTTCTCATTTAAAACATGAGCTATTCTCTTTGATGGAGGTAGAAGCAAAGCACTGAAGGGAGCTGAAAAGTAGTTATCAAACAAACTGAACAGGGTAAATCATCTGAGGTGCATGCGAAGAACTGGCTAGGACAAAGAAGCGTCAACCTGTTTGTTGAAACATGGTACAAAGAATCTGGATGCAGACATTGGAGATTTAATTTCTCTAGTTGATTTTTGAAAATTACGTGTAATGCAACTATCTGGATTATGTTGCTTGCAGTATGCAGATAGAGGTATTTACCTTTGTTGGTAAATGTTTTGGTTGGACCATGTTTTGATTTGGTTTTTAATTTTTCTGTATCCACATTTTCTCTTGTTCCTGGCATCCCTTGTAATGTCCATCTAATGATTTATCGATTTAAATGTACTACTACCTCAATTTACATTTATTTTTTGACGATGCAGTTGTTAAAATATATGACGCTGCCCTACCTGCATGACAGCTACTAGCTGCTTCATTTCGTCAGCCATTTTGATGGTTCCTGACTACGTGGTGGTGTTGGTTAAGCACTTCAGTATCCCCCTCTCAGTCTCTGACTAGCAATGATCGGCGCGGCTATATGGTGGCTGGTTGATGGTAATTTTTGGTGGTGTAAATGTTTTATGTATAGATTGTCATATTGTTGTTGACTAATCTTGGTGTGTGTTTTCGAAACGAAGGTGAGAACTGGTCTTAACTGATCCCTTATGTCTGATAGAGAAGTTATATTTGGTTAGAGCATCCCCACTCGTTGGTGCTCCCCACGCCCAAATCCGGACGAAACAACCGCCGGATTGGACGAAATTAAGTCGTGGGGAGTACCGTATTTCCAGTCGTCCACCCGGAGTTCGGCGGATAGAGTTTAAATTCAAACAAATCGCCGTCCCGCGCTACAAGTACGGCCAGTTGATCGGCAAAAGGAGCAAAAGGATCAGCCACAGATCGGCGATCGGAGGGAAATTACACGGAGACAGGTTCGTCGGCAGTCCCGGCCGGCACGGTGGTGTCCGACGGACCAGTTCCCTCCCACGCCGTGGCCGAAGTGGCTGCGGCGGGCGACGAGGAAGCAGCGGCAGTGGACGTCGAAGCAGCCGCAGTCGACGAGGTAGATGGTGAGGTAGACGAGGTAGGAGCCGGCGGAGACGACGAAGGACTGGCCGGAGTGGCTCGGAGGATGTCGCTGCGGTGGCCCTGGTACCAATTCCTCGTCTCCGCGTCCATCAGTTCCATGTCGCCGCCGTCCATGAGGAACGCCAAGTCTGTGTTCCTCTTCTTCGCCGCCGCCGTCGTCTTCAGCAGGGTGATCCGGACGCCTTGGTTGGCGAGCATCTCCCGCCACCTGCCGTCGAACTTGTCGTTCCTCCCGTCGGCGTGCGACCTCAAGTCGGCCCAGCACTTGTCGATCGACGCCTGCATCCTGTCGGCGGGATTGTCCGTCCGTTTGAGCTCTTTCAGCTTCTTCCGGCCGAGTTCGGGCGCCCTTCCGCCGCGCAAGCCGCCGGAGCGTCGGGGTTGTACTCGCTCGGTCTTGCTCTTCGAGAGGGTCGTGCGAGTTTCCTTCCACTTCTCGCAATTCTCGAGGCGGGCGTAGACGTTGAGGAACTTGAACTGCAGGCCGGTGTCGTCCGTGTACATGTCCAAAGCTCGGCGCAGCTGGGGAAAAAGAGCACGGCGATACGGGTCGAGTAACGACGATGTACCTCGGTGATGCGGGGTCGGCGGAGCATACCTTTTGCTCCAAGTCGTGGCCGCCGATCGGCTGTTTGTCGACCTCCTCCCGTATGCCGTGCCATTTGCCGCACGCCGTCCGCATGATCCCCCAATGGGTGGCCATTGCCTTGTCTCCCCGGTACACGTTCATGTTCGTCTTGTTGAAGTAGGGATCGACGAGTTTGCGTTCCTCGTACGCCTGCCTCACTCGAAGCCGGTATGTGTCGAACGACCGATTGGCCCCGATTATGCCGTTCGTGGACACGGTCATCCAAGCTTCGGCGAGGCACTCCTCTTCCTTCGGCGTCCATTTGATACGCGGTTCGGCAGGCGGCGAGTCCTTCTTCCTCTTCTTCTTCCCCTTCGACGAGGTTGGCGGCGGCTTGAGTTGGCTCTTCTTCTTCCTCGTCTTCTTCTTCGACGGCTTGGCTTCCGTCGGCAACATCCTCCCGATGCTCGTTGCGCGCCGCCACAACTGCCGTCGCCCTCGTCTCCTCTTGCGTGAAGAACCCCGGGCACGCAGCGGCGGCGGCCATGAAGAACCCCGGGCTCGCAGCGGCGGCCATGGAGCCGGAGGTGATCATCTCGTGGATCTCCTCTTCGTTCGGCGCCGCCATCGCACCGAACGGGAGCGGCCCTCGTCGCAGGGCCGGCGAGGTGTCCTCGAACAGGCCGCCGCCGACGTCAAGCTCGGGCGGCGACGTCGTGGACCTGGACGGTTGGACGTAGGCGCCCTCTTGGAACACGGCAGTCGGCGACGGCGAGTACAGCGAAGGGGAGAAGGACGACGGGGAACTGGTTGTACCTTGCGTCGGCCATTGGCCGGGGAACATGCTGCCGCCGCTCATGGCCATGCTGATCATCCTCGCTTGTTCGTCCTGGGCCGCCGCCGCCCTCTTGACGGCGGCTCTTTTCACCCTCTCCGCCCTGGCGCTTGTTTCCACCTCGCGCCGTTTCTCATCCGCCGCCCACTCGGCGTTCGACATGCCCGGCGGCTTCGTCTTCTTCGCCCGCATCTTCCTCGCCGGCGCCTTCGGCGGCATTGTGGTGGACGAGAAGACGAGGAGGAGAGTGGTGGTGGACGAGAAGACGCCGCCGGGAACTCGTAGCCGGAAGACGAGGAGATTGGGGAATTTCGGCGGGAGAGAATGGGGATATGCAAGCAAATTGGAGGGAATGGGGATATGCAAGCAAATTGGTGGGAAAATCGACAGGATTTGGTTTTCCGGTCGCCGACTACGCGGGTCCACACGACGTTTCGCGCCAAAATCTTTCGTCCGGAGTCCCCGAGCGCGCCCCGGGGGGCCGGGGATGGCGTGGGCTCGCCGGATGGATGAAGGGCCAAATCCGGACGAAAACGAGGAACCGGGGGCACGACTGGGCCGAATTTTGCCGTCCGGATGGAAAAAAAACGTCGCTCGGGGGCCTCGTCGGGGGACGAGTGGAGATGCTCTTACATGTGAGTCTTCATAGATTGGCATTGGGCTGTGGATGGAGGTGGTGAGTGGTTGTTATTGAGCAGTGGGTAGCCCGCGCCTTCAAATGAAGAAGCACAAAGATGGAAAGTTATGCATACCACCTAAAGGATGTTAATGGAAAGAACAAGTGAAAAGCTGGGCGCCATCTGTCAGCAGTACAGAGAGTAAAAGCCCTCAAAAGTTCGGTGAATAAAAAAGGAAACATGCTAATCCAATCATTGAAAGAGTAGTGAAGTAAGTCCAATTCACGCGCGACGCTCCAACCGTCGTGAAATTTCACCCGCGCGGACGGAGGCGCCGCTGGTTGGCGTGGATGTGCCGCCATGGCTTGGTCTGCCCCCGCCTAGCCTTGCTCCGATGGCATGAACTCCGCTGGCCGCCGCGCCCCGGAGCTCCGCCTCGCCCTGCACCAGCTGGACGACGGCGAGAGTTGCCCGCACCTGCCTTGCTCCCAGCGCGCCCGCCGCCTCGCCCTGCTCCAGCTCGACGATGGCGAGGGCTGCCTGCACCTCGCCTTGCTCCCCGCGCGCCCGCCGCCTCGCCCTGCCGGAGCTCCGCCTCCCCTGCTCCAGCTCGACTACGGCGAGGGCTGCCCGCACCTCGTCTTGCTCCCCGTGCGCCCGCCGCCTCGCCCTGCTCCAGCTCGATGGCGAGGACGGGACATCGGCGCCGATGACGCCGCACAGCTAGCTAGCTACCTACCTTGCAACAGCGTCGATTTGATTTCTTGCAACAGCACAACGGCGGGTAGTACCGTCTCGATTTGATCTCTTGCAACAGCGTCGGGAGCGGTTCCAGTAGATCAGCTAGCTTCCTTGAGGTTGATCTCACGATTGATTTGTTCTGATTTGTTCTTGTGAAGAGGGCAGGTGCGCTTCTACTGGAATCGCACGGATCTAGAAATTGTGTTGATTTTCAGTCTATTTGTTTGGTCCTGTTAGATCTTTTTTTGATACATATATGTGGAAAAAGTTGTTTTTGGCGCTGTATTTTAACGCGGCTGGTAAAGCGCTGTGCAACGCGCGCTGCAAAATACAACATCCGGTGAAGCTGTCGCCTGCCTCGCGCTCTAAAAGTGGATACACCGCGCTGCAAACCGATTTTACAGCGTCAAATTTTAGAGCCTCTGTTGGAGATGCTCTAAGAGATTAGAAGATGCTTAGACTGCTTAGCATGCTTCTTATTTTTAGATGGTTGATTTTTGTATCGATCCTCGTTGATCCATGATTTGTAACACTTGAATATTCACTTTTTTTAATAAATCTGTGTGCATCAACCGATGCAGAGGCCGGGGCTATACCCATTTTGAAAAAACTAAAAAGGCTCAAGTGACCTTGAGATATAGAGAAGTAGACACGTCTCACATGAAAAACAATCGCCCAAGTCATTACTTATTGACAAAGGTTACGAAAAAAGGTACAATTTCAGAAGTTTTGACAAAAGAGACCACTTAGCCCAGTGAATTGTCAAAAAAGACCACCTCCGAAAATTATTGTCAAAAAGGACCACCTACGTCGTGGCGGCACGTGTGCCAGGTGACTTGCCGCCACAGCCGGAGGCGGCAGGTCCTGCCGCCGTTGCCCCTGGCGGCATGTCCGCGGTGATCAACCAACAGTGTACTGATCGATGAACAGTACATGTTAGCTATAAAATTTGTTGAATTTGTCTTTTTTACTGAGCCCAAAATACAACGTATTTTACAGTGATTTTTTGCACGATTGTAGTGCATAGAGTTAGCTACATGTAGGTATTTTTTTTCAATTTTTTTTAGATGTTTTAAAAAATTCAAAACGGACAACTGTTCATGGATCAGGATACTATGAACATGCCGCCGTTGGTTGTGGTGGCAGGCCCTGCCGCCTCCGGCTGTGGCGGCAGGCGACACGTGTCACCTGGCACACGTGCCGCCACGACGTAGGTGGTCCTTTTTGACAATAATTTTCGGAGGTGGTCTTTTTTGACAATTCATTGGGCTAAGTGGTCTCTTTTGTCAAAAATTCACAATTTCAATCACCCTCACCTATGTTCAAATCCTGGCTCTGCCCCTGAATCCAACACATAGCAGTTACAAGTTTTCCTTTGCCAGTTATGAGTGAACTTCCAAGAGACTGACAAGCGGTGTAATAAAAATGCCTTTGCTGTACAAACTGTTCCACTAGATCAAGAAACCTTTTCTCCAACAATTACTACCCGAAAACTACCTAGCATCTACTTCTGTGAAATTGGTTCCACTATGGGCTGTAATTGGATATAAATCCGTGTCCCTGTCTGACGTGTTCTTCCCAATGTTTACCCCAGGCTCATTTGGTTCTGGCATCGTTGCATTCTCACTGCTCAGCATCATAACAACTGAAGACATCAGTGGCCTGCTCCGGGGATGCACTTGAACACACAAGAGAGCAACCTGTATGCACCTGAGCACCACGCTGTAGTCATAGGGTCCGGCCATCGCTTCATCTAGTAGATCTACACCCCGTCCATCTTTCCAGAGCGTCCATGCCTAAAAAAGGACCGACATGATTGTATCAGTAATAGAGACCATAAAAGAACCATCACTTTTGAAAATTAATCATGCTGGTACTTACATAACAAAGGAGGTTGAGATCAAGCTCGTCGACGTAAAAGCCTCGGTTCCTCCTGCCGGTGATGATCTCTAGTACCAGGACACCGAAGCTATAGACATCGGATTTCATAGAGAAAACACCATCCAGGGCATATTCCGGGGACATGTAGCCGCTGAAGACCACCAGCTCACTTTTGTCAGCAGGAAAACTCACATCTTGGAAGGTATTTAATATGCATATTAATCGAGAGATAATACTCACTATGTCCCGATGATCTTCATGGTATATTCAGTTGTCTGATCACCTCCGAACATTCGGGCAATACCAAAGTCGGAGATCTTGGGGATCATATTTCTGTCTAGTAACACATTGCTTGCCTTCATATCTCTATGTATGATCCTGACCCTTGAATCCTCATGGAGATACTGCAGACCCCGTGCAATCCCCAGGATGATGTCAAAACGGTTCTTCCATTCTAGTAACCCCCGCTTTCCTTCATCTGCACAACATTTCATGTGAGGTAAGCACATTGTAGATCTAACCAGACCACAAGCTTTCTACGAAGATATTTCTGTTGTGAAAAAGAAAAGAACTGACCAAATATGAACGTGTCTAGGCTGTTGTTGTGCATGAACTCGTACACGAGCATTCTCTCGTCACCGTCGATGCAGCAGCCTAGTAACCTCACGAGGTTCCTATGCTGAAGCTTTGCTATCAGTTTTACCTCGTTCTTGAACTCCCCAACCCCTTGTAGCGATCTCATAGATAGCCTCTTTATCGCTACCTCTTTTCCATCCTCAAGCTGTGCCTGCTCATCAAATTTGCAGTTTCGTTAATATCTACTACAGTTGATGGGTAGAAAAAAAAAAGGTGGTCATGGTGCTGCTATTGGGTTACTATCCTACCATATAAACGGAGCCAAATCCACCTTGTCCTATCTTACAGTCCACGGAGAAGTTATCTGTTGCGGCCAGAATCACATCCAGGTTGAACAACGGAAGGTCGACATCCTCCTCGCTATCTATCTGGTCCTCTGCCTGCCGTTGACCCCGGCTGCTTGTGCTTGGTGCCGTTTTAGCCTGAACTTTCTTCCTTTTCTTGTTCCTCCAAAAACAGCAGCAGCCAATCGCCCCCAGAAGAAGCACGCCGGCAACACCGGCGACGATGGCAATCAGCAGTTTCTTGTTTGGACGCCGGCGGGTAGCAGCTGAAATCAAGTAGCTAGCGGTGAACGTGAGGTTCCACATGTGTTTTTATAGTTAGTATCAAGACCAAGTGATTGCTCTTAGTCAATTTTTTTAGTGAATTCCACTTTTTACTTTACGGTTGCGCATTTGTGACACATATTACCCCATTTAGTGTAACTTTTACAAAAATATCCCATCTAGGAGTTTTTAAACATGGTTTTACCCTAATTTAGCATTTTTTTTTTAGATAGGACCGGCGTATTTCATCGATGTGGTGCGACAAAATGTGTAAATATCGGAGACCCTCATCTAAGATTATGTGCAGACTTCTCTTATCGAATTGTTTCATTCCTCGTCCCCGTACTGATATTTTTGAAAGTAGGTAATCACCTCATAGCTTGCCCAATGAATACGCACCAGAAATCGAGGATCTAAATAGTCTAAAATGCATAATCTAGATGATTTTTATTCAACGGGACAACTGGTGTCACAACTGCAGAATTACGGGATAAAAAGTGGAATTCACTAAAGAAAATTTTAAACGAGACAAAAGATTTACCATTTTCATGGATAGAGAAAAAGGTTTAGAGTGTTAAACAATTTGATGAAGGCACAAGCCAAGATCGAAAACCTCAGGTGTACTCTCGCGGAAGATCTTTTATAGCTTGTGTCACTTTCGATTGGGTATCACGTCGATTGAGTAGAAAACTTTCCATTACGTATAAGCTCTTTCTTACGCGTTGCCATCAAACAGCCACCTTTACCAATTCCCATTCATTCCCATAGAATTCAATGGAGCAGGCCATACCAATCCTATATTTTTTTTCCATCTCTTCATTTTTCCTGCCCTATGGATCAAATGAGCCCTGAATCTGAATGAGTGAAAGATCCGCAGGACCAGCAAAATGTTATTCAGATGTGACGCTAGTTTCTCTAAATGGAACCGAGGGAATGCCCAATCTTTACCGGAGAACTCTATTTGTAGAAACCACTACTGGCTAATTAACCCAGTTAGTTTCGAACTCGAATACCATTTTTTCCCCGACTTCTCCATTTTCGCGAATATGGAGCTATACGAATGAAAATAAAACGAAAGATTTTGCGGTGATTTAATTAATCGTGTAAATATATAGGTACGTACAACTAGAACAAGAACATGTGAAAATGGGTGCTACTTTTGAACTGCAGAACAAGTAAAGAGCATGTTAAGTTAACAAGCCCAGTCAAGAATACAAACCTGCGGCACTCAAGGCATCCACCTCAGCCTGCGCGAGCCGGATGTAGACGTCTTGCACGACCCCCGGATACTGCCTCATGTCAAGCAGATCGACGCCCCAGATGACGCACCCTCGGCTGACACCGCCGCTCATGTTGGCGGCGGAGTAGGCCCTGCAGCTGCAGTTCGCCAGGCACACCTGCCTGCAGTGGTCTAGCGTCATGTCGGCGTACACTGTCGCGTTGGTCGCCTGCGGCAGCTTCATCCGGTTCATCGGCCAGAACCCGTCTCCGGCGTCGGCACAGGTCAGCTTGGTGCTCCTGACGCAGCCGCCGGTGGCGTCCCTGAGAGTCCATTGCTGCTGCGACCGGGGCTGGAAGCCCGGCAGGCAGCTGCAGAGCGGGGTGGCGGTCATGTCGCAGTACCCGAAGGGCCCGCACATGGCGTAGTTGTCGCAGGGATCGGTCGGGTAGTACCAGAAGCTGCTCCAGTTGCCGTTGGTCCACACGTACCGCTGCAGCCGCCCCGCCTCGCCGTTGGCCACGAATCGCGACAGCAGCGATGGGTCGGTGACGGCGTAGCTGTAGTACGTCTCGTCGGAGGTGGACACGACCTTGAAGACGAAGTTCGGGGACCTGAGGTTGGGCACGCCGGTGAGCCCGGCCCCGTTGAACGGCCCGCTCGCGTAGATCACCTCCGGGCCACGGAAGAGGAAGAACTCCGGCAGCCCGCCGAGGATGACCTTGAAGGTGTAGAGCCCCGACGAGGGGTCCGAGACGCTGCTCCACGACGTGATGTTCCAGCTGAGGCGCTTCTTGAGGTCTATCCCGAGCTTCATGCCCGGGAGCAGCGTGTCCGTCGGGTAGTCGAAGCTCTGCCACGACACGCTCTCGGGGGAGCCGCTGCCGTCCGAGCTGAGGAGGAAGTTGCCATTGTCAAGTAGCTGGGCGGCGGCGCGCGTGGTTATCTGGTTCTCGGCGGTGGTGGGCGCCGGGGAAGACCAGACGGTGGAGTTGCGGCGGTCCACGATGACGAGCCGGCCGTCGGAGGTGAGACTTAGGGCGCCGGGGGTGCGGAAGAGCGGGTTGTTGCGGTTGGCGACCCACACGACGGGCTTGTTCGGGATGCTGGCGTACCAGATGCCGAGGTACGTTCTTCTGCCGCCGGGCGGGATGAAGAAGCCCAGCTGGAAGACCCCGCCGGCGGAGACAAGCGTCTGGTTGCCGGTGATGGACGTGGTGAGGTCGATGGTGTCGGTGGCGGCGACGGAGGGGGCGAAGAAGCTGGTGGCGAGGGCGAGGAGGAGCGAGAGAGCACGCGTCCTCATGCTCTCTCTCTCTCCGAGGTTGCTCGCCAAGCCGATCGGCGATCGAGCTCTTGTCTCATGAGTCAGGACATGGCTCTCTGTCTTGATCTGTTGACCATAGCCAACCGGGAAGTGAACTGGTGATCTGTTGCTGCATCCGCGGGCGCGGCATCTCCAAATCCGCGGCCGCGCTTCATGAACCGGTCGTGGAACGTTCTTTGGTGAGACTCAAAGGCCGAGAGCAGACAGCAGAGCACATTTCCCAAATTTGCATTTGCCCCGTTGCCTGGCGAACGAGAAGGTGGCAGGAGTAAGTTGACTTGCACAATGAAAGCTCTGACCTTGATCACCGTGATATTAATTAAGGGTGCCACTAGTTCTGAGAAGTAATTTAGTTGACATCTTGGTGTCGTCATCCTTGCTGCTTCCGGTACCACCGGAGGAGAGGTAGGTGGTGGGTCCACTGTCAAGGCCACTGACGCGGGCAACAACGATATTCTGAGTCACCGACAAATCGAGCCAGCTACTGTTAGCTCAACATCAGCTGTTTTCCGTTTGAGCTATATAATATAAAACACTCTTACGTACTGAGCCTATTCATTTTTTTATTCGATAACCATTCGAGCTGAAAAACGAGTAGATAACGAGCCAATCACAAGTATCAAGCTTCTCTTGACCTCTTGAAGCACTTGGCTAGCCATAGATAGTATCTTAGCTAGTATTATGCACTTTACGTCCACTAAAATGGTGATGTGGCAGCTAATTAAAAAGAAATTAATTATATACGCCTCTCTTTATCCTTGCCTATGTCCCGATGTGAGACAAGATAATTACCAAAAGTTTATTTATAATCTTTTTGGCCAAACAACAATAAAGGTGAAGCAGAAATAAGGACACTACAATTATAACTGTGCTTTTGGTATTGTTTTTTTATATGCGGGGTTTTATTTACTCAAAAGTCATATCAACGCGATACAAGCAAGAGATTTCACGCCCTACCTCTGACAACAAGATGAATACGTCCCAAAAACATCAAAAATATAATTAAAAAAAATCTCTCACTATAGAGGAAATAGCTTGTAGGCGTAAAAATAGTAGCGGCACACCTTAAAAATTCCACGCCTCCGGTATTTTGCCAAAATACTAACGGCATACTAAAATTGGCTACACCACTAGTACCTATCAACGGCGAGGCAGAAAAGCAGCGTGCCACTGATACAGAGGGCCCTACGGACCAGACCCGACCCAAAAAGGGCAGTGGGGCCCACTATCCCGCGCCACCGGTATTTACCGTACCAGCGGCGTGTCCCACCCGCCCCCACCCCAGTCCCCGCGTGCCGCTTCACTTCTCACCTCTTACATTACCCACTCGCCTCAGACTCTCTCCAAACACGCCACAGATCTGCCCCGCCCAAGCTACCGTATTTGTCCGCCTACACAGCTACCTTCCTCCGCACCACCGTCGATCCACCACGCCTCTGTCCTTGGTGAGTGTTGCCGCTTCCGCCCCCCTATTTTGTTAGAAATGGTACGCTATGTGTGTATTCATAGTTGTATGTTGCGTAGGATTTTGTTAGTTGACAGAACAGAAATTTTTAGATTCAAATTATTTGTTGATTTAGATGACAAACATTGTGATTACAAAATGTCTAGTTAGATGGCATTTTGATTAGAAAATATGTTAGTTGATTTAGATTAAATTGTTAGTAGATTTGTGTCTATTTGATTTAGATGATGAACATTATGTAGTAGATTAGAAATTTGTGTTTCTTGTACATAGGATATGGCACCATGCGGAGTTTACAAGAATGACATGAACGACACCTGGGAACTTTGAGAATTCAGTTGTCAACCAAACTAGTCATTTTCATATATTTGTATCCATTTTCTAGTGTATTGTCATTTATGTAATGTGCATTTTTGGTGCGCAAACTATCCCATGCAAGGCAGGGTTGCAGTTTAATGAATTTACATGGTATAGTGTGTCAATCAGCGTAAATGGGTAGGCATACAATCTTTATGTCCTGAAAAAGTCAATCAAGAACTCGCTTGGCAGGAGCCAGGTGGAACAGGCTCGTTCCGTGAAACCATCTCATTGGAGCAGAAATGCTATGCTTCTCCATCAGAGAAGTGTCAAAGATATTTATTGTGATGTTCAACTTTGATGATGGTGAGAAAGGAGATGAAGAAGAGGCCAGCGAGGAAGGCGAGGAAGGTGAGGAAGACCCCTCCAAATCTATCATTGTCTCCAAAAGGTGCTATGGAGGGTGAGCTAGAGCACCTCACACAAATCCAACCTACAACGGATACCTACCTTGGGATGCCTTTCGTGATGCGCGTGACCGGTACGAATATGGGTAGGCACACTATGGTACATTTTCTTCCAAATATATCTGTGTGTTTTCATTTAAACTTATAAGAAAACCCTCTAATTCTATTCTTTTTTGCATTATAGAAATTACCTTTGAAGTTTGCTGACCTCCTTTAGATCCCTGAAGGCGTGGTTGGAGTATGCTTTGAGGTAGGTGGCAGGGTCAGCAACATCCCGTGCACGATGGATATGAATGGACGCCTCCCATCGGCATTTAGTTGTGGAAGAACTCCATTCGGAGTACACTCCTACATGTTGGACAAGCTTTTCTCATCAGTTCCAAGACCATCACCAGCAAAAACTTGCAAATTATGTTTTCCATCAAAATCATCTATATTTGGTGGAGTGATAATCATGTTTCTTATTTGTTTGTTTGATGCGGTGAAGAAAGATAGCAATGTCATGTGTGATACTATTGGTGGAGTTAAAATCGTCAAACACGTCATTTTTTGTAGGTTGTTAGTGATACATAGTCATCGTCAGTTTTTTGTGATTATTAATACTGAATAATGGTTGAGATTCATCATAACTTTTTTAGCTTTCTAATATTTACTAGTGGCATGGCCTATAATTGTACGCTGTTAGTATATCTACTACCACTGTTTTTGCGGAGGGTCCTAGTAACAGTGTGGTCGTTGGCACGCCGCCGGTAAAGGATGATTTTGCCACTCCGCTTCCTACTAGTGTCTTATCCATGAGACAAAAAAAGGCTCGATCCAGGCTATCAGCGATGAGTAAAAACCACCTTGCCTCCCTGCTTCACCTAGGTACATGTCACCATGAAACAATGCTTCTGCTCAGTAGCTGCAGATGAACCAAGTACGAATCAAATTTTTCGATAAAGAAGTACGAATCAAATGGGCAAGTGCCCTGGTCTGGATGGTTTCTCCACTCGGTTCTTCACGGTCTGCTGGGAGATCATAAAAGTGGACATTATGAACTATATGTCCCGCCTGGACTGTCGTGGTTTTGGTGCAGTTAACGATGCCCTCGTCACTTTGATTCCTAAGAAAGATGGGGCGGAGAGGGTCCAGGACTTCAGACCCATCAGTCTTATACATGGCTTCGCCAAGCTAGTAGGCAAAGTGTTGGCCAACTGGGTGGCCCTTGTCCTTCCTCGGATGGTTGGAGTGCATCAAAGTGCCTTTGTGCGTGGAAGGTGCCTACATGATAATCAAGCTTCACAGTAGCGCGACTCCTGCTGTGCTAATCAAGCTGGATATAACAAAGGCCTTTGACACGGTGGAATGGCCCTTTCTTATGGAGGTACCGAGGAGGCTAGGCTTCGGGACAAGGATCCTAGCTTGCATTTGCGCCCTTTTGTCCACGGCGTCAACTCGTGTCCTTCTGAATGGTTGCCCGGGCTCTAAGATTGCCAACAAGCGTGGATTGAGACAGGGGGGTCCACTATCTCCCCAGCTCTGTATTTTGATTATGGAGATCCTTCACCTGATGATTCAGAAGGCCTCGAATGTGGGTTTGCTCACCCCGCTGGCCGCATCTGGACTGCGTCACCGTACCTCCATATATGCAGATGACATGGTTATTTTCCTGCTGCGATCATTCAGGACTTTGGCGATGCCTCAGGTCTCCGCACCAACATGGATAAATGCTCAGCAAATCTCATTAGATGTTCCAGTACGGACGAAGAGGTCATTGACCGTGAGCTCAGATGCCCGGTGGTCCCCTTTCCTCTCTGTTACCTTGGGCTTCCCCTGACGCTGAGGAAACCGACGGCAGCACAGCTTCAGTACCTAGTGGATAAGGTGGCCAACAAGCTGCCAAGTTGGAGGGACTCTCTTTCAGATAGAGGTGGACGCCTGGAGCTAGTTCGAGCGACGCTCTCGGCGATCCCATTTTCTCAATGGTGTCCCTTGACATCCCAGTGAAGACGCTCACGGCCACCGAGAAGATTATAAGGGGGTTCCTGTGGAAAGGTCGTAAGGATCTTAAAGGAGGCCACTGCTTGGTGCTGTGGGACAAAGACTGTGCCCCAAAGGATTGGGGAGGGCTTGACATTCCCAACCTCCGGTACATGAACATCACCATGAGGGCCAGATGGTTGTGGCTTCAACGAGTTGATGACTCGAAGCCGTGGAAAGAGCTGAACATCCAAGTACCACATGTGGTGAGACAACTCTTTGAAGGGGCAACCTACTCGGTGCTAGGAGACGGGGCGTCCACCTTTTTCTGGACGGATCGGTGGCTCCCTGAGGGTCGGCCGACGGACAGAGCACCAAACCTTGTGAAGGCGGTCCCAAAACATGTTGTGCGACTGCGCAAGGTCCAAGAAGGAATGACTGGCGCCTGGTTAGATGACATCCCACCCGACCTAGACCCGTCAGCAATCAAGGAGCTCTTCGAAGTGGCAGACTGTTTGGAGGATGTAGCCCTCGTAGAGGGTGTGGAGGATAGCTTCAGATGGGGCTGGGAGAAAGATTTCTCCTACTCCGCACGCTCGGGCTACCATGCGATGTTCGGGGTGAGGGTGGAGATGCCAGGAGCGCTTCAGATCTTGCGCTCGAGGGATCCACCAAACTGCAGGGTCTTTCTATGGCTTGCGGCCAGGAACAGATGTTGGGCTGCATACAAGCTTAGCAGGCGAGGTCTTCCCCATTCGGCTTCATGCCTTTCTGCGACCAGAGCAAGGAAACCTTAAACCACCTGCTGTTGGGATGTGTATTGGCACGAGAGATTTGGGCGACTTGTCTACGCTGGTGGGGGAAGCTGCACTAGATGCCAAAGATGAACACACACTTTGTTGTTTGGCTGCAGGGCAAGCGTGGAGGGCCTGGAGGGGACCGCGACCTTTGGACATGTGTGACTCTCATTTGTTGGTGCCTCTGGCGACACCGAAACGACATAGTGTTCGACGGCGTTGCACCTTCCAAGTCCACGGTGCTCTCAAAGATCTCTGACGAGGCGGAGCTGTGGAGAGTAGCCGGGATCTTTAGAGGATCCCTTGTGCCAGTAGATAAGTGGAGATGCCGCGAGTAGTCGGTAATGTGTGTGTGCTACCTCCCTCTGGAGGTAGCGGGGGTTGCGCTTCGTGGGCGCATGTACCTCGAGCGTGTTGTATCTCGATCTTCTGGCCTCTCTTCTATGACTCAGATACGTCTATCCATGACGTATCCTTAAAAAAATGGGCGCACAAGTAAATGCGTGAGTATATATTATGGAGTGGATTAAAATATGTGAAAGGTCGAAGTGTATTAGCATAGTGACATGTGCCACATGATTGAATTCCTGATGTCCTTATTGACTAGGTGTACTTATGATATATATTCAGCTATTTAAGCTTTTATTGAGTCATTTAAGTTTTCTGAAAGGGATTGAGTTATTTAAGTTATAGAAGAATTCATGAATCCAAGAATTAAAATGGCAAGTTCCTCTTTACCAACAAAAAGAACCAATTAGAATAGCCAAACATATTATATTTGTCGAGAAATGCAAGTCATGGTAAATCTGTGAATTTTGTTTGATTTGTTATTCTTATACTACAGAAATAAACATTTCAGTAAAACATTATTCCATTGCTCCTATTTCAAAGCCTACATTTTTAGGGGAAAATGAAAATAAGAAGGGTATATGGTGTTTTCTTTCAAGAATGAAGAATTCATGAGATTTTGGACCAAATAGAGCAATATCTTTCTTTAGATGTAGAATAAATATCTTTGTTCCCATGTATTTATGTGCAAAATCTACGATACTATTATGGTACGAGAAAAGCCGTAACCGTATAAGTATTAGCATGATAGTTATTTCAGTGTTCTAAAAAATGGAAAAAATGAAGATTATTTGAATTCGGTATGGGGTGTCTTTTTTCTCCCTCGACAGCTTTGGTGTTTGTCATGGGCTTCCATTATTGGATGGACCATCTCACACTAGGCACTCAGATGGGTATCACTGCGTGGAGGCCAATCTTCGCGAAGGCCTCCTCGCGCGAGCGAACGGCGCTCGCCTCGACACGTGTCAGCTGGAGAAGAGCCTCGCGCAAATAGAGCGACGCAACCACCCAAAGCAGCCACGCGTGGTACTCCACCCAAATTGAGCGTTGTACCACGCGAGCGGAAGCGACGCAAGCCGACAAATTATATGTACCTATCAGCCTACGAGTACGCGGGAAGGAACGGATCGAAGGTCTCTCACGTGTGTACATGGGCTTTCCTTCCATTGGTGTATTTGCGTATGAAGCATGCAGCGGGGCTTTCCTTGAAATTGATGTACTTACGTATGAAGCATGCAGCGTGTCTTGCTTTTGTAGACCTGACTATAGTGAAGGACGAGTACAAGTCAGTCAACACACGAGTACAGTTATACGGGTAGGTACAGTCGCACACAAGGGTAGGTACAGTCGCACACACGAGTAAGTACAGTGGCGCACACGAACGAGTACAAATACAGTCGCGCACACACGGGTAGGTACAGTCGCGCACATGGGCAGGTACAGTCGCGCACACAAACGAGTATAAGAACAGTCGCGCACACGGGTAGGTACAGTCGCACACACGAGTAAGTACAGTGGCGCAAACGAGATAGGCACAATCGCGCACACGAACGAGTACATGTACAGTCGTGCACACGAGTAAAGGGAAAAACTGCACCGAATACACTAAAAACAGAAGTACTTACCAGTTCAAGCACGAGTACAGTTAGGTACACACCACGAGTACAGTTAGGTACACACCACGAGTACAATCACACTAGTATTAGAAGTACGAAAAAAAGTATCTCAAAACCTATCAACATGGGATCTAGTTTTGGGGATCTCGACGCGAGGATCTCAAAAGTGAAAACGGTTCGTAATTTGAACTTACGGTTCGCAAGATATTTCATTTTGAAAAAACAAAAATACAAAATAAAGGGAAAACTGGACCCTCCTCTGTCCTTCTCTCTCCTCTCCTATCTCATATTGCTTCCCCTTGCGACACTTGGCAAGCAGGAAAACCACTTTCCACCAAAAATCTAGTACCACAACCCACCACGCATGCGAAGAGACTTTTAACCTTCTTGAAGGTTGGCCTTTTTCTCGAGAATTCGCACTCAGGTACATTGAAGCCTCCACGAAAGAAAAGGTACCAATTAAAGACCCAAGAAACAGAGTAACACCACAGCCCATGTAGAGAACCAGCCCATGCAGGAACGAATGGAAGGAAAAAAGAAACTATATATAGCTAAGTAAAAATAAAATGTCAAAATTATTTGGAGATGGGAGGTATCGATCCCCCTGCCTCTTGCAAGCATAACCTAGCGCTCTACCATTTGAGCTACATCCCCATTTACAAAAATGGTATTAATCGAGCAAATTAATATTAAATAAGCGTCATTTGGAATGCATGCAAAATTAGTGGCTCGATCGGACGAATGCAGCGCCGTACCCGCGTGAAGGCAGCAGCATCGCTCCCTCAGAGAGGCTCATCATCAATTGATCCATGAGATTATGAGATCAGAGTATCAGACTTGTGATAGTGGCGGCCCTAGACGTACTATAGCATGGCATCGGGGTATGCATGATTATATGGTAGCTAAAAAACATTTAGCAGGTATTGCTGTCGATGTGTCCACAACGCCATTATGGTTATAGCAGTCGATAAATCATAAATATAGGCTCTGTATTTCATTCATATAGCTGTGTATACAAGCGGTTATACAAGGCGTGGATACGAGCTTGACTGCTGCTCCAGCAGACGCACGCGCGCAGCTCAGCAGAAGAGGTACCCAACGGCGGCGGCAACGAGCGTGCCGATGGCGAAGGCCGGGGTGGTCGCGGCGGCGCTTTGGGCTGGGGCGGGAGCTGGCGCGTCGGCAGCCGTGGCAACATCGATCAGGGTCGAGGCCACGACGGTGGCGGCGCAAGCCGCGGCAAGGATCCTGAGCTTGAGGGTAGCGGCCATTTCTTCTCGCTAGCTTCTCGGTGGATGCTTGAGAATTCTCTGAAGACGTGTGAGCAAAGAACAGGAAGCTAGCGAGATGGGAGCTTTGGGGTGAGAATGAAGAGCGGGGCACGTCTATATATAGCTGCGATCGGAAGGGTTTGGTACTTTGGTCTGATTTATTTAGGAAGAGTCATTGGCTGGAGCTGCAGCTTTCTCTGTCTTTCACAGGCTGTTTTTAGGCCTTGCTGTGATCACCAAATGGCTGATCGATGGTTGAGAATGATTAGTTGGTTTGTTGTTTATTAGGATAGGTTATTTTGTCGTGGTGGGCACTACCATGTGCAACAGCCAACTGGTGAGTTGTCGGGTCGATAATGATTAGATCTCGAGACTGAGAAAAAAACTATAGTAGAATGGTCTCCTCTCTGCATATCTTTTGGCGTTTCACCTGTTCATAACTTCATATAAATTATAATAAAACATAAATTCGCAATTAACCCAGAACTAAAAGGGTTCATTATCTCCATGCAAAAAAATGGATACCAGGATATGACAATAGGACACCCACCCGTTGCTATTGTGATATTTTGATACACTGCAAAAGACAATTTTTAAATTAAGAGATTCATGTGTAGTGTTACTGAAATGGCACAGTGGTGTGTATAGTGTTACTGAAATGTCACAGCCTAGGTACATTATTATTACAAATATTTCTGAATTTAGTTTGTCTGTAATTGAACATCTTAACTTAATATTTTACTCTGACACATAGTAGTCAGGGGGATATATGGTGTTGGATGTTATGATGATCGCATCTTCCTTTGTGTCTAGATCTTTACAAGTTAGAAACATAGACTTATTTAAGTGAGATATTATTGTTGTCGACTTGATAGTGTGTTGGATACACTGTAAAACAAATGTGTAAACATGAAATTGTTCCATGTTATGAATAAAATTTGTGTCGGTGATACAATTTTTATGATGTGAACATGTAATTATCTATGAAGAATTTGTAAAAAAAAAAACTCACTGCAACCGATGTAAACCAAAAACGGCTACCAATGCGATTGAGTTGATGCGCTAGCCAAGTTTTCTAAAAGATCGAACTATTGAAAAGGGCTAGGCTATATATTTTAACCTACTCCTTCACATCAAGACATAATACGACAAGACCATAGCCATAGAAAGACCATAGAAGTGAGGTCAACATACGTGGAGGCCGTAAATGTGGGATGGAAAGGCCACAACCATTTTTATCTTAAGTAGTGTGTGACCTAGATCTTGAACTTGAGACCTCGAGACTCTGATAGTATATTGAATCGATGCACTGGCTAAGTTATCAAAAAATCCAAACGGTTGAGAGGACTATGCTATATATTTCAACAATGCTGACATAAGCCAAAGGATGATCTAGAGTCCTCCTTTATTTATGAACCATTCATATCTCAGACGGTTTTACACCCCATTGCTAATGGGATGTTCACATCAGTGATAGGATCGTGGCGACAAGTCCATTTATTAATTTGTTTCCAAAGAGGGTTTTCGTCCGTGTCTATAGGGTTGCTTTGTACTAGTGATACCATCCCTTGGATTTTGGTGCTTATCGGGCATCCAACCCTCATGATGACTACATGTGGTATTTCATTCCCCATAATCATTCACATCCTAGTAATTTTTTTATGCAGGGAAATTTAAATTTATTCAGCGTGGATGCTAAAGTAGGCTTCTATGAATTATAAGAATTGTTATTTCCACCAGAAAGAACACTTGCCAATATTTGTGATCTGGACGTACAAAAGTAATGCAAGTTACCGCTATCTTGCATACCTAACCATGGTTAACTCTCTATTCTTCCCGCAGAGTAATCCAAGAATTATACCTTTATAGAGACATGAGAGGAGAAATTATTTGTGCCTTCCAACCAATATGTCTACATTGTTCCTCACTCAAAGATTGCTGCACTAGCCAATTGAACCAAAAGTTTAAACTGATGGAGAGAGAATAGACAGTGTATTTATATTCAACACTCCCCCTCACGTCTAGACTATTTTAGCCCTTAGCGTGGGTTCGGTGCGGGCCGCAGAATCTTTTTTTTTGTTTTTAAAACTGCGTGAGCAGGGTCTTGAACTTGAGACCTCTTGGCTCTGATGCCATGAAAGATTATTGCACTAGCAAATTGAACCAAAAATTCGAACTGATGGAAAGAGACTAGACAGTGTATTTATATTCAACATTCACTAAACATGTCCTCTGTAAATGTGACATGCTCATGCAGTTTTGCTAATTCATGAGCGTTTCCTTGGGCTCTGATACTATTTTTTGGTCTACAATATTTTCTTTCCCTCATTTCAATAATTATACTGATATTTTCCTCTCTGCAAGATGACGTGTCCTTTGCTAGGATCAGTTGATATGCGTCCTCTAAGTCCAAATCTCTCGACTACATCCTGGTTCTATGAAGTTACTGCACTATATTTTTCTGAAAAATGCTCAATCTATGGATCAATACCATTTGGTCTCGACCTCCCAAGTTGAGATAGTATTTGGTTCCGCCCAATTTATTTCATTATGAACTCAAATTGCAATACGAGCTCAAATTTTGAAATTCGAGGTTTTGATGCCCCTAGTATGCCAACTGAAGGAGACGAGTTCCAGGAAAATTGATTCTTGAACAAGGCATGAGATGTTTCTTTTCTTGATAGTCTCTTGTCACTTCACAAAATCCAACGATTGTTGCTTAACAAAATCTTGCGGATAATCATACATACCCTTCTTTCCATCACATCTACGAATTCACCTGGAATCTATAAGAAAGAAAAACTTGTTTTCTAACTCCGGTTCAAGTCAGAACATCATAAATATGATGATGATTCGTACTGAATTTATTTGACCCAACACCTGATGGCCTACCCCCAACCTTACAATTAGGGATTCTAGCTAGAGTTGGACAAGGCCCGTGAGTGACATCGAGGTTCAAGTGATAAGTGGCATTAGATAAATATAAACGTGTAATGGAAGTTGAGAGCAACAATTTGCATGCATTTTGGCCAACATTTATGAAATCATGTTTTAATGCTGTGAAAATTTGAATCGTTTTGATTTACGACTTCGGAAATAACTATCAGCATTTTTTGAATATTTTGAAAATAACACATGGATTTGTTGGGAACGGGCTGCCCCTCCTCTTGCCGGAGTGCTGCAGCTCGGACCGCCATGTTACAACTTGCATGGTTGAATTTTTGGTTGAGCCGAATTGGTGTTAGTTCTACCATTTTTATAAATATATTATTCGCAAAAAAAGTATATAAATATATAATATCGCATCGATGTATATATATAATCATCATGTAAGTAAATAAAGATAACGCCACATTTTGCAGCGAACATATAGATCGAGGCTCTGTATTTCATTCATATAGCTGTGTACACATGTCACATCGTAAAATTTGTACGCCAACGGCGTCAACCGATAGGAAAATAAATCAAATGGCTCCACATTATGTGTACGACGGCTGAACAAGGCGTGTATACGGATCCTGAACCGCTGGTCCAGCAGACGTACGTACGCCCGGGCGCAGCTCAGCAGAAGAGGTACCCAACGGCGGCGGCAACGAGCGTGCCGACGGCAAAGGCTGGGGCGGTCGTTCCGGTGCTTTGGGCTGGGGAGGGAGCCGGCGCATCGGCAGCTGTGGCGACACCGACCAGGGACGAGGCCACGACGGCGGTGGCGCAAGCAGCGGCGAGGATCCTGAGCTTGAGGGTGGCAGCCATTTCTTCTCTCTCTCTTAGCTTTTCGGTGGATGCTTGAGAATTGTCTGGAAACGTGTGAGCAAAGAACAAGAAGCTAACGAGATGGGAGCTTTGGGGTGAGAATGAAGAGCGGGACACGTCGGGTATATATAGCTGCGATCGGAAGGGTTTGGTCTGATTTACTGTATTTAGGAAGAGTCCTTGGCTGGAGCTGCAGCTTTCAGTCTGTCCTTCACAGAATCACAGGCTGTGCAAGCGGGCAGTTTCTAGGCCTTGCTGTGATCTCCAAATGGGTGATTGATGGTTGACAGGATTAGTTGGTTTGTTGTGCATTATTGGTTATTATGTTGGGATGGGCACCACCATGTGCAACTGACAACTGGTGCAGATAGTTGTCACCATGTACAACTTTTTTTAAAGGGAATGTTTTGAGTGACCCTATGACAATTACATTTCCACACCTCTTTTCTTTTTTGACCTCTCAAACAATATAGCATATGATTTCAAAACTTTGCAAGTCAATGAAATACAACTAAAATCTTAGTTCATATCTTTTTGTGCAACTTAATTTATCAAATATTTAAATTTAAAAGAAATTCTTTAAATATATAGTTAATGTTAGAAAAATCTAAAACTATTCCCCCCTCCAGCCCACCACCCCCACCCATCGCATTCTATCTCAAATGTTTCACTAAACTGCAAAGTTTCAAATCCATATGTTGTATCGTGTGAGATAAAAAAAGAAAGATAAGTTGTCTGAATAGGGGGGAAAAGGGCTAACGCGGCTCGTGACCCACCTATGAAGAGCTCAGATAAGGGTGTGTACATGAGTGTCTGCTTAGAAAATCCGCTCTCTTTAAAGGGAAAGTTTTTATTGTTTTTTTTTAGTTTTGCGGCAAATGTTTACATTATTTACTTGTAAATGGAATATACCTCATATCAAAAGGAACATCCATTATAACCTTTACAGGCTAAGTTGAGTCACGAGAAGCTTTTGGCACATTGATTTTCATACAAATAATGTAAGAGAAAGAGATACACAATTCAAAGCACATGCATCAAGCATAAGTGTTACCGAACGACTCGTGGCTCGAGCGTTGCGATCTCAGAGTTTCGATGGTCGACTTTTCGGGCTCCATAATCACTCGTTTACACGCGAGGGAAGGGCAACAATAGCACCCCTCAGTGGGCCACGTACTAGTCGGATGTCGGACAACTTGAGAGAGAAGCGCTACTACTGGTGTGTCTTGTTCTGATGTGAATTTTGAGGATATTTCCTCAAGAGGAACCCTAGTTTGAATTGAATCACTCGTGATTTCAGTCGGGATTCATGTTATTCCCCTTGCTAGGATGCTAGGCAGTCTAAGGCCGCTGGAATAGCTAGATACCGCATAAATATACCTCTCATTATTTTACGCGCCATGATACTACTGATCTATAGGTGAATATTATTGCTCTTATTCCACAAGAGTTATAAGAATCCTTCACAATTTCCCCGAAAGAAACAGGGAGGCATGCTGGTGGATATCACTCTTGGAATTTTCCCAAGGGAGGAGGCTTTTTTTTCGATATGGGAGCATCGCTCCGGTCTCTGCATCAATAGATGCACACAACCATGTCTTTTATTAAAAAACGGAGTTCAAAAGAGTATACTTATTACAATCACATGGAAGCTAAGGCTGTGACAATAAACAGCCAAACAAAGATGAACAACAAACAAAATCTATTCATCTTCAATCTTCAATCCTTCTAATGTGCCGCCATCCAGTAGCCTGGAAATAGCAATCCCGTGCGACCGTCAAGATTCGGTTGCATCCAATAGCCATAGTATCTCGCTGGTCCTCCGGGAGAAGGTACGCCCAAAGTTGGATCCAATGCGCCGCACGAATAATAACCTGCAAAAAATTAGTTTCCTTCTGTTTATTAAACACAATGTCATTTCTACTTGTCCATATAGACCAATAAATCGCTGAAATTCCAATAAGAATATGCTCTTTATCATTCTTATTTACTCCATTCAACCAATTACCGAACATATTCGTGATATTAGAAGGGGGAGGAATGTTATAAGCAAAATATACCATTCTCCAGATTAATTTTGCAAATGAAAAAGAAAGAAACAAGTGATCAATGGTCTTATTATTATCACAAAAATAACGTTTTTAACTACCTGTCCACTTCCTCTTAATTAGATTATCAAGTGCCCAAGGGAGGAGGCTAAAACACTGTTCAAGCATGGCTGTTGCCAAGATAAACGATGGCCAATGGAGAAGGACTCGGAACTACTGATGATAACATGACACCTGAGTGTACAAAGCCAACCTATTGTGTGTACGGTGGGTGGCTTGTTATATCAAGTCCGACTGCTACACAGGGTGTCTGACTTAGCCGCAATACCTAACGGCTAGTTGTAACAGACTAGGAACATATATGTATATACCAATAACTCAATAAGGGCTCATGTAACCGTACATTACCCATATATTTACTATTGTCAGATCAATATACCGACACACGTATCAATCCGCTGCCTCATACTATGGACGCATGCTTTATCATCCCTGCTCTTTCTGGTCGATTTTAACTTAGGTCCTCGGGTTTATAAGCTCATCTGAATATCAACAAGGATTTCACTGATCATCGCATTGGGGTATACATTTGTCCTAGTATAAATCACACGTACTTCTGATGTTTAATATCAAAAGATACAAATTATGTCCAGCTTCTGCAACAACACAACACCATAATAGCAGTATGGTTAGGCATGGGAAGCAGTGGAAACATGATTCTGAGTCAAAAACACTTGAGCGAACTAATCCATCTACCGCTTGTTACGTATCATCCATCACAAACTTTTTCCGCTACATGCACGGCGACTCGTTTTTCTTGTTATCCTCCTTAGTGCTTGCATGTCAGTGTTCATTTCCACATGTACATGTGATTAAGCAATGTAGGATATGTGCGTGCTCTCACCAATACATATACACAGGTCAATCAATACACATCCACCCATGTCGCGCCAAGACTTACTAAGGTTGACTGCGGTAGTTGTGATCAATACACATCCACCTATAAAATATTATTGTAAGCACCATATGTTTCTTCCTCTTGAGGATGATTACGTTGTAGTCCAATATTTGCGTCTCGGCTGGAGTAGAGAACTCAGATTATTCTCTTGCAAGATCGTGCTTTTTTTGGGGCACCTTCTTGTAAAGAGTTAATGCAATATGGCAAAGTATTTCTTTCATAAAACTGAATTTCATTGCTTGTTTATTTCTTTGGACCAGCGAATTCCTTAGCGTTTACTCCATGAGGACATAACCCTCATGTCACGAGCAGGTACAACAATTTTTGCGCCTATATGTTTAGACATAAACCGGCATCGCTAGTATTCATAATTTATTATTTGCGCAAATAAATATGTATTGCTAAGTTTCATGTCCTATATTTCATCATCTAAGAACATGTCTAACAGGCCCCCGTATTTTTTCGCCCCTTAAAACGCGATGCACACAGTCAGCTAAAAAGAGAAAAGAAAACTAAGAAATAACAGTCCCGCTACAGTATCCCGCCTAGCAACAGCAATACATCCACCACCAAGACAACACCTGAAATACAGACTCTCCAAAAGCGACGCCTCAAAGAAGGGAACAATGCACCAACGCCGTCGTCACCCGATCAAAGATCTTAGGTTTTCACCCTGAAGATAGTCCCTGCTCTCAAAACAATGCATCCAACAAGGTCATTGGCAGGCACAACCAGTTAAGGCCAGACCTTGGGTTTTCACCCTGAAAGGTAGGACTCTGAAATTCACATGTGTTGTCGCCCCCACTTTCATACCACTGTTGCGAATCCCAGAACACCAAGCAAGTTCCTCAACATCGCTGAGACTTGAACCTTCTTTAGCTAATCCCCCCAATCCCGTCTTCATGATATTCTCTACTTCTGACTTCACCATGCATGGACCAAAAGTCTCTAGATGTCAACACAGCTGCTCCCTCTAGAATCAAACTGTCAGAATAAAAGCATGGGTGCGCGCTACCGAATACCACCCGATCCTGTGAACTCCAGGCAAAATATGCACTATTCCATTTGCTGTTGGGGCCTTCCGAAACTCATCACTCCGGCTAGATGAAGAAAGATCGGCATCCGGAACATATTCATCTTCGCGAAAGAAGAACCCTAGGACCACCACCATGAAATCCGGAACGGCCGGCCCCCACGCCGCTGCCATGGCTGGGAATCACAGTCCATCTTCCTCCTCCAACCCGGCCGATGGAGGCCAGCAGCCATCGGGATAGCGACTACGCACGCCCACGATGCGGAGACGGTCGGCTGCTGCCCGCCAGGAAAGCCTGGCCGAGCCTCATTGCCGCCGCCTCATTGCCGCCGCCTCGCGACCATGTACCTTGCCACCGCCGCCCGATCCCGCTGTCGCCCTTCATCCCCGCTGAGTTTCGCCACACCACCGTGTCCCCCGCCATGATCCAGATGATGTAGCCGAAGGCCACCGCCACCGAAAGAAGTCCAAATCACCCCCTTATGTTTCAGACATCGGATGCTAACCCCCCTTAAGTTTAAAATGGTACAAATAACCCCCCTAACTTTGCAAAACCGGGCAAATTACCCCCTTAACTACCGATTGGCTGTTTTGTCCCTAGTTTTGGACACGGTGGACTGATGTATTGGTCCCTGGTGGCATGGATTAGATGGACTAGATCCTTACGTGGGAAAGCCGCACCTGGCCATAATTGCCGCGCCGCTCGCGACGCTCGTCGCCAATGATCGCGGCAGCAACGGCCCCTCGCACCTGACCGCCGCGATGATAGCCACGACGCTAGGAGGTGATCTCCGCGCCCGTTGGCTCCGTCGTCCTCTTCCCTGCCGAGCCCTAAATCTGTGTTCTGTTCCATGAAACGACAGTTCGTCCAATTGCTCCAACTGCTGGACGGTGGGGCCCTGGACTGCGTCGACGGCGGAGGAGCAGTGACATCATCTTCTGCATTTATTGCGGCACCGAGAAGCAGGTCAGATCATCTTTTCGATCTATCCCTCATTGCACCCCGAACAAATCAGACTTGGTACTGTCAAAAAAGGAGATGCTTTTCAAGTTCAGTCAGTTCAGTTAGAAAATACAGGGAAAAGTTTATAATTTTTTGTTCATGTATGTAGGATGGAGACATGGTGCGTTCGATTTCACTACCGAGGGAGGATGGATTACCATGGTGGTGATTGGGAATACATAGAGGGAAAGAGTGGCATGTCTACTGTGCCCGTTTCGAACCTGTCACTTGCAAAGTTGAAGGGACACCTTACTGATCATATGAGCATGAAGATTTGGAAGAGACAATTTTGAGTTGGAGACTAATTGAAAAGGATCTAAATTTGAAATTCATGTGTAGTCTTGGAGATGACACAAATGTCAAGAATATGGCTCGGCATGTGACAAAAGCAGCAGATGGATTTGTTGAGATTTATGCTATCATGCCAGAGAATGCCACACTTGATAGTTCAGAGGAAGAAGAAGAAGATACACTTGAGCAGCTAGGATTTGGAGAGGAAGAATTTGCAAAGGAGCATGATATTAACCAGTATCAAGTGTAGCAAGAGCACCTCCAAGAAGAGCAGCATGTTGAGCTTGAGAACCAAGAAGAACAGCCAAGACAAGAGGACCAACTTCAGTATGAGCAGCAGCAAGAAGAGCGGACCAACTTCAGTATGAGCAGCAGCAAGAAGAGCATCATGTTCAGTATGAGCAGCAGCAAGAAGAGCATCATGTTCAGCATGAGCAGCAAGAAGGGCAGCTAATTGACCTTGTTGATAAGCAAGTTCAGCACCTAGTCCAGCCAAATGTATCAAGGAAATTACTAGTTGTGAGGGCAAAAACTAAGGACAATGGCAAGAAAATTCAGGATGTCAGTGCACATGAAGGAGAAGATGGTGAAGACAGTTCAGATAGTGATTATGTAGATGTTCATGAAGTAGATAGTGGAGATAGTAGTGCTGATGATGAAGAGGCTTGTTGTTACAGAAAACAAGCGCAAGAACTGAAGAATATACTGAAAAGAAGAATGCTAGGAGAGGAGGAGCTGAAAGCAACCAAATTGCCAGAAGAATTCATAGTTCCAGAAAATTGTGGAGAAGAGGAAGATGGAAGGGATTGCTTCGACACTGAAGATGAACTTTCATACGACGAAGACAAAGATGGAGTTGTAAGAATAAGGAGAACAAAGCACAGAGTTTATGATGAAAATGCATAGGTGAAAGAGTTTGAGGTTGGTCAAGCTTTCCATGATAGCAGACAGTTCAAGCAAGCACTTGCCAATTATGGATTAAAAGAACGGAAGCACATAATATTTCCCAAGGATGAGAGGACAAGAGTGTTAGCCAAATGCAGTTGGGTTGGTTGCAACTGGAGACTATATGGGTCAGTAGTTCCTAGTAGGTCATCATGGTTCACAGTGAGCAGGTACAATAATGTGCACAATTGTGTACCAAGGAGGGACAACAAGTTGGTTACTAGCACAGTAATAGCAGACAAATACTTTAGGGACATCAAGGATAATCCTGGTTGGAGGATTGAGAAGATGCAGGAGGCAGTGCTCGAAGATTGTCTTGCTGATGTAAGTGAATCGAAATGCAAGCGAGAAAAAAGGATAGTTATGGAGAGGATTGTTGACAGAACAAATGGAGAATACAGTAGAGTGTATGACTATCATATGGAACTGGTAAGAAGCAATCCTGGAAGCACAGTGGCAGTCACATTAAACCCTGATGAAACCGACAAGCCTGTGTTCGAAAGAATGTATGTCTGTCTAGAGAGTTGCAAGAGAAGTTTTCTTGCTGGCTGTCGGAGAGTCGTTGGGCTTGACGGATGTTTCCTAAAAGGTGCAGTTCGTGGAGAGATCTTGTGTGCCATTGGCAGAGATCCAAACAACCAAATGTACCAAATTGCATGGGCTACAGTTGAAGGAGAAAACCATTACAGCGGGTACTGGGTTTTGTCACTACTGTAGAAAGACATACAGATCAATAACCAAGGTGATAGATGGGTTATCATATCTGATCAGCAGAAGGGCCTTATTAATGCCGTCAATGAGATAATCCCAGAGGCTGAACACAGAATGTGTGCAAGACATATCTATGAAAATTGGAGAAGGAAGCACAGAGACAAGGCATTCCAAAACCCTTTTTGGGCTTGTGATAAGTCTAGTGACAAAATCCAGTTCAACTACGGTAGGGCTAAGCTTGCTCAGAAAACACCTGATGGTGCACAGGACATGATGAAGACTGCTCCTCAGCATTGGTGTAGAGCCAATTTTAGGCTTGGTTCCTATTATGATTCTATCAAAACTAATCTATGTGAGTCATTTAACAATGCAGTTATGAGAGCGAGATTTTCCAGTAATATCTTCAATGGAAATCATGAGGAGAAAGGTTATGGCTAGAATAGCAGAGAACAAGGCAAAGTAACAAGGTTGGGTTGGCACCATATGCCCCAACATATTCAAGAAATTAAAGTTAAATGCGAAAAGATCCAATATTTGCACAGTGTTGTACAATGAAGTTGAAGGATTTGAGGTTATAGAAGGTGAACACAGAAGGTTCACTATCAAATTGGAGAGGTTTACATGCAGCTGCAGATACTGGGACCTTTCTGGTTTGCCATGTTGCCATGCCATTAGTGCTATCTACACTGTCAACAAAGAATTAGAAGATTTTATTGCACCTTGTTACATGATTGATCTGTACGACCAGGTGTACAATCATGTGTTGCAACCATTTGAGTGGAAAGAAAACTGGCCAGTAGCTCCAAATCCTAGGCCTTTTCCACCTGCTAAAAGGAATATGACTGGAAGGCCTCAAACAGAAAGAAGAAGAGAAGAGCAAGAGAAACCAAAGGGCAACAAATTATCGAGAAAATGGTGCATAGTTAGATGCTCAGCTTGCGGAGGGGAAAACCATAACAAAAGGAAATGTGCAAGTAATCCAGATGTTGTGAGGGAACATCCTGAAAAGAAGCGAGCATCCAAGAGTGCGTGGAAAAAGAAAGATAAAGCAGCAGCAAAAAAAGTTTGTACAAAATAAAACCATAACATGATATGATACTAATTATATTGATATGCTACTTATTATCATGATATGATACTAATTTTTATTGGTACAGGAATCTACTTCTAGTGCCAGCAGCAAGAAAGACATGTACTATATGTAGAAAAGAAAGCAAGATTCAGGAAGAAACATGTTGCCAAGGTGAACCAAGCTACTCCTACCCAGATGCACCAAGCTCCTGTCCAGATGCAACAACCTCATGTCCAGATGCACCAGCCAGCTGTCCAGAGACTTTCTGTACCACCGAAAAAAAAACAGTTGCATGTGATGCACTAGGGCAGTCTACTTCTCATCCAGTTAGTCAACAATCTTATGCAACAAAAAAACCAAGAATTAGAAGAAGAAAAACAATTGCAATGTCGGATGTTGTAAGAGAACAAGTGCCAAAGAAAGGGAGACTCAAATGGTTCATACCGGGGAATGAGAAAAGAGGACAACCAAGTGGAGAAGGTGTAGATGCACAACAGTAGTTACAAGACAGTTCTAAATTATGTTTTATTTTTTCCAGACATGTTCAAGTTATTTTTATGCAGTTTACCTACATGTTGTAACAATGCAACAACATTATGCTTCCAGACATGTTTCCAATGCACTTTAATTTATTCAGCAAAAGCTTCCAGTAACAATGCAGCAAAAGCTTCCAACATTATGCTATATTTCAAACTAGTTTAAAAATGCACTTTAGTTTATGTTGTATACTTCTTGAATAGTTTGTAGTATTAAATCTAGAACTAGGACATATAGAAATGGAAACTAGTTGCTATATTTCAACATAACGTCATAGCTAGAACCGAAGAGATTATGACAATCATTTCACATATATTGCCAGCAAAAGCTTCCAACATTACATAGCTAGTGTAAGTACCAAACTACAGCTTTGTTTAAGTTCCAAAGCTTGTACTGGGCATCTCCAAAAGGCTACTGCATTGCTACCACTATACAACCACTATACAAACTATTGCATTGCTACCACTACACATGTACTAGGCATATCCAAAAGGACAGTACATTGCTACAAACTACTTCAAAAGCTACCACTACACATGTACTGATCATCTCCATAAGCAGACTTCTCCTTCATCTTGTGGAATTAGACATGCTACTTCTTCATGGACTTCTTCTTCTTTATCTACAATTACTTGTACTTGCTTCAACCAGTAGGCTACCCTGGGCCACCTGCATTCCATGCCATCGTCACCCCAAGCGGGGCAGGTGGGTGCTCTATAGAAGTCACCAACAATCGAGCCAGTTCAACCTTGGAAATGTACCTCAATCCAAGCCCTGGAACATCTACATACTTGGCGACTTCAATCACCTCCGACATGTGCTCTGGTTCACCTCCGGCCTTAGCAGCAGCAGTCTGCATGCCGCAATGGTAGACAGCGGCATCTCCACCAACTGCCGCCCCTTGAATTTGGAATCCCAACGGATGAGAAGCTCCATACCTCTGCGCCTACACGCCACCCCCAGAAGCTTCAAATCGAGCATGGACCGAGGCGCAAACATCTCGTCCTGGTCCACCCCCACCATATCCATCAACGCCGCCGCCGCTTCCTCCATCTCTTGGCCTTCTTTCGACACCGGCTGCAGGTACACGCGACGAAGGAGCTCCATCGCCGGGCTGATGTGGTACATGCGGATGGAGGATTTGGTGGTAGCAGGGAGCTGTGCGGGTGGAGGATTTGCTTGGTCTATGGCCGGATTTGGTTGGTACAGTGGACGAATCGGCCGATGAGGGGGAGGAATCGGCCGGATTTTGGTCGGCGGCTGGCGTGTAGTTGACGTGGGAGTTAGAAATCTTTGTGGTGTAGCTTTTCTTCAGTTCCCCGGCAACGGCGCCAGAAAATATGCTTGATGGCGTGTATTTCACACGTTCGTTGGGCAACCCCAAGAGGAAGGTATGATGCGCACAGCAGCAAGTTTTCCCTCGAAAGAAACCAAGGTTTATCGAACCAGGAGGAGCCAAGAAGCACGTTGAAGGTTGATGGCGGCGGGATGTAGTGCGGCGCAACACCGGAGATTCCGGCGCCAACGTGGAACCTGCACAACACAACCAAAGTACTTTGCCCCAACGAAACAGTGAGGTTGTCAATCTCACCGGCTTGCTGTAACAAAGGATTAACCGTATTGTGTGGAAGATGATTGTTTGCAGAGAAAACGAGTAAAACAAGTATTGCAAGCAGATTTGTATTTCGAGTATTAAAGAATGGACCGGGGTCCACAGTTCACTAGAGGTGTCTCTCCCATAAGATAAAAGCATGTTGGGTGAACAAATTACAGTCGAGCAATTGACAAATAGAGAGGGCATAACAATGCACATACATGACATGATAAGTATAGTGAGATTTAATTGGGCATTACGACAAAGTACATAGACCGCCATCCAACCGCATCTATGCCTAAAAATTCCACCTTCGAGGTTATCATCCGAACCCCCTCCGAGTATTAAGTTGCTAACAACGGACAATTGCATTAAGTATGGTGCGTAATGTAATCAACAACTACATCCTCGGACATAGCGCCAATGTTTTATCCCTAGTGGCAACAAGCACAACACAACCTTAGAACTTTCTCGTCCATCGTCCCGAGTGTCAATGCGGGCATGAACCCACTATCGAGCATAAGTACTCCCTCTTGGAGTTAAAAGTAAAAACTTGGCCGAGCCTCTACTAGTAACGGAGAGCATGCAAGATCATAAACAACACATGTGTAATAACTTGATAATTAACATGACATGGTATTCTCTATCCATCGGATCCCGACAAACACAACATATAGAATTACGGATAGATGATCTTGATCATGTTAGGCAGCTCACAAGATCCAACAATGAAGCACAATGAGGAGAAGACAACCATCTAGCTACCGCTATGGACCCATAGTCCAGGGGTGAACTACTCACTCATCACTCCGGAGGCGACCATGGCGGTGTAGAGTCCTCCGGGAGATGAATCCCCGATACGTCTCCAACGTATCGATAATTTCTTGTGTTCCATGCCACATTATTGATGTTATCTACATGTTTTATGCACACTTTATATCATATTCGTGCATTTTCCGGAACTAACCTATTAACAAGATGCCGAAGTGCCGATTGTCTGTTTTCTGCTGTTTTTGGTTTCGAAATCCTAGTAAAGAAATATTCTCGGAATTGGACGAAATAAAAGCCCGGAGGCCTATTTTCTCACGAAGCTTCCGGAAGTCCGAAGGAGAGACGAAGAGGGGCCACAGGGGCGCCAAACCCTAGGGCGGCGCGGCCCCCCTTGGCCGCGCCGGCCCGTGGTGTGGGCCCCCGTGCCGCCTCTTGACCTGCCCTTCCGCCTACAAATAGCCTCCGTGACGAAACCCCCGGCACCGAGAGCCACGATACGGAAAACATTACCGAGACGCCGTCGCCGCCGATCCCATCTCGGGGGATCCCGGAGATCGCCTCCGGCACCCTCGCCGGAGAGGGGAATCATCTCCCGGAGGACTCTACACCGCCATGGTCGCCTCCGGAGTGATGAGTGAGTAGTCTACCCCTGGACTATGGGTCCATAGCAGTAGCTAGATGGTTGTCTTCTCCCCATTGTGCTATCATTGTCGGATCTTGTGAGCTGCCTATCATGATCAAGATCATCTATATGTAATTCTATATGTTGCGTTTGTTGGGATCCGATGAATAGAGAATACTTGTTATGTTGATTATCAAAGTTATGCTTATGTGTTGTTTATGATCTTGCATGCTCTCCGTTATTAGTAGATGCTCCGGCCAAGTAGATGCTTTTAACTCCAAGAGGGAGTACTTATGCTCGATAGTGGGTTCATGCCTCGCATTGACACCGGGACGAGTGACGGAAAGTTCTAAGGTTGTGTTGTGCTGTTGCCACTAGGGATAAAACATTGATGCTATGTCTAAGGATGTAGTTGTTGATTACATTACGCACCATACTTAATGCAATTGTCTGTTGCTTTGCAACTTAATACTGGAGGGGGTTCGGATGATAACCTCGAAGGTGGACTTTTTAGGCATAGATGCAGCTTGGATGGCGGTCTATGTACTTTGTCGTAATGCCCAATTAAATCTCACTATACTCATCATGATATGTATGTGCATGGTCATGCTCTCTTTATTTGTCAATTGCCCAACCGTAATTTGTTCACCCAACATGCTCGTTCGTCTTATGGGAGAGACACCTCTAGTGAACTCGTGGACCCCGGTCCAATTCTCTTTACTCGAAATACAATCTACCGCAATACTTGTTCTACTCGTTTTCTCTCGCAAACAATCATATTCCACACAATACGGTTAATCCTTTGTTACAGCAAGCCGGTGAGATTGACAACCTCACTGTTTCGTTGGGGCAAAGTAGTTTGGTTGTGTTGTGCAGGTTCCACGTTGGCGCCGGAATCTCTGGTGTTGCGCCGCACTACATCTCGCCGCCATCAACCTTCAACGTGCTTCTTGGCTCCTCCTGGTTCGATAAACCTTGGTTTCTTTCTGAGGGAAAACTTGCTGCCGTGCTCATCATACCTTCCTCTTGGGGTTGCCCAACGAACGTGTGAAATACACGCCATCAAGCATATTTTCTGGCGCCGCTGCCGGGGAGATCAAGACACGCTGCAAGGGGAGTCTCCACTTCTCAATCTCTTTACTTTGTTTTTGTCTTGCTTTATTTTATTTACTACTTTGTTTGCTGCATTAAATCAAAATACAAAAAATTAGTTGCTAGTTTTACTTTATTTGCTATCTTGTTTGCTATATCGAAAACACAAAAAAATTAGTTTACTTGCATTTACTTTACTTATTTCATCATGTTTCCTTTTGATTTTACCACAAAGAACATACCGGTAGGACGTGGGTCTATAGTTGGGAGAAATAATATAGAAGAATTCTTCAACCATGTTAGTACCATTGAAAATTTTGAAGATAGACACTTGGTAGATCTTGCGCCTACTTATGAAATTGCTGCCGCACATTTAGTTCGCTTGTTGGAAACTAAATTTGTTAATCTTAATCCTATAATCCAACACATGTTTTTCACGCTTGGTGATATGGAAGAAGGGGAAAAGAAAGATTTTGTATTAGAAACCCTTCTTAGAGAATTTGGTGGTCTAGCAAGAGAAGCTAGAAAGGTGTTTGCTAAATTTAATATGCTTGGTTCTCCTACTAATTTTGTTAGTCTCCTTGAAAAGATGGATATGGATAGAATAAGATACACTAATAATATTGATGATGGAGGGGAGATCAAAGCACCAATACCATGTAAGCTCCTAGCTATGAATGATGCACTAGAAAATAACTATGCTTGGCTTGTTCCTGAAAATTTGTTTGATGAGAGTAGCACACCTAAGACTAATGAAAAGGGAGATGCTAAAACTTATGTATCTAATATAATATGCCTAGTTGATAAAACTCCACACCTCGCTGAGAATGCACCACCCTTCAATAATACTTGATACACACTTTCTCGCGCCTAGCTGAAAGGCGTTAAAGAAAAGCGCTTATGGGAGACAACCCATGTTTTTACCTACAGTACTTTGTTTTTATTTTGTGTCTTGGAAGTTGTTTACTACTGTAGCAACCTCTCCTTATCTTAGTTTTGAGTTTTGTTGTGCCAAGTTAAGCCGTTGATAGAAAAGTAAGTACTAGATTTGGATTACTGCGCAGTTCCAGATTTCTTTGCTGTCACGAATCTGAGCCCACTGCCCTGCAGGAAGCTCAGAAAATTATGCCAATTTACGTGCATGATCCTCAGATATGTACGCAACTTTCATTCAATTTGAGCATTTTCATTTGAGCAAGTCTGGTGCCATTTTAAAATTCGTCAATACGAACTGTTCTGTTTTGACAGATTCTGCCTTTTATTTCGCATTGCCTCTTTCGCTATGTTGGATGAATTTCTTTGATCCACTAATGTCCAGTAGCATTATGCAATGTCCAGAAGTGTTAAGAATGATTGTGTCACCTCTGAATATGTCAATTTATATTGTGCACTAACCCTCTAATGAGTTGTTTCGAGTTTGGTGTGGAGGAAGTTTTCAAGGATCAAGAGAGGAGTATGATGCAACATGATCAAGGAGAGTGAAAAGCTCTAAGCTTGGGGATGCACCCGGTGGTTCACCCCTGCATATATCAAGAAGACTCAAGCGTCTAAGCTTGGGGATGCCCAAGGCATCCCCTTCTTCATCAACAAATTATCAGGTTCCTCCCCTGAAACTACATTTTTATTCGGCCACATCTTATGTGCTTTTTCTTGGAGCGTCGTTTTGTTTTTGTTTTTGTTTTGTTTGAATAAAATGGATCCTAGCATTCACTTTATGGGAGAGATACACACTCCGCTGTAGCATATGGACAAATATGTCCTTGGTTTCTACTCATAGTATTCATGGCGAAGTTTCTCCTTCGTTAAATTGTTATATGGTTGGAATTGGAAAATGATACATGTAGTAATTGCTATAAATGTTTTGGGTAATGTGATACTTGGCAATTGTTGTGCTCATGTTTAAGCTCTTGCATCATATGCTTTGCACCCATTAATGAAGAAATACATAGAGCATGCTAAAATTTGGTTTGCATATTTGGTTTCTCTAAGGTCTAGATAATTTCTAGTTTTGAGTTTGAACAACAAGGAAGACGGTATAGAGTATTATAATGCTTTCAATATGTCTTTTATGTGAGTTTTGCTGTACTAGTTCATCCTTGTGTTTGCCTCAAATAACCTTGCTAGCCTAAACCTTGTATCGAGAGGGAATACTTCTCATGCATCCAAAATACTTGAGCCAACCACTATGCCATTTGTGTCCACCATACCTACCTACTACATGGTATTTTCCCGCCATTCCAAAGTAAAATTGCTTGAGTGCTACCTTTAAAATTCCATCATTCACCTTTGCAATATATAGCTCATGG